>NW_024070187.1:110239508-110563883 GCF_014754425.2 Oryx dammah | reverse complement strand
TTTTATATTTTATTCTCTAAGTCTTTTATATTTTATTCTCTAAGTCTTTTATATTTTATTCTCTACGTCTTTTATATTTTATTCTCTAAATCTTTTATTTATAAAGCAGAGACAGAAGCACAGACTTAAGAGAACTTCCTTCCTCCCTGCCTCGTGTCTCTCACTGTCCCCTTCCCCAGAGACTCACCCCGTTTCCTGGGTCATATCTGCCTGGGTTGGTTCCTAATCCCAGTCTATCTGATCACTTCCTGTCTTCTAACTCTTAGAAACCCAAGGTGACACCAAGGAAACCAGAATTGAAAGTGACACGTGTACCCCAGTGTTCATCGCAGCACTGTTTATAATAGCCAGGACATGGAAGCAATCTAGATGTCCATCAGAAGATGAGTGGATAAGAAAGCTGTGGTACATATACACAATGGAATATTACTCAGCCATTAAAAAGATTGCATTTGAATCAGTTCTAATGAGATGGATGAAACTGGAGCCTATTATACACAGTGAAGTAAGCCAGAAAGAAAAACACCAATACAGTATACTAACGCATATATAAGGAATTTAGAAAGATGGTAATGATGACCCTATATATGAGACAGCAAAAGAGACAAAGATGTAAAGAACAGTCTTTTGGACTCTGTGGGAGAAGGCGAGGGTAGGATGATTTGAGAGAGTAGCATTGAAACATGTATATTATCATACGTGAAACAGATCACCAGTCCAGGTTTGATGCATGAGACAGGGTGCTCAGGGCTGGTGCACTGGGATGACCCTAAGGGATGGGATGGGGAGGGAGGTGGGAGGGGGTTTCAGAATGGGGGACACATGTACACCCATGGCTGATTCATGTCAATGTATGGTGAAAACCCTACAATATTGTAAAGTAATTAGCCTCCAATTAAAATAAATAAATTTCAAAAAAAAAGAAACCCAAGGTGATGAATGAACACATCAATTATTTAGCAACTGTGGAGGGTGCTGGTTTGGGCATTCAAGATGTAGAGGTGAACAGACATGGTTCCTTTCTTACAGAAGCCTGAGACACCGGGGCTAAAAGATGTCGTGACAATTAAATCTCACCCTCATAACCTTTCAGGCAGAGAAAGAAGTGCCTCTGACGTATGCAGGTTTCTTGTCACGTTAACTACAGACACTAAAATACGCATTTGAAATGTTTTCAGTGGTGTTTAAAGGGCTGATGAAATGGTTCTTCATAATTTTATTTTTCTGTCTTCACTACTTTTTTCTGCTTACATTTTCTCTACTATTAACCTCTCTGGTCAAGGAAGGGGAAAAAAAGAAATCTTTCCAAAGTCTTATGCAGCTAGGAAAAAAAAATCAAAGATATCCACCAGCAGCTTGCAAAAACAAGAGAGAGTCCTGGGGGTTATAAAACATATGCTTGACAACTGATATTATCCACTAGCGAGATATTGTTCATATCTCCACAGCCTGAAATTGCACGAGTGATCACTCCGGTTATCAATTCATACATGCTCACAATGGCCTGTTGGCTCTGGGAATTGCCTTCTTGGATTACTGCAAGTCCCTCATCTCCAACACATTCATCATGCAAAGTCCCCACTATAATGAACCTGGAGTAAAGCTCAGCACTCAATTGTATTCTAACATGTTAAGTGGAGTGTGGGCAGTCCCAGATTTATAACAGTTTGGGGGTGTGACTGATAGCAAAGAGACTTCGTCTTTCAAATGTTTCCTAGAATTATCTTGATCATGGCCCCACCGCAGTCTTGGTTATCTGGAACTGAAGTATTTGTTTTCTCAGCAGAAATGCCACCAGGGAACACTCCCACCGGGTGGTGCTGAGGTGGTGCAGGGTCTGTACCCAGGAAGACTCGGCAGGGGGAGCCTAGTTGAGTGTCTGGCAGGATAGAGGTGGCCACTTCTTACCTAGTCACCAGCAAGTGGAAGGTTTTGCTTTCTGAGAATCCTGTCCATTCTCTTGGCAACACGGCTCCATACCATTTCACTCTGTGACTGTGTGTGTGTGTGTGTGTGTGCGTGTGTGCACATACGTATGTATACATGTACATTCACAGATACACAGCCATCTGCATGCCTACATACACATAGGGGCAGTCTAGCTACGGCAAACCTATTTAAAAGCAAAGACGTCACTTCGCTGACAAAGGTCCATGTAGTCAAAGCTCTGGTTTTTCCAGTAGTCATGTATAGTTATGAGAGATGGAACGTAAAGAAGGCTGAGAGCCGAAGAATCCATGCTTTCAAACTGTGATGCTGGAGAAGACTCTTGAGAGTCCCTGGGACTGCAAGGAAATCAAAAAAGTGAATCCTAAAGGAAATCAACCCTGATATTCATTGGAAGGACTGGTGCTGAAGCTGAAGCTCCAATACTTTGGTCACCTGATGCAAACAGCCGACTTATTGGAAAAGTCTCCGATGCGGGGAAAGATTGAAGGCAGGATGAGAAAGGGACGACAGAGGATGAGATGGTTGGATGGCATCACCGGCTCGATGGACATGAGTTTCAGCAACCTCCGGGAGCTGGTGATGAACAGAGAAGCCTGCGTGCTGCAGTGCGTGGGGTCTCAGAGAGTCAGACACGACTTAGCAACTGAACAGCAACAAAACAGAGAGTGGCCGTTGTTGAATGCTGATTGCTCAGAGCAATCCTCTGCAGATTTGGTTTCTGTTCTCATGGACCCGACATAGGAAGAGGACTCAGAGAGAAGTCAGATAAACCAGAGTCTCTGAATAGGCTCTAGGGATTATCTGTGACCAAAGCATCTGGAATACTTGTTAAAAAATACCAGACCCTGGCCCCATCCCACTCCTGCTGAAACAGATGCTTTTGGAGGTGAGGTTTGGAAATCTTTATCTCAACAAGCTCCCCAAGTTGCAGTCTGTTGGAGAACCACTGCGATACGATAAATCCTATGACAGAGAAGGAGAGGCTGTCAAAAGAATTTGCAAGAAATAGACTGAACCAGCTTGACCTGTGGAAATCAGAGAAGTAGTTCCTCCTTGGAAGAAGTAGTTCCCAAGTCAGAAGCTAAAGAAGAGGAAAAGTTACCCAGAAAAAAAAATAAAGGAAGGAAGAAGGGACAGCAAGAATGTCCAGCAAAGGAAAACCAGAGAGACTATGGGGAGATTTTTTTCAAAACATACATGCCTTGATGACTAAAGGACTTCTGGTAATAGAGGTCATTGTGGTGCCTCCTCCACGGTAATGCTTCCAAGTTAACAGGAGACAGAACTTTCCTTGACGTCTTGCTAAGCTGCATCCATTAGCTTCCCTTCCCCTTCCTATGCACATTTCTTTCCAATGATGACAGCGCCATGGAAGCCTGAACTGATAAATGATGGCTGGAGCCAGACCTCAGCTCTGACCCTTCCACGGGCACGCTCAGGAACCCTGAGTCGACCTCACGCTGGGTGCTGTGGCCACCACCCCCCGTGGAGTGAAGGAGTTCACGTTTCTGTACAGAACCAAGAAAGTTCCAAGAAAGTGAAACTTCAAATGTCTACACATGGATGGTCCATTTCTCCCCCTGGATGCTACCGACTTCTTAATTTTATGTTTGTTTAGGATCCAGCTTACTGAGGTCAATTAAAGTCAGGAAGAGATGTCGGTTTGATTTAGTAAAATTGGATTCTTTCTGCCTTGGGTTTATCTCCTTGGGCTGGGCTGTCATTTGAATTTTATGTTTTTGTCCTTATTTCTTCAGACCTTTTTTTTTTTTTTTTCGGGAAGGGTTTCCAGTGTTATGCCTGCTCTGTCTGTTTGCGAGGAAGGTGTTTGTTTCTATAAAGTGCCTGTCCCGTCTGATCTCCATCATCTTTATGGTCTTGCATTCTGTCATCGCGGCTCATGTCTGGCTGTGGTTTTTTGTTATGTTTTGACAGGAGTTTGTTATAAAGCTTGGGGAATCACGTCTCTGACTTTGCCTTTCAAACTTTCTTCTTTACAGTAGTCATAAACCCATGCTGCTAAAATGGTCCCTCTGGGGGAGGGGGTGAAATTCTGCAAACACAAACCTTGGAGGAAAGGAAAGAAAGAGAGAGGAGGAAGAGGGGAAGGAGAGAAGGGGAGCTGGAAGGAGGAAGAATTTTGTAGAGATGCTATTAAAGTAGCCAGGTACATTCTGTCATTCTGGCCAGCTATCATTCCAACGTAAACCATGAAAAGAATACAAAGAGCTGCCAAAGACTGAGAAAGTAATGGTAGGCAGGCAAGAAAATGTACCCATGTTACTGTGCTCTGCTGTTTTTAATCTTTGGGATCTTGGACAAGTTTGGAAGTGCAGACCAGTGAATGCAGTTAGCTCTGCATTTGCTAGAAAAGGAGAGAGCAAGGTGGGAATAGACCCTGAGCCCTCTGTCCTTAAAAGCAGCCATCTTGCAAGTTCCTTACGTGAAAACACTTAGAATCATCTTTTGTGTGTGTGTAGATGGTTGTGGTGGTGGTTGTTGTTCAGTCACTAAGCCGTGTCTGATTCTCTGTGACTCCACAGACCGCAACACCCCACACTCCCCTGTTCTCCTGAAGTCTGCTCAAATTCATGTCTGTTGAGTCAGTGATGCTACCTAACCTTCTCATCCTCTGCTACCCTTTTCCCTTTTTGCCTTCAATCTTTCCCAGCATCAGGATCTTTTCCAATGAGTTGGCTCTTTGCATCAGGTGACCAAAGTATTATGTTGATGGTGAGAGATTTATATGATTTTTAATGAGCTATCTGGATTTCAACCTTTGTTCTCATTTTCAGTAAGTAAGTATTGAGGACTTGCTGAGTGTGAGGTCCCAACTCTGTACCCCTACCTGTCAGAGTCTATTGAGTCCTGGGAGCTCAGCTAGATACACAATGCCTTTTTCTATTTCAGTTAATCCTTAAGGTCATCTAGAAAGTAAGTAATATTATCTCCATGGAACTAGCTTATGACCAGCCACCAAGGTACATAACACATGTGTAGGGACATGGACTGATGCTGAAGCTGAAGCTCCAGTACTTTGGCCACATGACGCAAAGAGCCAACTCACTGGAAAAGACCTTGATGATGTGAACGATTGAAGCAAGAGGAGAAGGGTATGGCAGAGGATGAGATGGGTAGACAGCATCGCTGACTCAATGAACATGAATTTGAGCAAACTCTGGGAAATAGTGGAGGACAATGGAGCCTGGCAGTCTGCATGTAGTCCATGGGGTCGCAAAGAGTCAGACACAACTTAGCAACCGAACAACTACAGTGACAGGGAGGGGCGGGGTCTACAGAGACAAGGAGCAAGTGGGTCCGTTCTCGTTAACTGTCTTGCACCGTGGCGCCTGTAACAGCAGCACAAGCAGGTTTGGCCCTGTTCTGTCTGGTTTCACGGCTGTGTCTCTCATGCTACCCCAAGCTGATTCTTCTCTAACCACCTGTGAGGGAGAGGATGAGGCGAGCACCAGCTCACTTCATGGGAAGGTCTGGGCACCTTTTACTAAGCAGACAGTTGCACCCCTGATTGCCTAGCCTGGGAAATAGCTCAGGAGATGCCTCGAGATCCCAAACACAGCCAACCTGTTGCTACTCCTGTGCAGCCGGAGTAACTCCCACCCAACACGAGTCCTCCTTGTCTCCCTGGTCCTCAGGCACCGCTCACACGTGGGTGTTTGCCCAAGGATTTCAATGGCACTGGCCCACCCACCCATTCCCCTAACACTGGCCTCACGTTCACCTCATTGCCTCCCATGCAGAAGTTGTTTGGGAACGTGTTTGCTCTTCTTCCTTGCATTTGCCCACCACCTCCTTCCTTTTTTCTTCCTAGCCTTTATTCGCTGTGTGTTGAACACAACCTCAATATGCAGGCATGCTCCATGCTATTTAATCTGTATGGCATGCCAATAATAGTAACAATGATAGTAATGTCTTAACGTGTGTGCAAGCTAAGTTGCTTCAGTCAAGTCCAACTCCTTGTGACCCCATGGACTATAGCCCTCCAGGCTCCTCTCTCTATGGGATTCTCCAGGCAAGAATACTGGAGTGTATTGCCGTGCCCTCCTTCAGGGGTTCTTCCCAACCCAGGGATCAAACCTATGTCTCTTATGCTGCATTAGCAGGCAGGTTTTTGTTTTTATTTTTGTTTTTGTTTTTTACCACTAGCACAACCTGGGAAACCTGATGTCTTTTTGTTTACCCATGCAAAATTCAGCCATTCTATAAATAGTAAGTTCCTACTCTTTATTCCATATTGCTCTGGGTTCTGAGCCAATACAGCCAGGAGCAAACAGACACAGCTCCTCCCTTCTTGGAGCTTGTATTCCAGCAAAGGAGCAGATAATACACAAATATTATATGTGATCAATTCTATGAAGAAAAATTAATTAAGATATGATTAATAATTACTTAATAGCCAGAGGGGAGAACATTCTGTGGTTGCTTTCACGGGCTCTGCACAGCATCCCTGTGGGGCTGGCCCTGTCCGCATCCTTCTCTGACAAATGAGGAACCTGAGTTCAGGGTGACTGAGCTTGCCCAAGGTCACACAGCAGCGGAGCTGGGATTCAAGTTCAGGCCAGGTGGCTCCACTCTTGACCTCATGGCCCAATCCTCAGAAGAGGTCAGGGCTAGTGAGACCTCGGAGCAACAACGCCAGGAGCGTCCCTGGGCCTTTTTGTCAGTTCTTGATAGTGACAGAGGAGAAAGGGAGGAGTGAGGGAGAGGACAGACCCGTGTGCCTGTCAGGACAGTGGCCCAGCTCCAGATTCTGCGGTCCAAGGACCCCCGCCTCCCTGTGAGGTGGCGCCTCCCCGCAGAAGTGTCCTTCCAGCCTGGGGATAGGGGAGGCGAGTCACAGTCTGTTTACTGAGAGGAGCTGGGCAGCCAGGGAGGGGCTATTGGATGATGCTGGGTAGTGAGGGGATTTTTTTTTTTTTAATGCTCTTTAACACACAAGAGATGTTAGCATCATGCTGGTAACTGGGTACCAAGTCTCAGGCAAACCAGACCCATCCCAGAACCCACAGAGCACTCAGAAGCTGCCTTCTCTTGCCTAAATCCTCGGGTTTCTCTGAAACCTGCACTCGGTGTGTCAGACTCCAACAGCTGGTGCCCACGCGGTTTCACCAGACGCGGGTGGGTGCAGTGGGGCTGTTAAGCGCTGCTGCCAGAAAGCCTACGCAACATTGAACTCACTGTCGGAATCGCTGTTCCTTTGCTTGTAGACACCGTCTAAGGGTCAGAAGCACAACCCCCAGTGGACTTCTGTGGAATGCGAAGCTGACCCTCTTTTACTGCTTCTCATTTCCAAGGATTTTTACATCCCTGTAAAATGCCCCTGGAATGCTGACTTGGCCTGCAGATGGTGCCTTTCTTTCTTTCTTTCCTTCTTTCTTTCTCTCTCTCTCTCTGCCTTCCCGACTTCATTCCATTCTTTCCTTCCTTCCCTTCTCTCTTTCTTTCCCTTTGCATGCGTGCATGCTAAGTCGCTTCAGTCCTGTCCAACTCTTTGCAACGCTATGGACCGTAGCCCACCAGACTCCTCTGTCCATGGCATTGTCCAGGCAAGAAGACTGGAATGAGTTGTCGTTCCCATTTTCCAGGGTTCTTTCCCTTTAGTTTCTTTTTTAAAGAGGCCTGCTCTTGTTTATGGAGTTTGGATGTTTATAAATCAGTCCCACAGATACAGTAAGGGTGAAGCCCCTTCAAACTAAGGAGTCTCAGTTGAGACACTTTTTTACTTATAAAATGCAAAATTAGCTTTAATCCCAAGATGAATCTTTCAAAATGACTAATCTTTGATCCTTAATTATCTGGACCAGAACATTCAGATATGAAAATTCCAGACATGGGACCTTAAAACCTTCCTTTCTTCTCCTTGTGATTTTGGTTCTCCAGCCCTGAATTCTGAAAGTGGCTTTACCTCTGCATTAAAACCCCACGTGTACATGTAACCAGGCTGGGGCTGGCAGCCTCTCTATGCAGACATGCCAAATCTACCTTCATCCACTTGCCAAATGTCTCTTAAGTAGCTATTCACATCCCGAATGTGCTGTGATACTAAGATGATGGAGAAATGTTCTCTGCCTTCAGGGAACCTCCGTCAGTGATGGAGAGACAGTAAAGTGGAGGATTCCAGGGCTGCAGGGTAAAAGCTGCATGGTCCGTGCACACGCGGAGTGTTATGGGAAGAATGACATGCATTAAACGCTTCCAGAGTCCAACTCTGTGCCAAATACTTAACATGTATGATGCTAGTAATACCTGTAACTGCTCACTGAATGTGTAGATCTTCTACTCCCATTTCTACAGATGAAGAAACTGGGGTGTGAAGGGCATAAATGGTTTGTTCAAGGTCACCAAGGGAGTCAATGAATTTAGAACTTTGACTACAGCATCCAAGCTTAAAATCACTTGAAGGGTACCAAGGAGAGGGGCTCCCCTGGCAAGCCAGTGGTTGGGATTCTGCCCTTTCACCGCAGGGGGCACAGGTTTGATCCCTGGTCTGAGAAATAAGATCTCACAGCCAAAATAATAGTAATAATTTTGAAGAAGAGTACTAAGGACAGAAGAGGAAAACTAGAAGGGAAAAAGGGACTCTCCACTATAGGGTGTGGTCCTTGAGCTGAGATTGAAGGTTGCCTAGGCCTCAGGATGAAGCAGAAGAGGGAAGACTAGGGTGTCGCAGGCAAAGGATGCTGCGTGAATGGTGGTTTCAAGGTGTGCTGAGCCTGGAAACACTAAGGGAATGGGTGAGACCGAAATGGAGTTGGGAGAACGGTGGGGACAGCCAGTTTATTATTTTAATTCCACAAACCTTCCCCGTGACTTCAAAATCCACTTTAAAGGGTCATGTTTTATTAGCTTCTATTTTAGTGACCACTTAACACCTTACAGGGAATGTCTTGTGTAATATCCAGTCCTGGGGACGGGCCCAGTTTCCCCGTGTCTGCCTGTCTCTACAGAGAGGAAATGGTCTCTCTCGCCACTCTTGGCATTGCTAAAGGTTGCCGAGCCCTGGTTTCGATTAAGTTTGAAATCATACACATATGTCTGTTCTCTGGCAGCCTTTCTCTAACTCAGTTGAACTGTGCTGATATTAAAACTCAGAATTGAATGACTTATGGTGTCCCCACGGGTCTGAGTTTGAGCAGTTCCAATAAATCATCATATTGAAATAATTTTATAAGAATTCTTGATGTTTGGCACCTTTGAAAAATCAAGGAGTGGAATTTTTTTTTTTTTTTTTGCTTCTCTAGCCTAGAGGAGTTATTTTTCTTTTAGTAAAGTGAACAAGTTTGGGGTAAAAAAAGTTCCAGAAAATGGCAAACCATCTGAAAATGTCAGATATGGATAACTCACTTAGAACATTAACCCCATGAGTTGGAAGTCTGTGGTTAATTACTTAATTTCATCATCTACACATACAGAAAACTGCATAGTTAAGGGTCGTCACATTGTAAGGGAAATGCTTTGTGATCTAAATGGCAGAAAAAATCAAAAGTTGACAATATTCAGTGCTGGTGAAGTTGTGGATAAAGTGTATACTATCAGGGGTCCATGGAATCCCCTCCTGGGTCTTCAACACCTGGCTGTTAGAGCTGGGAAAGAGCTTATCGGTTACACATAGAATGATTTCATGCATTATTTCTGAAAGTTGAATAGTTTTCCTTGATGTCTGCTTGGTGGGGAAAAATGAAAAGAATAGAAACATCCATTGGACATTGGTTTCAACGCCATCATAAGGCAGCCTCCCAGCCATAAGGCAGTTTAGGAAGTGAGGTCTACTCTATGCCTAGGGAAAAAAAATCAGATCTAGTGAACAGTTAGTGAGTCTCTGCAACTGCACTGTATTAGTTTTTTGCATGTGGATCACTTATGTAACTAAAAAATTAATAAAAATTAAATTCAGGCATAAAAACAAACAAGGTTTGGTCAGTTAAAGAGAATAAGCATTCTACTTTATATTACCCTGGCTCCAAGTAGCTATGCAGTATTCTTCTCTAGCCATCAGATTCTTCTGCTATAAAATAAGGGTATGAAATATAATCATGGATAATCTTATTATATTTATTAAATAATTGTTAGTATACTGTATCATATTTTTCCCACATATGTTAAGTGTTATTCATAATCACTAATCAGGAGCTAATCAGTATCACCATGAGTTGAGTTCACTTTACTCAAATCAGAGAAACATGCTAAACATATTCTTTTTTAATAGTATTTTTGAAGTGTGGAACTAGCTAGGGGTGCTTCTTAAGATCTTCAGAAACGCACTGGAATTAGAAAATGCTGGAGTCCCTGGACTAAATGTGAGGTCGTCTCTTGCCCCATCATTCTAAGTTAGTACCTAGACTAGTGCCTCATATAAAGCACTACTTTTGTGGGTCTTTGTTAAAGAAACTAATAAAATCATGGATTTATGCAAAACTTTATTTAAAATATATGTGTACACAAGATAAAGGTTTATACCAAGTACAAAAATTATTTAATAACTGCAAATATATTAATAGGTAATTTTCTAAAGGAACTTAGACAACCAACTCAATAATAAGTGAGGAAGCACTTGATCAAATTAGACACTCATCAGGATTAAAAAGGACAAAATCATAAACACAAGAGTTACAAAAATAATTTGTTTCTCTTTCCATAGTAAGTTAAATGATCAGATCTCAAATCAACAAAAAGTACTTCCCTTACTCTTAGAGGAAATGCTCAAAAAAATTAGGGGAAAAAAAGAAAGCCTACTACTTACCTCATTATTTTTCCTTTTGTCCTGGAAGAGCTATTCCAACTATTGTAGTAAAATGAGAAATTAATGATATAAATATATTGGAAAGAAGGAAATACATAGATTTCTTCACCTACAAAAATCAAAGCAACCTTCCAAAAGACTATTAAAATAGCAAGAGCATTCAAGTAAGTGTCTGTGTTCCAAACAAAAAAATAATGAAAAAAATTATATTAACCATTCAGCATAACTAAAATATTCAAACACTGTTAGCTGTCTACTTATAGAAAGCTACAGAATTATTGTGAGGTAGAAATAAAGATTTAAACAAATGGACATTTTATCTTCTTTTATGGGATGATTGGGTATTCTAAAGATGTCAATTCTTTTTTAGCAAATTTAAACAAACCTCCTTCTAATTTTTCTTGGTAGGAGGGCAGGACTTGCAAAATTATCTTAAAGTTTATCTAGAAGAATAAACAGTGTCAGTTATGAAAATGTTGAAATAAAAATAATAGAGCAGAAATAAATCTGCCAGATGTAAACTACTTTATAAAATTTGGATTACTAAAAGAGTATCATACTGTCCTAAGGAAAGAGTGAGAAAATGTCATGGTTATGTAATAGTTCATCCAGACAAACTCTTCTAAAGTACAAATATATAAGTTCCGGTTGCTACTTCCTTAGTGGCCCAATAGTTAAGACTTCACCTTCCAATGCAGAGGGTGCCCGTTCAATCCCTGGTCTGGGAACTAAGATCCCGTATGCCCCACAGCCACAAAATGTACAACAGAAGCAAAATCAATAAAGATTTTTAAAACAGTTTACATTAAAAAGAAAACTTTAATTTTTTTTTACTTTTTAAGGATTAAAAAAAGGCCACAGCCCAAACCATGGGAAATGCACACGTTCCTTACACACATGCTGCCTCCTCAGCCAGAACTACTCTCTTCCCTCCGGTCCCTTGTGTCTGATTGGTGTCTACGCTTCCCTGATGGTTCAGTTGGTAAAGAATACACCTGCAATGCAAGAGGCCCCAGTTCGATTCCTGGGTCAGGAAGATCCACTGGAGAAGGGATAAGCTACTTACTCCAGAATTCTTGGGTTTCCCTTGTGACTCAGCTGATAAAGAATCCACCTGCAATGTAGGAGACATAGGTTCAGTTCTCAGGTTGGGAAGATCCCCTGGAGAAGGGAAAGGCTACCCACTCCAGTATTCTGGCCTGGAGAATTCCATGGACTGTATATTCCATGGGGTCGCAAAGAGTCAGATACAACTGAGCGACTTTCACTCCTTCAGCTCGGGTGTTTCTCTGATGCCTCACTCTTCTCATCAACACTGGCTCGTGTCCATGAGGCACAGTAACTAGGACATGGATTTAATCTGGAACTTATTCAAGGGTTTCAATTTCATACCTACAGGATACTGATTCATGGTAAGAGGTACACAGTGGCTGTGGACTTTCCTTGCACAATGTCATTATCAAAACTGTGGGTCAAAGAAATAAAGAATTTTGCCCATCATGAGAGGCACATAAGTGAGAAAAACCCTCTGTGGTATAGCTGAAAAAAAAATCACGGACCAAAGTTATTTGATTATGCCCAATCACCGGTTGAATTAAGGTGAAATGAGGCAAGTCTTACACGTAAATTATTGGAACTTTTAAACTGTAAATCCATTCATGAATTGCACTCACTCATTCAGCAAATATGTATGGGTTCCATTTGTGTGTCCAGAATGAATAAACAATGGAGAACAAGAACAAGCCGTGAGTGGCATCCTATTATATTTGTCCTTAATTAATGAACTCACAGCTCTAAGAATCACTTGACCAGAAGCTCCCTAAGAGCGGGATGAGATTTATCACAGACTGCACTGTTCTTCCAGCATCTCTGCTAGGTGGTGTCGAATAGATATCTTCTGGTAGAAAATGGAAGAAAAATGCCTATTAGATTTCTGGGAGGAACAAAAAATTTTGTGGCACTTTGGAACCGTGTTGACAGGTGGATGACACATTTAAAAGCAGCAACTTCATCAGATCATAATATAATATAATACATTGAAAAACAGAGGAAGTCTGTCTGATCACATCATTGGCTAAAGCCTGAAACTGCTGTTGAACTGCACTGAGATTGAGCTGCCAGTCATTGCAGCAGCCAAGAAGTTTCTGGATAGTCTGGCGCCACTTCCTTTTCTGATCTCACTCTCCGTGACTATGGTCCCGCCACACTTCCTTCTTTCTGACCCTGGGACACACCAGGCTCATTCAATTCCAGCTCATTTCTGTCTTAGGGCTTTTGCCTTAGAGGACCTTTTCATTCCCAGATGCTCACATGACCTGTCCAGCCTAGACTCAGCTCCATCAACACCTCGCCACTGCAGCCTTGCAGACCAGCCAACCTAAACCAGCCTGCCTTCCTTCCCTACCAATTTTATTCTCTGTCTTCCCACTTGTCTGCTATTTATCTCCAGCACCTAGAACAATGTTGGGCCCATAGCAGGTACTTAATAAACATATATTGAATGAAAGAATCTTTGAAATAGCAAGAAAGAAGAATGTTTAAATCAGATTGCCTTGTTTACAAAAAGTAGTTAAAGGTACATGACAATGGAAATAATTTATGAAAGTCAAGTGATCTGGGCTTGCTTTACCTTCATCAAGACAAAGAAATCTGCCTTAATCCTATATCACCCCCATCAAAGTTCAAGCATGTTTTAATTCCATCGTTTTGGTTATATAGTTATATTTGGTGGCTCAGTAGTAAAGAATCTTCCTGTCAGTGCAGAAGCCGCAGGAGATGCAAGTTCAATCCCAGGGTCAGGAAGATCCCCTGGAGGAGGAACCGGCAACCCACTCCGGCATTCTTGCCTGGAGAATCCCATGGACAGAGGCTCCCGTGGGCCACAGTCCATGGGCTGCAGAGTCAGACACAACGGAGCTACTGTGTATGATGTCACAAGGACCATAAATAAAAACATCAGTATTGTTTATTTCAGTACTAGGAGCATTCCCATTATGTTAGCATAATGCATTTACTAATTTCTGAATTCAGAGACGTCTAAAGTTGACGGAATCTTCACGTGTATTACGAGTAGAATTTTGTACGTATGATGTAGTGGTATCTCTAGTAGAATTTCCTTTTGAATTTTTGAGGTACTGCAGCTTTAGAACAACTCTACAAAAACTACTCAGATTTAGGCAACCAGTTTATCCATCGTCATGTTTATGAAAAACATGTTTAAAAATCATAGTTATCAATTGCTTTATAATAATTAACTATGCCTAATTAAAAGCACTAATGCACAGTATGGTAGCATGATTTCCTTTTCCAATGAGGTAGAAAATTACTAGTTAAATAATTGTCAAGAGTGAAGTGGTCCTAATATAGTGTTAGTTATAGGCATTGTTCTTATTCTCCATTTTCATTTAATTCCCTCAACCTTTTACATTTTTTTGGAGTGAATTTTCTTTGAAAGGTGAAGTTATAGGCATTTAGAATATAAGGGATGACCCCGAACCAAAAGGTCTTCACATTGGACAATGGTTTTCAGAGCGCTTAAGATCTGAACACTGGAACCTCAGTTTGGCCAGGATCTTTACCAAGAGCTTAGCGTCACGTCTAATAAGCTATCTGAGAGTTAGACACTCCCCACACTAGGAGTAATTGTTACACTGATTTCCCTAGAAGTATCTGAGTATGCTCATTTCACCACAGCCTCATCAGGTTGATGTTTTAATCTTTTTAATTTTATTCTAATATGTATTTTGGTTACTAGTTTGAACGTTTTCTCATGCGATTATTTTCTTCTTGCAATTGCTTTCATGTGAATTCCTTCTAAACATCCTCAAGAGTTTAAGAAAAGCATTTCATAATTATTAGCAGAGACAAACTGCTCCAAAGGCAGATGCTTATATCTTCTCAGTGATTAAGAGCTACCAATGTGTACCATTTGGTTTCTAAATAGGAGGAAAGTCAGCTAATATCTACAGGTATCCTGTAGACAGCTCACTGTCTACAAGTCACCCCTATGAGAAAAAAGAGAAGCTAGATCCTGCCTCCACAGTTCCATCAGTCCTCCAATTTTCCCAGCAGGAATTTCTGGGGAAGTGGGGCCAATACTTGGGGACAAACAGAACAACAAGGGGAAACTTCCCGAGGAACTGGAATTCAGAGCTCAGCACCAAATTACCTTTGGATAATGGGCTTTCCGGGTGGCTCAGATGGTAAAGAATCTGCCTGCAATGCAGGAGACCAGGGTTCAGTCCCTGGGTTGGGAAGATTCCCTGGGGAAGGAAATGGCAACCCACTCCAGGATTCTTGCCTGGGAATTCCCGTGGACTGAGGAACTGGTGGGCTACAGTCCATGCGATCGCAGAGTCAGACACGAATGGCACACACACGCACACACACACACACACACACACACAAATTGTTAGCTATTCTGAACTAATCGTATTTACCTACAAGGTAGAGCATTGTTTAAACATTCTTTATACACATTTCAGACTCCTGAATAATTTAATCTGATCTTCTTTTCTGTTTCATAAACACATGGATAAATAACATATACAGTATTCCACTCACATAATATCACAGAAATCTTCTCATGCTATCTGACTCTCCATACTCTCTCTTTCCAGTTTTTTGGAGCTTTGACCTAAATGTGTTAGAAAAATAGAATCACTTTTATAATTATTAGAATCTTAAATCTCTTTTCAAGTATATTTGAAAGATACAATCCCTTTCATGGAGGCACAAATGTAGATTTATCATATCAATATTTAAAATTATTTTTTATTCCAAGGATTAATGTATCAATGTAAAGCATAGGTGTAGCTTATGAGTGGGACAGTATACAACTTAAATAGATTCAGAATTGGTATGGCTGATGAATTAGGGGTCCACGGGGTCTAAATCTGAAATGTTCACTTTAAAGTCATTTATATTAGGCTCTGTGGTGTGGATGCACCATTTATTAAATTGAAAGGACATTTTAATCTTAGTGCCTCAAAAGTAATAAAATTGTACATCAAATTCAGGATTCAGGAGAAAACGGCAAAGTTCAAAATCACAAATCTATTTTTTAACTTTATTTTTACATTATGTTACAGATACTTAGATATTTGTTATTAGAAATGAGGTGTTAAGACAAGGACAAAAATCTATCTTTGTGTTTCCAGCACCTGCCAAGGAGCTTTGCACCTACTCTGGGTTCAGTAAAGGTTTATAGAGGAAATCAATGAATGCACCATAGAGCGGGTTCCTCAAACACATGCGATTCTTTTCTCTGGTTTCTCTCCCCATTCATTGCACATTAAATGTTGTGTCTAGTGTGCATGTGTGTGCTGTATTTTTGACTCCACTCCCTTGTAGAACAGAAGCTCTTTGATGGCAGACAGAATAACAGCCTCCCAGAAAAGTTCAGTCCTAACCCCTGGAAACTAGGAAGACGTTACCTTTTGGCAAAATGAACTTTGCAGATTCGATTAAATGAAGGATCTTGAGGTGGGCAATGATCTTGAATTGTTTGGGTGGGCCCAGTGTGCTCAGGGGGCGCTTCCCAGGTGACTCAGTGGGTAAAGAATCTGCCTGCAGTGAAGGAGATCCAGGAGACCTGGGTTCAATCCCTGGCTCAGGAAGATCCCCGTGGAGGAGGCCATGGCAGCCCACTTCAGTATTTGTGCCTGGAGAATCCCACGGGCAGAGGAGCCTGGCGGGCTACAGTCTGTGGGGTCGCAAGGAGTCAGACACGCCGGAAGCAACTGAGCACACTCACAGGCACGCTGCACTCATGAGGGCCCTTCACAGTGGGAGAGGAAGGCAGAGGAGGAGGCGAGGATAAGACCATGTAGAGCCCGTCCACCACTGCTGACTCTGAAGAGGGAGGAAGTGGCCACAGTCAGGCAGTAAGAGAGAGCCTGTGGATGCTGGAAAAGTGAGTCTCTCCTAGAGCCTCTAGACAGGAGCACAGCCCTGCTGACACCTTAATTTGGGCCCAGCAAGACCCACGTCAGACTGTCAGAACTACAAGATAAGTAATAGAGGATAGATAAATAATAGAGGATAGATAGACATATGGATTTTAAGGGTCTAAGTTTGTTGCTGTTGTTTAGTTGCTAGATCGTGTCCAGCTCTGGGGCCCCATGGACTGTAGCCCCCCCAGGCTCCTCTGTCCAAGGGATTTCCCAGGCAAGAAAATTAGATTGGCTTGTCATCTCCTTCTCCAGGGATCTTCCTAACCCAAAGATCGAACCTGCGTCTCCAGCATTTGCAGGTGGATTGTTTACCACTGAGCCATCAGGGAAACCCAAGTTTGTAGGAGCAACGATTAAAGTACAGGTATAGTCTTTGACAACTTTTTCTTATCACTTCCTCTTTATTTTGTGTGTCCGCTCCTTTATTCCATGCTGAAACAGGACAACATTAATCAAGATATCTCTGTTCACTAATCACAGAAATCTAACACAAACTCGAGCAAAAAAGTAGGGGTACATATTTCACAAAAGTGAAACCTCCAAGAGATGGAGTTGGCTTCTGTCCCAGCTAAGATGAGGCCCTCATCAATCCACAGAGAGTCAGTCTCTCTGATCTGCTTCCTCTGTACAGAATTCAGCATTTCTACAATTCACATGCTTTTAGTGGCAAAACTATCCTCTTCCGGGGAAGAATTCCAATTCGCCCATCTTTGTAGCCTAAGAGATTGAAAGTCTGCTGTGATTATCCTTTGCTGTACTTAGAAATGCCCCAAGACATTTGTTTTATTGACTCATTATTCTGCAGTTTGGGCAAAGTCTCTGGAAGGCAGCTCGCTTCTGATCCTTGTGAGACACGCTCAAGGCAGCTCTTTGGGGGCTCAAGTGTCCAGAACGTCCTTCCTCATGCAAGCTACTGCTGGCTGTTGGCTGGATGCTCAACTGGGGATGTTGTCCTTTGTACTCCCCTTCGTGCGACTGTTCCACGTGGCTAGGTTGGGCTTCTTGCAGGATGGCAGTTTTAAGAGTAGTTGGACTTTGCACATAGCAACCAGTTTTTCCCTTAAGCTCAAGGTGGAAGCGTCTAGGCCTTCCCAGGTTTGGGCCCCAATAGACACAAGGTTACTTGTGCCACCTTATATTTTTTATGTATTTATTTATTTTTAATTTGAGGATAATCACTTTACAATATTGTGTTGGTTTCTACCATATGTCAACATGAATCAGCCACAGGTATAGGCATGTCTCCTCCCCCTTGAACCTCCTGCCCTCCCCCGACTCCATCCCACCACTCTGTTGTTCAGTCACTCAGTCATGTCCGACTCTTTGCGACCCCATGGACTGCCGAACGCCAGGATTCCCTGTCCTTCACCATCTCCCACAGCTTGCTCAAACTCATGTCCGTTGAGACAGTGATTTCCATCCAGCCATCTCCGTCCTCTGTCATTCCCTTCTCCTCCTGCCTTCAATCTTTCTCAGCATCAGGGCCTTTTCTAATGAGTCAGCTCTTTGCATCAGGTGACCAAAGTATCGGAGCTTCCACTTCAGCATCAGTCCTTCCAATGAATATTCAGGGCTGATCTCCTTTAGGATGGACTGGTTGGATCTCCTTGCAGTCCAAGGGACTCTCAAGAGTCTTCTCCAACACGACAGTTCAAAAGCATCAGTTCTTCAGTGCTCAGCTTTCTTTCTGGTCCAACTCTCACATCCATACTTGACTACCGGAAAAACCATAGCTTTGACTAGATGGACCTTTGTCAACAAAGTAACGTCTCAGCTTTTTAATATGCTATCTACGTTGCTTATAGCTTTTCTTCCAAGGGAGCAAGCGTCTTTTAATTTCCCGCCCCTCTAGGTTGTCACAGAATTCGGATTTGAGCTCCCTGCACCATGCAGCAAGTTTCCACTGACTATTTTATACAGGCTACTGCACACGTCAGTGCCCTCTCTCCATTCGTCCCCCTCTCTGCTTCCCCGACTGTGTCCACAAGTCAGTTCTCTGTGTCTGCCTCTCCATTTCTGCCCCGCAGATAGGTTCATCAGTACCCTCTTTCTAGACTCTATGTAAATACGTTAATATAGGATATTTGTCTTTCTCTTCTGGATTTATTTCACTCTGTGTAATCTTCAAAAACCAGATGCTGGAGACAGGGCTAAGAAAGGGGATCCCTCTTGCCCTGTTGGTGGGACTGCAAATTGATACAACCACTATGGAGAATGGTGCAGAGATTGCTTGAAAAACTAGGAATAAAACTACACTATGACCCAGCATTCCCAATACTGGGCAGATATCCTGAGAAAACTGTAATTGAAAAAGACACATGTACCCCAGTGTTCACCGCAGCACAATTCACAATAGCTAGGACATGGAAGCAACCTAGGTGTCCGTCAACAGATGGATGGATGAAGAAGTTGTGATGCACACACACAGTGGAATATTGCATGCGCGCTTGCTAAGTTGCTTCGGTCATGTCTCACTGTTTGCAACCCTGTGGACTGAAGTCACCAGGCTCCTCTGTCCATGGGGATTCTCCAGACAAGAACACTGGAGTGGGTTGCCATGCCCTCCTCCAGGAGATTGTCCCAACCCAGGAATCAAACCTGAATCTCTTATGTGTTCCTGCGTTGACAGCCAGATTCTTTACCACTAGCCGCCTAGGAAGCCCCAGTGGAATATTACTCAGCCATAAAAAGGAATGGGTTTGACTCAGTTCTAATGAGGTAGATGAACCTAGAGCTTATACAGCGTGAAGTAAGCCACCTTCTATTTACGAAAGCAGATCACAGGATCCAGGCTCGATCTGAAAAGAGGAGACGTAAGGTTGTGAATCTCACTGCTGTAATGCATTGGGGTCATCAGAGTAGCTAGTCTACCACGGAGGATAACAGAGCTTTGTGCATGACGGTCCAAGTCAGACAGTGGGAAAATCGTAGAAGTAGTCCCACAAAGGACACGGGACTGGAAACAACCCTCAGGTATCCTTAACAATCTCCTTCAGTGATAGAAAGGATTCAGTGAAGCAAAGTCGACACCCTCTACGTCTATTGAGTATAGAGCTTGTGCATTATCTCCAGTCAGAGAGGATATACCAGATGCACACAGATACTCTATAATTCCACTTATACACGTCACCTAGAGTACTCACATTCATAGAGTCAGAAAGCAGATCGTTAGATGCCAGGGAACAGGGGGTCAGGAGGCGGGGAGGGGGAGCTACTATTTAAAGCGGATGGAGTTTCAGTTTAGGAAGGTGAAAACTTCAGGAGGTGGGTGATGGTGAAAGTTGCCCAGCAAAGTGAACATACTTTTAAAATAGTATGCTTTCTTTTATGTGACTTTTATCACACAAAAAAAGATTGAAAATTTTCATTTCAAAGGTAAGGAATTTTTAAGGTTTTTCCCATTTGAATTTCCTTAAACTATGAATGAAAATAATGCTTACATATAGCAAACACTACTACAGAGAAATTAAATTATGCATGATTCATGAATAAATGGTAATGTGGCTAATCCAATGATGTTTATTTGCATAACCTTTTTAATGTGACAATTCCTTGGATATTGTAGTGAAATATTTTCACCCTACATCTTTATTTTTGTGGTGTGTGTTTACTTTCCACAGTACAGATCCCAAAATGTCAAATTGCTAGAGCTGATTTATGGTAATTAGTTTTAACTTGGAATATTTGAAATGCATTTAATTAATTTTAGCTGTTTAGCAAAGTACAATAAGGTTTTTCATATTAGCAAAGTTTTCTTTATGACATATCAGCTATGCATATGTTTAAGGATATGACAGACTCAAATGACTCTTATTTGAATTTTATATTTAGCAAATAAACATGCACTATTGGGGATTAGGCAGTATTTAGGAAGTGTATGTATAAGGATTATTTAGGATGAAATTGCCAAATATCCTGGAATATTCAGCACACACTTGTTGATTGATTTCACTGCAGTAAGTGTGAAGCAATAACAACTATATAAATTATTCAGAGACTAGGCATTCACATTGGGATTCTTTAGCAATCACTTCAGAAAACATTTGGCAGAGTATTCTTTTTATAGTATTTTTTCCAAATCCGTGTACAAAAGAGATATAGATTCATACAAAATGGATTAATACTGATTCTTTTAAAATGAAATTAAACATTTTTAAACATTCAAGTGATGATTGAATGATCTTTCCTACTAAAGACGTATTTATCTTAAATATTATTTTTGTCTTTCAGGAAGCCTTATCTAGTGAATGTAAGAGATTTACTAAAATCTTGAATCACTTGAGAGTGGTTTAGTACTTTGCCTCAAAATCTGCACGTAGGCAAAATTCCTGATATTATGAGTTGGGATTTTCAGTGTAAGAGGATTTAAAATCTCTGCTAAAGCAATGGCTTGTTAGCTGTTTCTAAGCATCATATATCAGAGAGACCCAGCTACTTACGTATCCCTCAAACTACAATGGGACAGGACAGGACATGGAGAATGAAAGAGACCAATTTAGACCAAGTAGAAGGTATCAAGTTTTCTTAAGATGGCCCTTTGATTCTGGAAAGAGATTTTCTTCCAACTCCAGAAGCAGATAGAGCAGTGTGCATTCACGTAGGTATGGATTTCTTTGTATACAGATAGGGATCACTTGTTAAAGATATCCATTCATTAAAGCAGTTTGAGACATGGTGTTGGAAAGTGTTTCAGTGTAGACAGATGTTTTTTAAGTTTTTATTTTATATTGGAGTATATCTGATTAACAATATTGTGATAGTTTCAGGTGAACTGCAAAGGGATTCAACCATACATATACAGAATATCCATTCACCCCCAAACTCCCTTCCCATCCAGACTGCCGCATAACGTTGAGCAGAGTTCCCTGTGCCATACAGTAGGTCCTTGCTGGTTACTCGTTTTAAATATAACAGTGTGTACATGTCCGTCCCAAACTTCTATGGGCATTTGCAGATTTGACGTTAGAGACCCCAGTTATCTACTCATAAGTCACGTGACTTTCAAACATTCCTAATAACTTTTTCTTTTATGATAATCATTGTGCTTCCTACAGTTCCCTAGTCTCTTGACTTTGTGCTGAAGATCCAATGAGCGAGTGAAGCCCAAAACTAATTCATAGCCCACAAAGCATTACATTATCAAAACTTACATTACTATGACTACTACTAATAATAAAACATGATTGAGTAACTGGCGTGCAATCCATTGAAAAGTCCAAGTGGATTGGATATGTTTTATTTTTTGGAAAATACGTTAACTTAGAGAATATCCATGAGGTCAAAAGTCATCGGCATTTCCCCCTTTATGTTTAAAGTGCTAACTCTTACATTATTGATGGACGCCACATCTGGAGAGATGACTGCATAGATTCTTCGTGAATAGGTTCGATTTTATTAGCTGTAAGCCGTAAGGGATATGGCAGTTGGTAAGGAGAAAAACTCTGCCTCTTGGTATGATCTGTATACAGTTGGAGGTCTGGCCGTGGTGTGGGGTATATGGGACGATCCGAACATTATTGTTAATGGTTTGTTTCTCTGTGTGTCTCTTCCAGCTATCGGCAGGACCCTCATCCCTCGTTATTTTAGCACTGTGTTTGAAGGAGGGGTGACTGACCTGTATTACGTTCTCAAACACTCGAAAGAGTCCTACCACAACTCATCCATCACCGTGGACTGCGACCAGTGCGTGATGGTCACCCAGCATGGGAAGCCCATGTTTACCAAGGTACGGGCTGGGCTCGGCGACAAGGCTTGCTCTTCTCTGGGTGTGCTGCAGGATACTAATTAGGGTTTTCTTCTGGAACTTTAAGCTGATCTCTCACATGTCAGATACGAGCAGCCCTGTGAGGTCATCTTTTTGGTTTGTAACCTGGCAAGACTCTTTGGGGGAGCCCTGTGCATTTGATACAGACCCCAAGAAAGTCAAACAGGATAAACCTTCAAGAAAGAGAAGAGAGTTTTGGCTGCCTATCAAACTTAGGCTACTAAATTACAATTTTGGTGTGTTTTTTTTTAATTGAAATATAATTGACATTTAACAGACTTCTCTGGTAAAGACTCTACCTGTTAGGTGGGAGACACAGGTTTGATCCCTGGGTTGGGAAGATCCCCTGGAGAAGGGAATGGCAACCCACTCCATTATTCCTGCCTGGAGAATTCCAGGGACTGAGAGGTCTGGCGGGCTACAGTCCATGGATTCACAGAGTGTCGACACTACTGAGCAACTAACACTTATACCACTTATATGTAACAGTGTATTTGTGTTACATTTACAACATGTTGATTTGATATATGTATATATTGTGAGGTGATTACTAATAAGTTTAGTTAACATCCATCACTGTACTTAGTCACTCAGTCGTATCCAACTCTTTGCGACCCCATGGACTGTAGCCCCCCAAGCTCCTCTGTCCATGGGATTTCCCATGCAAAAATACTGGAGCGGGTTGCCATGCCCTCCTCCAGGGGATCTTCCTGACCCAGGGATCGAACCCAGCTCTCCCACATTGCAGGCAGATTCTTTACTGTCTGCGCCACCAGGGAAGACCCCCATCCATCACTCAGTTCAGTTCAGTTCAGTTCAGTCGCTCAGTGGTGTCTGACTCTTTACGACCCCATGAATCACAGCACACCAGGCCTCCCTGTCCATCACGTGTGCATCGAGTCAGTGATGCCATCCAGCCGCTACACATGCTTAAAATCTCTTTCTTATGACAAGCCCTTTAACACATTATTGACTGGGGGATTTTTTTTTTTAGAAACTAATGCCTGTGGTGTTAATATGTCTCTGGTCAGTAATGTGTTAAAGACTATTAGTAACTTTCAAATATACACCACTCGAAAGATACTATGTATAATTCACTATAGCCCATGATGATATACATTACATAGAACTTTGGTTTTGATACTCAGGGATATCCTACAACTAAAAGAACATTCTTCTATTATTGTGAAGTCAGTATTTGTGCTTTGTTACTGAAATTAAAGTTTTTAAAGCTGAATTCAAATATTAAGAAGCAGGGGGAAAATCAACAAACCACAATTCAACTAGTCATAATCTTTAAGGAATACAAAAGTATAAAAAGGAACACTATAGACAATCCCTTTATATCATCTCCCAAGCAGAAAAATTAGTAAGAATAAATATTTAGTCAAAGAATCTGGCAAATGGAAGTTTATTTTAATGAACACTAGTTCATTGCATTTTGACTAAGACTCAGTGTGAAACTAATTTGTAACATCAACAAGACCAGTTCTTTCTTTTAGCCGAAAACACAAATGACAACCTTCTCTTTATAGTTAAGAGAAGCTGAATTATCAGGGTTAATTGTGGAAGCCTAAATTATAAAACTGAAGATGTGTCTGCTACTTACACACTATTTTGCTGAAAGAGTAGATATAAAGTATTTATTATTTAAAGTATTCTTTGATCTTGGTGCAATTTCACCTTTCTGGTGCCCACAGGGGTGTTAAAAACCACAGGCAAAGAAAATGCAAAAACGAATCATCCAATGCCATTGAGTTTATGGTATCTTGATTATCATCCACAGACATTTTAAATGTGGAACAGGAGGAGGGTTTTTCCCATTTTCCCTTTTTAACCATTGAGCGGAGAGAAAAGCTGTCAGTCTGGGATAAGGAAGATTCCCACTGCATGTGTTGGGGCGTGCTGGTCTTGAGAGTTTTGCTGTGTGGAAAGGAATGGTCACCTGGGTGATGGTTTACTTTGTCCATGACTCACTTATTTTTGAAGACACCAAACATTTACATCACCTTGTGGATACAGGAGCCATTTCTAGCATTATAAAGCCCGAGCACTGAAGGGAAATCCTTTTTCTGTTGCTTCAGTGTCCTTTGTGTAGGCTGTTACTTTCCCCGGAAAAGGGAATGGCAACCCACTCCAGTATTCTGCGACTGAGCAACTAACACACACACATACACGGGGCTACTTTTGGGCTTCCCACGTGGCGCTAGTGGTAAAGAATTCGCCTGCTGATGCAAGAGACATAGGAGACACGGGTTTGATCCCTGGGTCAGGAAGATCCCCTGGAGAAGGAGATGGCACCCCATTCCAGTATTCTTGCCTGGAAAATCCCATGGACAGAGGAGCCCAGCGGGCTACAGTCCACAGGGCCACAAAGAGTCGGACACAAGCGAGCCACTGCCACAGTAAAACTCATGTTACTTTTAGGTCATTCAAGAAAAACACACCAGTTCCTTATGCTTTCACAGAAAAAAGAAACCCGTGATAATTAAACTTGGCTGTAATGAAGGAGCTACTTCCCAAGCCTGTAGCCACTGAAAATAAAAATGCATATTGCAATGAGCCTTTCATATATTTCCTCCATTTCTTTCTCAGACTGAAACTTTTTTCAGAAATGAACATAGTCAGTTGTTCTGAAGATATGCTGTGCATGCCAGATTGGTTTTAAATCAAAAAGAATCCCATTCTTCCTATGAATTGATAAGGTGGTTTTTTTTTTTTTTTTTTTACCATTCAAATTAAGAAACCAAGGTTCTCCTCCGTTGCCTCCTCCTCCCTGCTGGAGCACTCCCTCTCACATGGCACCCACTCCCACACGGGGACATTCTCCTGAACTCAGCTCTCTGGGTTTCAAGCTTTAATTATTTAGATCACCCATCTGACTCTACTCCGTGGCAATACTTTTGCCAGCTCGGGTAATGAATATTTCTATACTGTGATGAAAAATATCACTTTCTGGGAAATGTAGCTTAGCTGTGTGGCCTTCGTCCAGATGCTAATTATGCACATTTATTTTTAGAATATTCCAAAGCGTTTCATTTTTTCTCTCTCTCTTTTTTTTTTTTTTTTTTTTGCTCCTTGGGTGATTATTATACTACCCAAAGAATCTTTCCAATTTTTCTTTTGTTCTTATATTAATTAAAAATAACTCATCTTTGTGTAATGAAATAATATGGTGATTTAGTAGAAATCAGAAAGCTAATGACCTTTCAGAATTCCAAAGAAAAACAGTTTGGTAGCTGATGCTTTATTTTTTTTAAAGGGGAGCCTGCTATTAGTACATGGTATCACTTAGTATATTATGTGTAGGCATTTTTGCATTGTTCTAATTTAGACTATCAATAAACTCTAATTCTCCAAATAGCGTTTGACTCTGCATTTCTGAGTTGCTTTTATGAAAATGCGGTCAACTGGTGAATCAAAAATCAGCCACAGCCTTAATCAACAGTAATATTTAATATTCCTCAGGACCACAAAGCATGTTTTGCAATTTCCTGACCCTAGGAACACTATAGATGCTGTAATGAGAGTTTTTACACATATATTCTGAAAGCTTTCTTTTCTGTATTCAACTTTGAATCAAACTGGAAACAAAGCTTAATAATCAGAAGAGCAATCCCCAAGGTTTTCAGAATTAAAGACCCTTGAATTATATTTGAGGATGTGAATTCTGGCCGATACTGAAAGGACCCTCTCTGAGATACATGTTGCATCATTTTGGGGTTCACAAACTGGACATAATTACAGCCATTATTGGACACCTTATCATTTCTATAAACATAGGCTATGGTCTTTCCTTATCTCAATTATTAACTGTGAAATTATTTACTACTGTGGAAAAGTACCATGGAAATACCAACCAGTGTGGGCCTCCCTGGTAGCTCAGCTGGTAAAGAATCGCCTGCAATGCAGGAAACCCCAGGTTGATTCCTGGGTTGGAAAGATCCACTGGAGAAGGGATAGGCTACCCTCTCCAGTATTCCTGGACTCCCCTGGTGGCTCTGACGGCAAAGAATCTACCCGCAATGCAAGAGACCTGGGTTCAATCCTTGGGTTAGGAGGATCCCCTGGAGAAGGGAATGGATACCCACTCCAGTATTCTTGCCTGGAGAATCCCATGGACAGAGGAGCCTGGCGGGCTACAGTCCATGGGGTCGCAAAGAGTCGGACATGAGTAACTTTCACTTTGTTCCAATATGAACCCTCACTGATGTCTCTGACAGTTGGTTCATCATTCTTACTATGTTATACTCTTGTGTGTGTGCTCAGCCCTCAGTCGTGTCTGACTGTGACCCCATGGAATGTAGCTGCCCAGGCTCCTCTGTCCATGGAATTTTCCAGACAGGACTACTGGAGTGGGTTGCCATGCCCTACTCCAGGGGATCTTTCCAACCCAGGGATTGAACCTGTGCCTCTTAAATCCAGCTGCATTGGCAGGCGAGTTCTTTATCATTAGCACCACCTGGAAAGCCCTTTATGCTCTCATCCTGACTCTAATGGAATTACTATAACATCAATGAGTATATCACTCTAATAATTGTATATATATGTATTTACATATGAGCTTCCTTGGTGGCTAAGTAGGTAAAGAATCTTCTTGCAGTGCAGGAGACCGGGGTTCAATCCCTGAGTCAGGAAGATGCCCTGGAGAAGTAAATAGTAACCCACTGCAGTATTCTTGCCTGGGAAATTCCATGGACATTGGAGCCTGAGGGGCAAAGGTGTCCATGGGATCACAAAGAGTTGGACACAACTTAACAATTAAACCACTATGGATTTACATGTGCAGCATTTCCAAGTAAGATACACTGAGCTTTATGCAACTGCTAATCTAAAAGCCTTAGTCCATGCATACTCTTCTAAGCATAAAGACCAAGAAAAATTAAATTAACACTCCCATCTAACAAACATATTATATTTTGTAAAAGCTGCATGAGAATCATTTTGTTATACAACGACATGGTCAGTATTGCCTTACAATTAGGCAAAGAAAGAAAAGGGTTAAAAAGCTCCGGGTTAGTTTGAGAAATGTTCTTTTTTAGTTCTCTTGTTCCTGGCCTACTCTCAAGCCAACACGTGATGCACTGAATGCCTGCCAGCCTCTTTCTTGTTGATCCTCCGGAGACCATCTGTGCTGGGGGCATTGATTAGAGTGTGTCTGCTGGGATTACATCTTTTCTGTTGCCATGCCAACTAATCAGCTGATTTTGGTTACCACAGAAACAAAATGTCAGAGCTCACAGTAACATGAATTCAGCACAACAGAAAATGTTTTCTTAATTGGGGACCCTTTTGAATTTGGATTCCAAGTGAAAGGCAGCTTTTTTTAAAAAAAAAAAAAAGACCAACTTTAGATAAAAGCTACATTAATTGTATTGATTACGAGGAATGTGCAGAGTTTTTCTGAAAAGAAGAAACATTAATTCCTCTTCGTAAGCTATGCTCATTTTTTTTAACTATTCCAAACAAAGAATATATATATGTATATATTTTTTTTCTTAAGCATCTCTATTTCATTTTCTTTTTTTTTTTTTTAATTTATTTATTTATTTTTAATTTTTACTTTACAATTCTGTATTGGTTTTGGCATAGATTGACATGAATCCACCACAGGTGTACATGCATTCCCAAACATGAACCCCCCTCCCACACCCCTCCCCACAACATCTCTCTGGGTTATCCCCGCGCGTCAGCCCCAAGCGTGTCATATCCTGCATCATTGTTGCATGTAAAATAAAATAAATCACAAAACCTTCAGTTTCCTTTGACCTCCATGAGGGGGGCAGGGGGTGGGAGGAGGCTGTGGGAAGAACTGCTTGGGGAAGGTCAGCATTGATCAAATTGTCTCCCATCCTTTCATTCAAAGAAGTCACAAAGGCTCCTCAGATGCTAAAGAGAGGAGCAATGCCAGAGACCTGGGTTCAATCCCCAGGTTGGGAAGACCCCTGGAGAAGGGAATGGATACCTACTCCAGTGTCCTTGCCTGGAGAATTCCATGGACAGAGGAGCCTGGCGGGCTACAGTCCATGGGGTCACAAAGAGTGGGACACGACTGAGTGACTACCAGGCCACTTCAGTCATTTAGTTTCCCTTAAAGAAAACACTCAATACAAGTGATTTAGATTCAGTTCTCAGGATTCCTCTCTTGCGCATGCTGTGTCCCAGATAAACCTGAGTCCTTGGTTTTAGCTGAGAAAGGAGGAGCCCAAGGCTGTGGCGGTGTTTCTTTTCATAGGCCCTTAGCAGTTTGATGGCAAAAAGAGTCCTCAGGTGGTTTGCTACATCACAGTAAACAAAGAACACAGTTGAACATGGCCTTAGAGATTCTCCAACTGAGTAATTCATCAGAAGAACTCCATCCAGGCCTTCCCTTTATGAAATTCCATTCCTGTAGAAGTAAACCAGAACCTCTCTCTGCCTTGGGTTTGTGTCTCATAAACACAAAACAAATAGATTAGATAATAAAAAAAAGCATGACATTTAACTGGGCTAATATTTGCTTAAACAGCCAATAACCCCCTCTCTTTAAAAGAAAAGGATTATGGCATCCAAATATCCCTGTCCTGCATTGTCAAGACATTTCTCTGCCCATGTCTGGCTATAGTCATCTCTCTTCTGGGAAAGCCTCCCCTGCCAGTGGCTTCTGTCTTGTTAACACTCAGGGAAGAATTGTGTGGCTTAATCTCCACGCAACTCTTTGGAAAATCTTGGTAAATTAAGTCTGATGCTGATAGGCAAGGCTCTGGAGGAGTGGTGTGGGGACGCTGAAGTCTTCCCCCATTTCACTGTGCTCGACTCTCATGGCAAAGATCCAGAAACAAGGCCCTGAAGACCACTCAGTCGAGGAGTTTGAGGGCAGGGAGCCCAAATGCCTGGAATTACCCACAGCTTGTGCCAACTGGATCTGAGTCAGAGGCCTTCACCCAGATTATCAATAATTATCTGCAGTGCTTCTGAGGCCTTTGATGAAATGGAAATGGCAGGTGTTATTAGCATCTTTCTTTCTTTTTTTTAAGCATCTTTCTTAAGTGGTACTCTGTCAACAGGTTCCTAACTCTTCTCCACTTGGTGTTTTTCTTGTTTAAAGAAAATAGTTCTTTAAATTAGAGAGACTCGAAAGCACCTAACCCAGTGCCTAGGACATAGTTGGAATTCAACAAATGATGGTTTGGGGTATAAAATTCCCAAAGAAGGAAGTGATTATTCAGTTCAGTTCAGTCGCTCAGTCCTGTCCGACTGTTTGAGACCCCATGGATTGCAGCATGCCAGGGCTCCCTGTCCATTGCCAACTCCCGGAGTTTACTCAAACTCATGTCCATTGAATCGGTGATGCCATCCAACCATCTCATCCTCTGTTGTCCCCTTCTCCTCCCACCTTCATTCTTTCCCAGCATCAGGGTCTTTTCAAATGAGTTCCTTGGACTGCAAGGAGATCCAACCAGTCCATCCTAAAGGAAATCAGTCCTGAATATTCATTGAAGGACTGATGCTAATATTCATTGGAAGGACTGATGCTGAAGCTGAAACTCCAATACTTTGGCCACCTGATGCAAAGAACTGACTCATTTGAAAAGACATTTGAAGTGATTATTAAGATTTCATAAAAGGTTGATGTGCTGTGCCATGTCACTGCACTAATGTCCAACTCTTTTTGACCCCATGGACTGTAGCCCACCAGGCTCCTCTGTCCATGGGATTCTCCAGGCAAGAATCCTGGAGAGGGTTGCTGTGCCCTGCTCCAGGGGATCTTCCTGACTCGGGGATTGAACCCGTGTCTCTTATGTCTCCTGCATTGGCAGGCAGGTTCTTTACCACTACCGCCGCCTTGGGACGCTCAAAAGAATGATTTACATTGCTAATTATCTTCATGGACTATAGTTTAGACTATTTCTAAAATGATCATATTCCCTATTCAGTTGACTGTTATTTTTTCTTTAAGTGTAAGTGCAATGATTTCCAAAGTTTTGTACTTTTTTTAGTCTAAGAAATCTTTGTCGAGACAGGCTTGATCAGAGGTCCACTACTTAAAACAGATAAAACTGAAGCTGTTCTGGTTGAATCAAGAAAGTAAGTGGGAATCTCAGGGTTAGGTGGAGGCTTAGCTCTTCCCAGAAGAGCCCCCGATGCACTGCTCATAAGCCCCCAGGTCTCAGACGGGACATTACAACAACCCCTGCTCTAAGGCTCGAGTTCTTTGGTTGCACGTCTTCCATCTTTAAACTATCACTTACTGCCAAGTGCAATACCATGCAGGCTTCCGTGCTGTCTCAGCTGTAAAGAATCCACCTGCCAATGCAGCAGACACGAGTTCGATCCCTGGGTCAAGAAGATCCCCTGGAGAAGGAAATGGCAACCCACTCCAGGATTCTTGCCTGGAGAATCCCGTGGACAGAGGAGCCTGGTGGGCTATAGTCCATGCGGTCACACGGACACGGCTTAGCAACTAAACAACAGCAACAATACTAGGCAATCTATATATAAAATTTCACCTAATATACTTTCCCAACGTCCCTATCTAAGGGTATTCTGATCCTTATTCTGCAGATGAGGAAACTGAAACTTAGGGCATCTGTTGCAAAATAAGTGGAAAACAGAGTCAAGACTGGAATCTAGGACTTTCTGGTGCGAAAGCCTCCTATTTTTGTACTGCTTCTCTAGACAAACATGGGCTGAATAACGAGCTGCAATTATTTAAACTGGACCAATATACTGTCACTGCTTCCCATCTTAGAGGTGAGATAGAATGAGTAGTGTAAGACTTCCCCACATTTTCTTTCATTTCAAAGTCATTAACAGTGAAAAAAGGCTTCCCCAATGGCTTAGTAGGTAAAGAATCTGCCTGCAGTGCAGGAGACACAGGAGATGCAAGTTCAGTCCCTGGGTTGGAAAGATCCCCTGCAGAAGGACATGGCCACCCACTTCAGTATTCTTGCCTGAAAAATCTCATGGACAGAGGAGCCTGGCAGGCCACAGTCCAGTGGGTTGCACAAGAGTTGGACATGACTGAGCAACTAAGCACACAGTACAACAGTGAGGAGAAATGTGAATAAAATAGAAACTAGGGAATTTTCTGACAGCCTAGTGGTTAGGACTTGGCCATTTCACGGCCATGAGCCCAGGTTCAATCCCTGGTCAGGGAACTAAGATCCTGTAAGCTGCCAAAAAAAAAAAGAAAAATGAACTGCATGCCAAAAATCATCTGACTTTCAAAAGCAGATAAAAATGCTACCCTGTCACTGATCACTCTATAAGACTCACTATATTTCATTAATAGTATACATTTATCTTAGATTAATTTGGTTCTCCAAAGCCTGGCCCTTTATACAAGCAGAATTCGTCATATCTAATAGAATGTGATTCAAAGAATTTGCTCTAAAATACTTTTCTTTCCAAACATCCATAACTGATAACCCACAACCTTGGGTTAAGCACCACCCTCTGACATTTCTCTTTGGAAACGAAAACTTCCTATGCTTCAGTTCAGCTCAGTTCAGTCATTCAGTCCTGTCTGACTCCTTGTGCCCCCATGGCCTGCAGCATGCCAGGCTTCCCTGTCCATCACCAACTCCCGGAGCTCGCTCAAACTCATGTCCATCAAGTCGGTGATGCCATCCAACCATCTCATCCTCTGTCGTCCTCTTCTCCTCCTGCCTGGATGACCTTGAAGTAACTCATACTTACACAGGAATACTTTTATTAGGTACTTTCTCCCAGAGTAGGATAACCGAGATTAGAACAGAGCTCAAACTCTTATTCTAGAAGGATGATGAAAGTGGAGGAGAAAGGAGGTGAAAGCATGTTAATGTTATGGGGGACACAGTTTACCAGGAGTGTTTGACATAGCATTGCTATAAGATGGGTTTTGTCTGCATATTTACAAATGAAGAAATAGGGGCTCATGGAGTTTCTGCCAAAACTAGTTGAGTTACCAGTAGCTCGTGGCTGGTGAGCTGCTGTGCTGACCTTTGACCCCATTAATTTCAGAGCTGATACCTTCCCTGTGCCACGTTTTTGCTAAGATCGAGCACCTCCCAAGAGGAGTCAGGGAGACCGCGTTGAGCGGCTGACATGTGAATTACAAAAACGTCGCGATCCCCAAGTGCATAACCACTGAGCTCCCTGTTTGTCCCTTCCAGGTGTGTACAGAAGGCAGACTGATTTTGGAGTTCACCTTTGACGACCTCATGAGAATAAAAACGTGGCACTTTACCATTAGACAATACAGAGAGTTAGTCCCAAGAAGCATTCTAGCCATGCACGTAAGTACCTTAATTTCTATTTCACTTTCTTCCCTTTCCTCCCCTCCTCATCTCACCCAGAAAAGAGAAGCCCTGTTTTCTCACTATGAAAAAGCTCCCAGAAACTTCACACTTCAGGCAATTAACTCTAAATTTTGAGTTTTCCCCTCAACCGTTTTCATCCACAGGCCCCCTTTTCCCTCCTTTGTTTCTGAGTTTGGTAAGTTGTGAGACTATTTCCTTTCCTGCTTTATTATTTTAAACTCCAAATGGAGGTTACCTCAATAAACAGTCTGTACGTTTCTTAAATTCCACGCATTTGTTATCAAGTACCACTCAGCCTGGGCTAATAAACCTGTTGTGTATAAATGAGAGAAACAAAACAAGGAGTAGGAAAAACAGTCTCCAGTTTTTATTGGAACCATCTGACAAGATGTGGAGCTCACATACCTCGGGTGTGTGTCCACACACCTCCTAACCACGGCGCTGGAAACCCGAGGAAGACCTGGGTTCCTCTTGATTGCATTTGGCTGTAAATCATATCAAATTGGTTGGACATCAAGAAGGTGCAAGGGTGGATTCGATGCCAATCTAGAGAGATGTTTTAATGGTAAGACTTGACAGAAACTCATCAGGTCAGTCCCTTAAGAAGGAATCAGCAGGCATTGACTTAATAAATGCTTCTTCCAGAATACATGATCCAGCAGTTTCTGGGAAAATGCTTTGGAGCAAAATCAGATTTGAGCCTGATGTGGTGAAAAGAGAATACAATTACAATTGTAATTGCAACCCACTCCAGTACTGAATGACAACCCACTCCAGTATCTTGCCTAGAGAATCCCATGGACAGAGGAGCCTGGTGGGCTACAGTCCATAGAGTCGCAGAGTCCGACACAACTGAAATGACTTAGCATGCACGCACGCATGTCTACAGAGGACCCTCATTTCAGAAATTGAGATGAAAAGTGGCAAGCTATTTTCACCTACATTCGTTTTTTTTTTTTTAATTTATATACACAAAGCCAATTGGTTGCATTAAGTACAGAAAAAAAATAAATTAAGATGTTGATATAACCTAGATAGTCTCATGAATGCAGAACCAGAGGCAAGGAGATGTTTATTTAAGACTTCCTCTGTTTAGCAATAGTTTATATCTATCAAGAAAGAAGGGAAAACAAACAGAAAGAAAGAGCAATGACTAAGAGACTCACCTTACAATGGAATCCAGAAAGAATTTATTTTCTTTTCTCGCCAAACAGAACATTGGGGTTGGCCCATGAAACATGACATCTTGATATTTTTAATGTGGCTGATACTTCTGAAAATAGAATGCATACCTTTGCAGTTCTTCCAGATGAAAGTTGTTGCGGACATCTATTTCTAGCCTCAGCTTAACGGGGAGGAGAGTTAGACATTTTTAATATATATGTATTAATATATTTCATGGCAGTTCCAAAATTTTCAAATATAGGACTCAACTCCAAGCTGCTACAAACACTGACATGAGATTTCCTCGGTGGTCCAGTGGTTAAGAATCCACATTTCCATTGCAGGGGTATCAGGTTCGATCCCTGGTCTGGGAACAAAGATTCCCCCATGCCTCATGATGTGGTCAAAAATAAAATAAAAATGTGTCCTCCTCCCATAAATAACGTCAGTAAATAATTAATAGAGATTAGAATAAGAAATTTGAAGATCTTTATTTATTTATTTTTAATTTTATTTTTACTTTATTTTACTTTACAATACTGTATTGGTTTTGCCATACATGAATCCATCACGGGTGTGAAGATCTTTTTTTAAAAAAAAAAAAAACTATTATCATAACACACAGCAAAGGCCGGTCCTAAAGCATGCATGCCTGTGTGCTAAGTCACTTCAGTCATGTCTAACTCTTTGCGGCCCCATGGACTGTAGCCTGGCCAGGCTCCTCTACCCATGCTAATTTTCAGGCAAGAATACTGGAGTAGGTTGTCATTTCCTTCTCCAGGGAATCTTCTCCACCCAGGGACTGAACCCAAGTCTCTCACATCTTCTGTATTAGCACTGGCAGGCAGGTTCTTTACTGCTAGCACCGCCTGGGAAGCCCTAAAACATGGTTCTGCCAAATCCAGACCCGACCTCCCCTCAGGGTTAAGGGGGTGCCAAGGACCTGGAGGTGTCCTGATCGGGCTTAATAACCCTCCTCTGGAAGACCCAGGGCCTCTCACAGAGGATGTAAAGTCCTTTCTCCCATCTGACTCAGTTCGGTTCTCCCTGGCAATGAGTCTTGCACCGTTGATCCAAAGGTGACCTTGAGCGTTATATGCAAGTTTCTTCAAAATGTAAAACAAATTATCTCCAGCAACCTACCCTCTGAGGAAAACTGACAAGATGCATGTCTTAGCAGCAGTAGCACAGTCAGGACGTCCTTGATACCATCTTGCAGGGATAAAATATTTGATTTTTGTTTCCTGTTTAGGCACAAGATCCTCAGGTCTTGGATCAGCTGTCCAAAAACATCACCAGGATGGGGCTGACAAATTTCACCCTCAACTACCTCAGGGTAAGACCAATGGGCTGAGGATATTTCCCATTGAGTTTGAAAAGTGTTTTAGAGATTTATACATATCTTGAACCAAGGAATTAAAATGAGGTAATATAGCACAATGCTGCTAAGTCGCTTCAGTCGTGTCCAGCTCTGTGCGACCCCATAGACGGCAGCCCACCAGGCTCCCCCGTCCCTGGGATTCTCCAGGCAAGATCACTGGAGTGGGTTGCCATTTCCTTCTCCAATGCATGAAAGTGAAAATGAAAATGAAGTCACCCCGTCCTGTCCGACTCTTAGCGACCCCATGGACTGCAGCCTACCAGGCTCCCCCATCCATAGGGTTTTCCAGGCAAGAGTACTGGAGTGGGGTGCCATTGCCTTCTCCGATATAGCACAATACATATGTCTTTTAAAAATGTATCTTATTCAAGTATAGTTAATTTACAATGTTGTGTTAATTTCTACTGTACAGTAAAGTGATTCAGTTATACATATATACACATTCTCTCTCATTCTGTATTCTTTCCCTTATAGTTATCACAGGATATTGACACAGTTCCTGTGCTGTACAGTAGGAGTTTGTCTTTTATCCATTCTGTGTATGGTAGTCTGCATCTGCAGATCCAAAACTCCCAACTCATCTCTCCTTTGGCAATCACAAGGCTGTTCTCTATAGCTGTCAGTCTGTTTTGTAAATAAATTCATTGTGTCTTATTTTAGATTCCACCTGTATGTGATATTACTTCTATTCTAAGAAGTATTGTCTTTCTTCTTCTAACGTACTTCACTTAGTACGGTCATCTCTAGCTCCATCCATGTTCCTGCAAATGATGCTATTTCATTCTTTTCTGTGGTTGAGCAATATTCCACGGTATATGTGTACCACATCTTATTTATCCATTCATCTACTGATAGACATGTAGGTTGTACCCAGGCCTTGGCAATTGTGAATAGTAGCACAATGTGTATGTCTTATACCATGGAGTGTGCATGTGTGTGTGTGATCAGTGGATGATTGGATTTAACTAACAAAAAGCTGAAAGATTGAACCAAGACTTTGTCAGGGTTAAGCATCTTCTCTATGTTTATATGACTCCCAGAATGAATTATTCAAAGGCTGGCAATGTCTCTCTCATCAAATGCCTCGGTGCTGTGTCCCTCCTGATTATCTCAAGTCACCAATGTACTGTTTCTGAGTTCATAGTCTCTGTGTCTACGTCCAGGGACTCCTCACTCCTAAGGAGGCTCAGTGTGCCTTCCAGTGAGGGTCCCCTGAAAAAACTCACCTTGGTGCTGGAACACAGACATTTATTTCTAAGGCTGGCTGGGGACTCTCTGTGTAACATGTAATCAGTTTTCTGGTTTAGATATAGCGTGAATTTTTATTTTAAAAAAATTAAATGTTAGGCAAAACTCTCTGCCCACATCATGCAGCCTCCAGAGTTGGTCTCTGGTAACAAACATCTTTATATTGGTCTATGGTAACAACTACAGTAACATAGTTGGTCAGGGTAACAAACATCACACTGCTTCTTTTTTAAATATTCTATACTCATTTTTATAAATCAGTGTTACTTATATTTTTAAATTCACTTTTTGATCAGAGTATAATTGCTTTACAATATTGCGTTGATTTCTGCTGCGCAAAAAAGTGAATCAGCTGTGTGTGTATATATACCCCCTCCTTCCTGAGCCCCCCTCCCACCCACCCCCACCCCTCTAGGGCATTACTGAGCACTGAAGTGCTGCACAGTAGATGGCCACTAACTGTCTGTTTTACACGGGGTGGTGTATATATGATCCCCTGGAGGAGGGCAAGGCAACCCACTCCAGTATTCTTGCCTGGAGAATCCTGTGGACAGAGGAGCCTGGTGGGCTGCGGTCCACAGGGCTGCACAGAGTGAGACACGACTGAAGCGACCTTGCACACACATGTGCACGGTGTCTATATGTCAGTGCTGGTTTTCAGTGTGGAGTGGCAGTCACCACGCTGCAAGCAGAGGATACGGTCTCCTTCATAAAGCCAGCACTGCCTTCCAGAACCAACAGGAAGGCAGTGGCCACGGGCCACATCCCTTTGCCTCTGAGGTGCTGGCTTCCACATCACCCTGCTTCTCCAGGGGCCCACCCCATTGGAGTGTTTATGCCATTGTTTCTTTTCCTTTTTATCTACCTGAAAACTTATGTTTACTATTAGATGAAAGCATTGGAACGTGTTCATTTATTTGGCACTTGATTCTGAGAGATGGAAAGAATCAGATTCATAGTAAATTCACATTTAAGCTTTTAAAAATGTCAATTAAACAAGAAGGACAACAGCTCTGCTGTTGGATCTATTCAGCTCAAAAATAGTAAAATGGTTGATATTAGCAAATTTGAAGGCTAGAAAATTTATCCTTAAGGGCAGGCTTGTGAATCTTACTTTGCATTCGCTGTCCTCTAAGTTCAATCTCGTTTGCATACTTCTACATGTTGAAATGCTTTGGTAATACTTCTGTAAATGAAGAATGATTTTCACAAATGTTTCCAAATTGTGCCCTCATTGCAATGTGATGGGCGCTGAACTAGATGCTGAAGATTCAAAGACAAAAGTCATGGCACCCGTTACAAAGAAACCCTCCCCTATGAGGGTTTATAAAGAGAGATCTATAAAGAGAGATCACTGTATATGAAAGGGTGAATATCATGATAGAAGTTTCCAGACTGAGTTATGGGAGTACAAGATAGACACCTCTGGTGAATCAACCAGAGTTTTCATGGAGGAGGTGATGCCTGCATAGAGTGTGAAAGAATGAATAAGGAAAAGCCAAAGGAAGGAGGAGGAAGGCCTTTTCCATCAGAGGGAGCGGAAGGGGCACAGGCTAGGGAATGGGACTCCGAGCAGTTGGTGATGCTGAGATGTGAACGGAGGGGCCGAGGAGAAGAGGGAGAGAGTTAGTTGAGAGCCAGGTCTTGGAGCAACTGGCTGGCCAGGCTACCAGACCAGGAACCCCAAAAGGATTAAACATGAGGATAGCAAGGTCTCCGTCCTGAGTAAAGGAAGAAGAGTCTTCTTCTATTCGGTTTAGAGGCCCCAGAACCAAATCCAGCTGTTGTGGCAAGACCCAGAGTCAGCTTCACTCCCTGCCACTTCACGCCAACACGCCTGCCATCTTGGATGCCCTCAGCCAGGTCGCTCTCCACTGAACGGCCCCCTGGCTCCTGCTCAGAGGGAAACCAGGGTCTGCCCAGGAGGCTGGGTCAGAGGAGAGAGCTCTCAGCGGGATAGGTGAGGCTGTGTTCTCCCCAACCTCCAGGCTCTGCGTTCAGCACTGGCTCCCGTAAGGGCTGCTGGCACAGAGTGGGTAGGACATGGGGGTATTCAGTGCTGTGCCAGCCACAGGAATTCAGAAGGCGGCCCCACACCACCCAGCATTTCGTCTTGTCAGGGGCCGGGAGAGATTTCCTTTGACCCATCTAATGATGCCTCTCCTTAGGCAGATAGAGAAGTCCCACACTACATGTCCTCAGCTGACACCTCCAAGGAATCTGGGACTTTGGCGTCCATCCTAGACTCGGTCGCTCAATCTCTGCTGAGATCTTGAACAGACTATTACATATTTCAGCTGCATTTAACACAGAGTGATAAATGCTGAATTTCCCTCCTCCTCCACCCACCCAGCTCCTCTGTTGTCATCAGTAAAATGGTGACCTTCACCGTAGGATCAGCAAGTTTCACTGGTCCCCACGTCTGCAGTCTTTTGATGGGAAAGACTAGAGATCTCTTCTAGAAAATTAGATACCAAGGGAACATTTCATGCAAAGATGGGCTCGATAAAGGACAGAAATGGTATGGACCTAACAGAAGCAGAAGATATTAAGAAGAGGTGGCAAGAATACACAGAAGAACTGTACAAAAAAGATCTTCATGACCCAGATAATCATGGTGTGATCACTCACCTAGAGCCAGACATCCAGGAATGTGAAGTCAAGTGGGCCTTAGAAAGCATCACTATGAACAAAGCTAGTGGAGGTGATAGAATTCCAGTTGAGCTATCTCAAATCCTGAAAGATGATGCTGTGAAAGTGCTGCACTCAATATGCCAGCAAATTTGGAAAACTCAACAGTGGCCACAGGACTGGAAAAGGTCAGTTTTCATTCCAATCCCAAAGAAAGGCAATGCCAAATAATGCTCAAACTACTGCACAATTGTACTCATCTCACATGCTAGTAAAGTAATGCTCAAAATTCTCCAAGTAAGGCTTCAGCAATACGTGAACTGTGAACTTCCAGATGTTCAAGCTGGTTTTAGAAAAGGCAGAGGAACCAGAGATCAAATTGCCAACATCTGCTGGATCATGGAAAAAGCAAGAGAGTTCCAGAAAAACATCTATTTCTGCTTTCTTGACTATGCCAAAGCCTTTGACTGTGTGGATCACAATAAACTGTGGAAAATTCTGAAAGAGATGGGAATTCCAGACCACCTGACCTGCCTCTGGAGAAACCTATATGCAGCTCAGGAAGCAACAGTTAGAACTGGACATGGAACAACAGACTGGTTCCAAATAGGAAAAGGAGTACGCCAAGGCTGTATATTGTCACCCTGCTTATTTAACTTATACGCAGAGTACATCATGAGAAACGCTGGACTGGAAGAAGCACAAGCTGGAATCAAGATTGCCGGGAGAAATATCAAGAACCTCAGATATGCAGATGACACCAGCCTTATGGCAGAAAGTGAAGAGGAACTAAAAAGCCTCTTGATGAAAGTGAAAGTGGAGAGTAAAAAAGTTGGCTTAAAGCTCAACATTCAGAAAACGAAGATCATGGCATCTGGTCCCATCGCTTCATGGGAAATAGATGGGAAAACAGTGGAAACAGTGGCAGACTATTTTGGGGGGCTCCAAAATCACTGCAGATGATGATTACAGCCATGAAGTTAAAAGACGCTTACTCCTTGTAAGGAAAGTTATGACCCACCTAGATAGCATATTTAAAAGCAGAGACATTACTTTGCCAACAAAGGTTCGTCTAGTCTAGGCTATGGTTTTTCCAGTGGTCATGTATGGATGTGAGAGTTGGACTGTGAAGGAAGCTAAGCACCAAAGAATTGATGCTTTTGAACTGTGGTGTTGGAGAAGACTCTTGAGAGTCCCTTGGACTGCAAGGAGATCCAACCAGTCAATTCTAAAGGAGATTAGCCCCGAGTATTCTTTGGAAGGAATGATGCTAAAGCTGAAACTCTAGTACTTTGGCCACCTCATGCGAAGAGTTGACTCATTGGAAAAGACTCTGATGCTGGGAGGGATTGGGGGAAGGAGGAGAAAGGGACGACAGAGGATGAGATGGCTGGATGGCATCACCGACTCGATGGATATAAGTTTGGGTGGACTCCAGGAGTTGGTGATGGACAGGGAGGTCTGGCGTGCTGCGATTCATGGGGTCGCAAAGAGTCAGACACGACTAAGAGACTGAACTGAACTGAACTGAACTGCAAAGAGTAAGGACATCATACCAGCAGAGAGGGAATGGCATCAAGCCCTCTGCTGATAATGACATAGGGAACCATGTATGGTTTGGGGCAACAGAGAGATGCATTTCCAAGGCTACCACCTAAAGTGAAGTACTGCAGGCTGTCCTGACGTAGCTGATCTCCACAATGGCCCATGTGAAACCGTGCACACTTTCACTTTCCCATAAAGGAGCTGGCACAGGGGATAGAAATAAAATCAGCCACCCAGCTTTATGCCCCCAAATGGCAGAACTGGAACTGGAACTCTAGAACTTATGTGCTCCATGGCAAAACAGTGTCTCTCTAGTAAGAATGTACAATGATACTTTAAAAATTATTTTTGTAATAACGTATAGTTGATTTAAAATTTGTGTTAGTTTCAAGTGTACAGCTAAGTGATTCATAAATATATACGGTACATGCATTTATATATATATATTCTTTTTCAGATTCTTTTCCATTCTAGGTTATTGCAAGATACTGAATATAGTTCCGTGTACTATGCAATGCGTTCTTGTTGTTTATCTATTTTGTATACAGTGATGTGGGTCTGTTCATCTCTAACCTACCCCCTTCCCCTTTGGCCATCATACGTTTGTGTTCTACGTCTGTGAGTCTGTTTCTGTTTTATAAATAAGTTCATTTGCACTATTTTTTTTAGATTCCACAAAAGAGTGACAGCCTATGATATTTAGTTTTGTCTGTCTGACCTGCTTCACTTAGGATAACCCTCTCTGGGTCCATCCATGGTGCTGCAAACAGTACTGTCTCATAGAATGGTGATATGGATAGGAACTGGATCATGTCTTTCCTGCCTTGACAGAGAAGTCAGTGTTTCTCACTGGATCCTTAATCTCCTTCACCAAAAGTTCTGTCAGCTCCTTGTAGGGTTTAATGTAAGGATTTGTTGTTGTTGTTTAGTTGCTAAGTCATGTCCAGCTCTTTTTGACCTCAAGGACTATAGCCCACCAAGTTCCTCTGTCTACGGGACTTCTCAGGCAAGGATACTGGAGTGGGTTGCCATTTATTCCTCCAGGGGATCTTCCCAACTCAGGGATCAAACCCATGTCTCTGGCCTCTCCTGCACTGCAGGTGAATTCTTCACCACTGAGCCACCTGGGAAGCCCGGTGTGAGGAAAGAGAGGTAACCCACACAAAGGGCTTAGCCCAAGGCCTCAGCCAGAAAGTGCCCAGTCAGTGTTTGTTGTCGTAGTTTACCAAGCGCCCGTTATGTGTCCATCTTTGTCCTCCAGCCTTGGAGCAACATGCCATCTGGCTCTCTCCTCTCACTCACAGTCCTCCTAACACCACTTGGCTTCCCAAGCTCATGCATTCTGGTTCGGTGGCCATTTCCCTTTCTTGCCTCCTCTCACCCGATCCCTCATTCACCTATTGATTGGTTCAGGGCACTTTCTGAGCCCATTCTGTCTTCCTGGCAGTGTGCCAGGCGATGGACCTCCATCATGGAGCTGTGGCCCCCTTCCTAGGGTAGTGGTCACAGGCTGGTGGGTGAAGCTGGCAGGGAGAGGTGTGCTGGCTTGGAGGGGTGTGCAAGGCCCGTGAGAAGAGCCTGGGGAGGGACCCGTGGGTCTCACGGGGAAGGTGGTCAGCGTAGAAGCCAACCTCCCATCCACAACCCCTCGGGGCAGCTGAGGACCACTTGGCAGGTCATGGCTGAGCAGACTCTCAAACTCAGAGCCCAAAACCAGTGCACAGGGCTTCCATGACAAGACCTGGCCTGGTCAGTGGTCACCAAGAATGAGAAATAAAGCTTCATTTCTTCATTTTAGAACCAGGCTCTAACATTTTCCTAGTACTCTTATCACCTAATATTTGCAAAATAGTTGAGCAATAAGAAAATGCATTTACTAGGATTTCCTTGATGGTCCAGACTGGTTACAACTTCACACTTTCAGTGCAAACGGTACAGGCTCAATCCCTGGTCAGAGAACTAGATTCCACATGCCGGGCAGCAGAAAAAAAAAAAAAGAGGAAAGAAAATAATTTTATTTATAAAAACTACTTTAAAAGCTCTCCCATCCTTCTGAGGAAATGGGCTTTTGGCTCCAGCCTCAGAAAGTCACCTGAAGAGTTGTTTCAACAGAGTTAGCCAGAAATTTCACTAGCCACACCCAGCATCGGAAGAAGAAGTCAGACATTTTACCTGGGCAAATACTAATCCAGGGCCTTCTAAATCAGAGGAAGAATTTTAAACATCAATGCACCCTGCTTTGGAAAGGAGGGGTAGGAGATTTTTAAATACTTCAGACATCTGAAATTTCAATAAGCTTTGTCTTTCAGGAAACAAAATTAAACAATACAGGAGGTAAGCAGTTATGATCACCCAACTTGGCCTGAAATTCCCAATCGCTCTCCGGGCGGCCCGTGGGAGGGGTTACAAGGAGGCGGCTCCCCCAGTTAGAGGAAGGAGCTGGCGAAGCACAGGGCCCAGCTCCAGAGATGTGAACGCGGATGACGGTGCTGGAGCAGCTGGCAGCGCGCTGCTGGGGACTCTGTTGACCTGATGCTTTTGCAGCGGCCACGTACCGGCTGTTGTCCTTTAATCTGAGTTGTCAGTTTGCCTGCTTTCCCTCGGCCACCTCCAGCACGGCAAGGCCGGAGGGGCGTGGTGCCCGGGGGCGCTCTGGCCGGCTCGCTGGTCCCCGCAGAGCAGAGCGGAGGCTCGGGGAGGCAGAGCAGGGATGGCGTCCTGACCACGTGCGGCCTCGCTTCCCCTGCATGCCCGGGATGCCCCTGCTGACCTCCGGGAGGCCAGGGCTTGCTGACCTTGTGTCCGTGGGGTAGTTCTCCTGGCTGCGGCCGGGCTAGGAGCAGGCCTGCAGAGTGAGCGGTTGTTAGGAGTCCCGGAAACTGGGTGGTGTGTTTCAGGAATGTGTCCACCGTCTCCTGGAGGCGGAGGAATTTACTATCATGGGGGTGATGGCGCCCCTCAACCAGTGTGGTTTTGGGAGGGAACACTAGATCTAGAATGGGGAGAAGCAGGTGGGATTTCAGGCCATGTGTTCTGTACCATATTTGTTGAACACAGCATCAGACAGGCTGTCCTTCCAATCTCCTGAAGAGCTTGGTCCACGGAAGGCCAGGCGCCCTGGGAGAGGCATGAGGGGTCCAGGTCAATGAGCGTCCAGGTCACTGATGCCTGTGGAGTTCATCAGTAGCCCCCTCACCCCCCACCGCGCCAGATCCTCCTTCGGCTATTATTCACGGTTCATCCCACAAGCATCTATGAGACACTAGGTATCCATCATCCTTAAGGAGATCACTGTCTAGTAGGGGAGAAAGAAAAAAGACTCTGCTGGGAGAGACATCTGCCCAGTCACAGCAATGCACAAAATGCTAGCTAACATCACCAAGTGTTTCCTGCTTGCCAGGAATGCTGCTGTGCTCTGGGCAAGGAGCTATTTTATTTTTTAATGCTCACAACAACTTTATGGAATTCTTGTTGGCCCTATTTTGCAGGTGAGGAAACTGAGGCTTAGGGAAGTACTTCCCCAAGGTCGCAGAGCAGGTGAGTGGCCGAGAAGGAACTAGAACCCACAGTCTGACTCCAGGCACAAAGAACAGAGAGGTTGTTGGATGGTGGGGGTGGAAGGCCAAGTCTCCAAGGAAGAACTGGCTCTTGAATTGATTCTGAAAGATGAGTAGGTGGTCCCATCCAGGAGTAGCATCAGAGAAGGATGGAGAAAACTGGGGGTATGGATGGACTCTAGGCAGTTACTTGTTCAGTCGCTAAGTCGTGTCTGACTCTTTGAGACCCCCTGGACTGCAGCACGCCACCAGGTCTCTCTGTCCTCCTCTGTCTCCCGGAGTTTGCTCAAGTTCATGTCCATTGCATGGGTGATCCATCCAACCACCTCATCCTCTGCTGCCCCCTTCACCTCCTGCCCGCAGTCTTTTCCAGCATCAGGGTATTTTCCAATAAGTTGGCTTCACATGACTGGAATGTAAGTCTTGAGCTTGTTTAACTTGGGCGTAAGGGTCAGACAGACAAAAGTATATATATGAAGACTGCTGCTTGCTAGCTGTATGACCTTGGAAAAGTTACTTGACCTTTTTGAGCCTGTTTCCCTATTTGGGAAATGGCGTGTAACACCCCCCCGCCCTTAACTGATTTCCAGTGAGATACATTCACGTGGAGCTCCCTTCTCTTTGCAAGCACGCTCTTGTAGAGTCTCTGGTCCTTTCTTCTCGGTGGGATCAAGTCATTCATCAGATTCCCCTGTGTTCAGAGCTTACGAGAAGAGCTCCAGTTGGTCAGAACACCCAGAAGTCCTTTCCTTCTTTATTTCCATTTCATCAAAGTGAAAACCCTTTCTAACTCAGGGTTTGAAATTGCCACCATCCCAGATTTCTTATATGCAGTTCTTATATGTGAATGTTTACTGTGTGGAGGATTTATTTTCTTTAAATAGCTTCAAAGATAAGACTTTAAAATTGAAACTGAAATAACTGACGTCTGTTTCATTTCCTATCCCATAAAAAGAATGAAGGTTGGTAATGCAGAAACCCTGTCCATAAGCATTTAAAGGAAACCCCCGCGAATTTCTGCCTTGGCCGTAAGTGGGATGTGCCATTTTCACTCATCTGCTGTCAACAGTAGAAACAGACAATCTCTGCCCACTGGATACCGTAGGATAACACCGCTTTATCCCTTGACAATGTGGGGTAGTTTGGCTTTGTGTTTAAATTTTAAGTCAATCATCTGGCCAAGAGACATTTTGGGTGGCATCTACTAGGCCTCGGGCACAAAAGGAACGAGGTGTGGTGTTTATAAGGATGGATAAGGCACATTCCCTTTTGTGAGGAGTTGAAGACACTGTATTAGGTAGGTCTGTTCACAGTTCACACTGCCCAGCCTCAGCTGGGGACCTCAGATCACCCCAGAATGTTCCACTGCTCCTAATACGCACCCGTGTGGGTCTCAGCAGATGACTTAAGCTGCCGTTATGTAGTTTCTAGTGCACCCATCAAGTGCTCTGCTCCTGACTTTGGCTCTCAAATCCCTCCACGGTGGGGCCTTTGCGTTTCCCAGCCTTGGTCCACCTCCCTTCCCCACTTCGTGTGTTGTCCTGTAACCATAAGGACCACCTGCCCATCCCCAAACTGGCCATGCTCTTTTGCCTACATGCCTTGGCACAGTGTGGCTCACTGCCTGGACCGCGGTCCCGACCCTTCCCTTCCATCCGAGTTCCCCAGTCTAGCTTCTCCTCATCTTTCAGAACCCACCGTCCATCACCTCTTCCGAGCATCTCTCTGACTCTCAGTGGGGGCACCTGCCCCTGCCCTGTGCCCCTGGCATCCTGCACGCATGATACCTCGTACCTCTCGGCAGATCTTGCGTAGGAATCGTCTCTCCATGCGCCTCTTGGTCTCCATGTTTAGTCTTTCCTTGTTTCCTGTGTGAGACTCAGAGGAACCCGAGGACAAGTTGACTGTCTTGTATTTCTAGGGCCTCACAAGGTCTAGATCACGATAAGTGATTCGCTCAGTCGTGTCAGACTCTTTGCGACCCCATGGACCGTAGCCCACCAGGCTCCTTTATCCACGGGATTCTCCAGGCAAGAATACTGGAGTGGGTATCCATTCCCTTTCCCAGGGGATAGTCCTCACCCAGAGATCGAATCCAGGTCCCCTGCACTGCAGGGGGATTCTTTACTGTCTGAGCCACCAGGGAAACTGGTAGGCACCCAGTAAATGCCTCTTGAATGGATGATTGGTGGATGGGAGTTTGGTGAATGGAAAGCTGGATTTTGAATGACATACACACACACAAAGTAATAGAACTCAGATGAATTCACTTGCCCTACAGCATCTAAGAAACAATGTGTGATTCATTTTCAAAGTCGCTACCTAGAACTTTACCATGAAATCTAAAAAGAAGCAGAGTTGAATGCATTGAGAAAATGAAAGAATCATGGCCTTTGGATCACTCTGGTGTACAAAATCTCCACTTAAAGTACTCAGACTTCCCAATGTCAAGCTTTTACTCTAAAACCACTCTGAATCAGTATGTAATTTTTGCCCTAAGTGCCATTATGGCCATCTCATCATTTTTGAAATATCTTCTTTAAATTCTTGAGGACACATTTCTTAGTGGGTGATTATTTTTGCCTATTTTCTTTGGCCAGCTTTTCCTGATGCCTGGATGCACACACTTCTTTCAGCATTTTGTTTTGTTTAATGCAGCTTTAAAACATCTTGGGCTTCTCTGGTGGCTCAAATGGTAAAGAATCTGCCTGCAATGCAGGAGACTCGGGTTCAATCCATGGGTCAGGAAAATCCCCTGGAGAAGGGAATGGCTACACACTCCAATATTCTTGCCTGGAGAATTCCATGGACAGAGGAGCCTGGAGGGCTACAGTCCATGGGGTCACAAAGAGTTGGACACGACTGAGCAACGAATAATGCTAAAGCATCTTATTGTCCTGTATCCCAGCCAAAAGCTATTTTCTTTGTGGGTCTTACACTTTATCCATCTATATGCATAATTTCTGCATAAATGTAATCAGTACACATACGATTTCTTAATGTTATTTGGTAAACACTTTTGCCTGTTTCTACATAGTCATCATATTAACCATTTATAATAGCTGCAAATACCAGTGTGAGGGTAATTTAATCATTTCTCTAAATGTTGAAAACTGAGTCATATGCAAGTTGTTGCTGTCATTAATACCATTCCTCTAAATGCCCTAGCCATGTCTTGCTCTCAGTGCTGTTTGCTGCAGAGGCTGAACTGTTGAGGCCATGCAGTGAGTAAAACAGATGTGCCTCAGATTCAGAGCAACGTGGGTCCAGATCTGAGCCCCCTTATGACCTATATCAGTCTTGAACAAGTTTAAATTCTCTGAACCCCGCTCTCGTCATCTGAAAATCAGGAAGAATAATGTCTCACAGGTTGGCACAAATTACGATTTATAAGATTAGATCAGCTACAAACTATAAGAGCCTGGCACAGGTGGCTCAGTGGGTAAAGAATACGCCTGCTGCTGCTGCTGCTAAGTCGCTTCAGTCATGTCCGACTCTGTGCGACCCCATAGACGGCAGCCCACCAGGCTCCCCCGTCCCTGGGATTCTCCAGGCAAGAACACTGGAGTGGGTTGCCATTTCCTTCTCCAATGCATGAAAGTGAAAAGTGAAAGGGAAGTCACTCAGTCGTGTTCGACTCTTCGTGACCCCAGGGACTGCAGCCTACCAGGCTCCTCTGCCCGCCTACAATATGGCAAACACAGGAGATTTGGGTTCGATCCTGGGGTTAGGAATACACTGGAGGAAGTGGACGTGGCAACCCACTCCAGGATCCTTGCCTGGAGCATCCCGTGGGCAGAGGGTCCTGGCGGTCTATAGTCCATGGGGTCACAAAGAGTCGTACATGACTAAAGCGACTGAGCACGCGTGCACACAGCATACAGAAGGAGCATAATAAACCCTACTCCCCTCCTGTGTTGTCCAGAGCAGTGGGTCAGGACTCCAAGGTCACTATTGATTGACCGCCTTAATTTCTCACATCTCCCGTTTTCTCACGTGTGAGTGATTACATACACTGTGACTAGCAAGAATCACACCGCTGGTGAGGATTAAAATGATAATGCATGTGAAGAGCACATGTTACTTGAAATGACTACGCCAGGAAGCCAAATAACTCCCATTCCATTTATCATCTCCTGTACAAAGGTCCTGGCCTTGAATTCTACACTGACATTCTGAAGCCAGATGATAGGGGGGGAAAAAAAGAGAGAAAGGATTAGCAAATGACAGCTGCCAAGAAGGGGGGCAGAAGAGAGTCTGAGGCATGTGCCAAATATTTGAAACTCCCTTTTCAATAGAAATGTTATTACAAACATATCACCGTCATCACTGAGTGTTTTCAATGCTATTTATAACCTTTTGTTGTTGTTAAAGAAGTCTATCCCTTCAAAAACGCAGTATCCTCAACTGGCCTTGAAAGCGTTGAGTTTTCGGTTAATGTTTTCTGACCCTGTACCTTTAATTTCCCAAGTGAATGAAGATTTTTTTGTGTGATTCTTAGGCCCTAAAGAACACTGGTGCCTGCATGTAGCTTGTACTGATACCAAAGGAGTATCGTCCAGTGCCTGGAAGAACTAGGCAATTTGCTTTAGAAAATGACCCTCAACTGAGTGACACCAAGTGGCCTTTTGGAGGGAGAGTGACTGTGGCAGGAGTCAGCTCTTTGAAATCTTGCCAAGAGTTTCTGTTGTTTTGTGAGGCTTGACTGCCAGCCAGGATGTTTTCCTTGGTTTTATGGCATGAGAAAGGATGGCAATCCAATCCCCTTTCCTGTCTACATGCCAAGCCAAACCTGAGGGTGGAACAGGATCCTTGCTCAGAGACCAAGATGAACTCTGGTGGTCACCATGGTGATGGGCTGGCACCTGGGCAGACTGCTCACTGTTCTTGTGGGCAAACCAGCAGCACAGGCTTCCTAAGCACTGAAGTGTGGGGGTGTGGTGGGGGTGACCATCCCAGCAAATCTCCTGGGCTCCCACAGCACCTGCACTGTATGGACCCTCTAAGGGCTCACAGCCTAAAGCATGGATCACTGCAGGCTGGCAGTTCATTATCAGTTTGTGATAAGTTCAGAAAACGAGAATTAAAAGCTTTAAAATTACTACAGCAGTTGGACATCGCCAGGACGTCCAAGTTCATTCAAGTTCATGCAGTGGACTCAACCCACTGTCCAGGCTATGAAGGGGTACGGATGTGGTCCGACTCACGGAGCACGTGGTCACTAGTCAAGGGCATGTGACCCACAGTTGGACAGGCACTGGCTAGAGCGTCAGACATGGAATGGATTCAGACACCTTTCAGCACCATCGGGACCATCACAACACCGTTAGTGAGGCAGGAACTTCTCTGTGCTCTCAGCAAAAGGATGAGACAGCGATTATTACCCACATCTTACAGATGAAAGTCAGTCCGTGCCTAAGGTTGCTAAGCTGGTCCTGGCGGCAATGCTTCCTGGCTCAGCCCCCAGCCTGCGTCCCACCCCACTCACTGCTGTGGGGGACTGGCTTCTAGCCCCTGCAGGAGAGACGGTGCCTTAAGACTGAGGGTCTGGCCTCCCACCTCATTCTGACTTTCCGCTGCTCCACCTTCTTCTCCTTGGAGAAAAGTTCCATCCGAGAGGAGGCCAAGAAAGGCCTTCTGAGTCCGGGAACACTGCACACATAGAATGATTAAAACTTGGAACACCCAAAGGGCACTTTTAATTGCGTTTTGAGATGGAAAAGTAGCTCACGTGACTGCGTGATCAGGGGATTAAAGCAGTTCACTCTTAAAGAGCTAAAATAATCATAACCCCACTCCAGTACTCTTGCCTGGAAAATCCCATGGACAGAGGAGCCGGGTAGGCTGTGGACTATGGGGTCGCAAAGAGTCGGACACGACTGAGTGACTTCACTTTCACTTTTCACTTTCATGCATTGGAGAAGGAAATGGCAACCCACTCCAGTGTTCTTGCCTGGAGAATCCCAGGGATGGGGCAGCCTGGTGGGCTGCCGTCTATGGGGTTGCACAGAGTCGGACACGACTGAAGTGACTTAGCAGCAGCAGAGATAGCCCAGTGTCCAGAAAACACGAATTCCTAAAGTCAGGCATAAGCAATGGCTACCAGAACATTAAAGGAAAACACACACACACCCAGAGTATTTTAACAGGGCAGTCTTAACTGAAAACTATTTTAGAGTCTCGCATGCTTCTAAAATGCTTGGCCTTAAAGGTACGAATAGGGCTGGGATTAAAGAAAGTAATTTCCCAGTCTCAGGTACTAGAGAAAGAGAAAGAAATTGTCCTTTAACAAGACACCGAAAATCAGAGGAGATAGGAAGGTGGGCAGTGAGATTCTAGGTGGAAATGGATGAGGGATTGCAAAGTGAAATGCAGGACAGAGCCCACAGTTCCGGGTCCTGAGAAACAGCCTTCCTAATTGTCTCAATCAGTCAGTTCAGTCGCTCAGTCATGTCTGAACACTTTGCGACCCCGTGGGCACCAGCACGCCAGGCTTCCCTGCCCATCACCAACTCCCGGAGTTCACTCAAACTCACGTCCACCGAGTCAGTGACGCCATCCAACCCTCTCATCCTCTGTCGTCCCCTTCTCCTCCTGTTTTCCATCTTTCCCAGCATCAGGGTCTTTTCCAGTGAGTCAGCTCTTCGCATCAGGTGGCCAAAGTATTGGAGTTTCAACTTCTAATTGTCTAGAATGGGTCACAGATATGTCAGGAAAATGGAGGGCAGGCAGCCAGAGAAGAGCTGTTTGAATTTATCTTAAGAGCACAGCCAGGGCCGACTTCCCAGGTGGCTCAGTGATAAATAACCTGCTTGCCAGTGCAAGAGATGAAGGAGATGTGGGTTTGATCCCTGGGTCGGGAAGATCCCCTGGAGGAGGGCATGGCACCCCACTCCAGTGTTCTTGTGAGGAGAATCCCATGGACAGAGGAGCCTGGTGGGCAACAGTCCATGGGGTCACAAAGAGTCGGACACGACTGAGCACACTCACACATCCAGGGAAGGAGCCTGGATACGAAGAGGGGCCCGTTTCCCTGCATCGCTCTGAGGCTTGAAACCTTTCTCCGGGGTCTCTGTTGTCGTCCAACTTTGCATGGGCAACGTGTCACTGCCCACAGAAAACTCCCATTCCTTAGAGGAAGCAGTTGTGGTTGTTCGGCTGCAGGACCTCACTGTCTGTCCCCAGCAGAGTTCAGGGAGCAGAGGAGGCAGGTAATAAACAAGCATGTGGAAAGGAGGGAAGGCAGGGAGGTTAAACCCCCCAGTCCTGATCTTCATCAGCAGCTTGGGAGTAGGTGGAGGGTGTGCACCATAATTGAGGAGAAAGGGAAGGCAGAGAACTAGGGTTGTTGAGTGCCTACAGTGAGCACTAGACAGAAACTTCCCCGGGTGGCTCAGACAGTAGAGAATCCGCCTGCAATGCGGGAGACCGCAGTGCGATCCCTGGGTTGGGAGGATCCCCTGGAGAAGGGAATGGCTACTCACTCCAGTATTCTTGCCTGGAGAATCCCATGGACAGAGGAGCCTGGCGGGCTATAGTCCATAGTGTCTCAAAGAATCAGACACGACTGAGTGACTAACACTTTCACCTTTTCGTTCTTCTCTCTCTGGTTTTATTTATTCCTCACAACTGGTTTGGGAGGTGGGTGTGCATGGCCTCATTTTACAGAAGAAACCGACACTCATCCCGTTCTGGGGCTCATCTAAGGTCATTCAGTGGGTAAACTGCCAGGCTGGGTGGGATCCTGTGTGGGCCTGGTACCCCACCCACTCTCATGTTGCAGAAATATCACCTGCTAACATGAGCTGGGCTGAAGATTAGGTCAGCCACTTCCTCTGAGATCTCCAGGCTGTTTTGCCAGACTGTCAACAGATAATTGTCAACAGATGCTTTGGATGGCAAACACTTTCACAGAACAGACACTGGCCTGCAAGGCCCTATAGGATCTGACCTCCCCAAGTTCACCTCAGAGCTGGCTCCAGTGTCCCGGCCTAACTTTTGCTTTTCCAACCTACTAAGTTCCTCCCCACATAGCAGGGGCTCTAACTTGCTCTATCATCATTTAGCTATAGAACCACAGGTAACTCTCTGTCCTTTCTGTGCCTCGATTTTCCCATCAAGAAAATGGGGATAATAATAGTCCCTTACCTCAATGAGTCGAGAAGGTTGAATAAAATGGCACTGGTGCTTAGAATAAAGCCTGGAATATAATAAGTCCTCAGTAAAGACCATTGTCGTCAATGCCATCATCATCGACCCCACTGCCTGGGATACTTCAGCCAGATTTTTGCATGGGCTTCCCTGGTGGCTCAGATGGTAAAGAATGCCTGCACTGTAGAGACCTGGGTTTGATCTCTGAGTCGGGAAGATCCCCTGGAGAAGGGAATGGCTACCCACTCCAGTATTCTTGCCTGGAGAATTCCATGGACAGAGGAACCTGGCAGGCTGCAATCCATGGGGTCTCAAAGAGGTGGACACGACTGAGCAACTAACACTTTCACTTCTCCCTATTAGTCACGTCTCAGGACGCGTCTGCTCCTCCAAAAGGTCTCACCTGGCCAATCTAAAGAGGACTCCCCCCCTAGTTATCTTCTGTCACCCCTTTACCTACCTGGCTTCTTTTCCCTGCAGCAGTTTTCATCAGTTGGATTGTCCTGCATAACCATCAGTTTCACTTTTCTGTTGTTTCCCCTCTCTCATACCTGTCACTGAAATGCACGTGTTCTGAGAGTGGCTATCTTGTCTCTTCGCCCCTGAATAGAGAGCTAGTAATGGTAAGTCTCCTCAACTTGAGGTGTGCTTCTTGGTCAGCTGGAAGTTTTAAAGAGGAAACCATTTATAAAATCCCAAATCCAAGTGTTGCCTTGGAATATCAAGGACACTTGTGTGAAGGCTGTTAACCATCCTGACACTACCGACTGAGCGCCTGCAGGGGTCTAATGTTCTTATTTGCAATTATCAACAATCCTGTCGGGGACGGCAAGGGAGGGATGTCATTAACTTTAACTGATGAATGTGTCTCATCTATAAAACACAGGAGATGAGCGTGACTTCCAAGGACTTCTACTCAAGCCTTCTAAAAAGAAGGAGCACAAAGTAGAAATATTAATACATACAACAAATAAAATGTTAAAGAATCTATGCTAGAAATGAGGAAACTATACTCAAGAGGTTCCAGGTTGGCCCAGGTCTGCCATCTTATTAGTATAGCATGGTTTATGGTTTGCTTTCTGTCTTGATTCCCCATTTCCAGGACTCAATCACATCCATTCAATTCACAAACATGTACTGAAGCCCTATTGTATCCCTGGGTTTACTCTGGTCCTATTCAATCTACAAGTGTTTACTGAGCCCCTACTGTATACCTGGTTTCAGTTCAGTTCAGTTCAGTTCAGTCACTCAGTCGGGTCTGACTCTTTGTGACCCCATGAATTGCAGTGCACCAGGCCTCCTTGTCCATCACCAACTCCCGGAGTTCACTCAAACTCACGTCCATTGAGTCAGTGATGCCATCCAGCCATCTCATCCTCTGTCGTCCCCTTTTCCTCTTGCTCCCAATCCCTCCCAGCATCAGGGTCTTTTCCAATGAGTCAACTCTTCGCATGAGGTGGCCAAAGTACTGGAGTTACTCTGGTCCTATTCAATCTACAAGTGTTTACTGAGCCCCTATTGTATCCCTGGGTTTACTCTGGTCCTATTCAGTCTACAAACGTTTACTGAGACCCTGTTGTATCAGAGAAGGAAATGGCAACCCACTCCAGTATTCTTGCCTGGAGAATCCCAGGGACGGAGGAGCCTGGTGGGCTAGAGTCCCCGGGGTTGCAAAGGGTCGGATACAACTGAGCGACTTCACTTTCTATTGTATACCTGGGTCTACTCTGGTCCCATTCAGTCCACAAGTGTTTACTGAGCACCTATTTTATACCAGGGTCTACTCTGGTGCCGTTCAGTCTACAAATGTTTCCTGAGCACCTGTTGTATCCCTGGGTCTACTGTGGTCTCTAGCCAACAGATTCCCTATTTGATACTGAATTTTTCTGTGCTCATGAGAATCTAATCTATGTTGCTTCTGATTTCCTTAAAACAGTTCCTAGGTCAGTCATAGCATAAGACTGGAGGTCTACCTGAGAAGGCAACTCATTTCCCCCTCCTCTCTTCCTGCCTGTTCCCAAGATTTGGGAGGGATGAACTGACCCCTTTTGGGTTCGATACAGCCTTAGATCATTATGTAAACTTTGGGCATAAGAGCAGTCTCAACTCCAGAAGCTTCACAATGTGGCTTTTGTAGAATAAATGTCTGTAGCCTTAGGAATTGATCAAAGTGGTTGTCTTCCTTCTTCCCTTTTTGATGTCCCTTTGGGAGTCTGCCTATGTTTTACCTACAGAAGGAGTTTGTGGTCACCTATCATATTCTTCAGTGGTTTTACCATGAGGGGGAAACTTAGGTAGAAAAATTAGAGTTTTCTTGATGTTGGTTAACAGAATTTACAAACATATGCAAAATGGTAGGCACCCTGACCAGTGCTGTTACTCTGCCCTTTGGGCCTCCCTGGTGGGCCAGGTGGCACAGAATCTGCCTGCAAGGCCGGAAACCCAGGTTCAATCCCTGGGTCAGGAAGATCCCCTGGAGAAGGGAATGGCAACCCACACCAGTATTTCTGCCTGAAGAATTCCATAGACAGAGGAGCCTGGCAGGCTACAGTCTATGGGACCACAAAGACTCAGACACATCTGAGCCATTCGTGCTGCTACTCCCACTGACACGTAACTTCTGAGCTTGCGGGCTTTTGATAGCTCACTAACAGATGGAAGGCAGGAAGGACAAGTGTTTGCTTTAGAAGAGACGTGACCTGTAGTCTTCCCATTGAACAGGAGCCCTGTCGTCTTTTGTCAGGTCCTTCAACACCAGTTGTGTTGCATCGGTTAGCACTGGCTTGCAGTTGAAAGCAGAAACAGTTCCCCTTTTGTTAAATGGGATGGGCATTGGGATAACACCTCCATAGATTAAGAAATATGTGAGGTCACTTATAATAAAATGCTGTGAAAGCTGTGAGGTTCTTCTGCAAAATAGGTACCCCTCATTGACTATTGAAACCCTCAACATCCAAACTTGTTATCTTAATTCAGGAATCAATGAGTTTTCAGAGAAGGCAATGGCAACCCACTCCAGCACTCTTGCCTGGAGACTCCCAGGGACGGGGGAGCCTGGTGGGCTGCCGTCTATGGGGTCGCACAGAGTCGGACACAACTGAAGCAACTTAGCAGCAGCAGCAGCAGCAGCAGCAATGAGTTTTTATTAAAAAAATAAACGTTTAAATAAATTCTTCCTTATCCAATTCAAGATACTCACTATCCAAAATGCAGGAACCAAATTAATCCATGTAGTTCAGTATTCCCATTATTCTAACTCACTCTCTGAATTCTCACTCTCCAAACTGGAAACCAGGTAAGTTTCAATGGTGAGGAATAAGTGAACTAATGGCCACCATGATTCTTATCATCACCTACAATCTAATTTACAAAGAATAAAGTAATTTGGGGTTGAATTATATGAAATTGTTATTTTTGCAGGTCAAATGCTGTTAAATATTGGCTATTTCATATGGTTCATTCTAATACTTAGGGACTGCTGCTGCTGCTAAGTTGCTTCAGTCGTGTCCAACTCTGTGCGACCCCATAGATGGCAGCCCACCAGGCTCCCCCGTCCCTGGGAGTCTCCAGGCAAAAACACTGGAGTGGGTTGCCATTTCCTTCTCCAATGCATGAAAGTGAAAAGTGAAAGTGAAGTCACTGAGTCATGTCCAACTCTTAGCGACGCCATGGACGGCAGCCTACCAGGCTCTCCCGTCCATGGGATTTTCCAGGCAAGAGTATTGGAGTGGGTTGCCATTGCCTTCTCCAAATACTTAGGGACAGGGCACCCCATATCCAAGATAGACAATTGCTTGACTCCATGATTTTTCCATTTTCCACCATCATCTTCCAATTGCTATTTAACATAATAATAGCAAATGTAACAGCCATTTATTGCCTGCTGACCCTGTGTCAGGCATTGTAAGTCTTTTAACTAGTCCTCATTACCTCATTAAAAACTTAATTATTTATATTTTGAATAGATAATGTATTCATATATATTGTAAAATTTTAATAATGTAAAAATATTTTTTAAATATACACCTTTTACACCTAGTTTCAACCTCTCAGTTCACCTCCCTCGAAGCAGCCAACATTGTCAGTTTCTTGCATTTTCTTCCTGGAATATTCTCTGCATATACTTTAAATATATACTGTTTTAAACATGCAGAGACACACACATACATGTATGCACAAATGGTAATATAATGGTCATACTTTTTTAAGAGCTGAGCAGTGATCCTGTTTATAAAAGCAGCAGAGATATATTCTAAAAAGGTATATCACTCTAGCCATGAAATTAAAAGATGCTTACTCCTTGGAAGAAAAGTTATGACCAACCTAGATAGCATATTCAAAAGCAGAGACATTACTTTGCCAACTAAGGTCCGGCTAGTCAAGGCTATGGTTTTTCCTGTGGTCATGTATGGATGTGAGAATTGGACTGTGAAGTAGACTGAGTGCCAAAAAATTGATGCTTTTGAACTGTAGTGTTGGAGAAGACTCTTGAGAGTCCCTTGGACTGCAAGGAGATCCAACCAGTCCTTTCTGAAGGAGATCAACCCTGGGATCTCTGGAAGGAATGATGCTAAAGCTGAAACTCCAGTACTTTGGCCACCTCATGCAAAGAATTGACTCATTGGAAAAGACTCTGATGCTGGGAGGGATTGGGGGCAGGAGTAGAAGGGGACGACCGAGGATGAGATGGCTGGATGGCATCACTGACTCGATGGACGTCAGTCTGAGTGAACTCCGGGAGATGGTGATAAACAGGGAGGCCTGGCATGCTGCGATTCATGGGGTCGCAGTCGGACATGACTGAGCGACTGAACTGAACTGATATCACTCTAGAGATATAATTTATTTTGCAAGTACTTTGTTGATGGACATTTGGGTTATTTCTAATCTTTTTCTATTAACAATGATGTGCAAATGCCTTCTCATATTTGATCTTACTCAAGAACAACTAAAAGACTAAATTCATAGAAGAAAATCCTGGAAGTAAAATTTCCAGGTCAAAAGACACATACATTGCAATTTTGATAGATATTGTCAAGCTGTTCAGCATAGAGGTTGTCCCAAGTTTCCATTTCCCAAGCAGCACATAAAATGACTATTTTCCACACTTTTCAACAACTAAAGGTTATCAAATTTTTCTATGTTCCAATATTGTAGGTGAAAAATGGTATCTCATTTTCATTGTAATATGCCTTTCTCTTATTACAAGAGAGATTTATTATCTTCTCATATACTTATGAGCCATTTGTATTTCCTTTCTTGTGAATTATTTGTTCATATAATTTACCCATTTTTCTTTTTTTATAATTTAAAGAAGTATACACTTTTTTATGATATAATTGAAATTACATTACAAGTTTTGGGGATTTTTAAATTTTTCTATAAAGTTGTTTTATCCGAATGTTTTTTGACATGTCAAATGAAGCAGTATTTCCCCTATGTCTTTTGTTTTGTGTTTCATATTTAGCATTAGTCCTATGAGCTAATAATAATTAAAATATAGTCTATGCTTTCTAATGCTGCTTTTAAAATTTGGAGGACTTTTTCATGCTGGAGAGGCAATGGCACCCACTCCAGTACTCTTGCCACGAAAACCCCATGGATGGAGGAGCCTGGTAGGCTGCAGTCCACGGGGTCGCTAAGAGTTGGACATGACTGAGCAACTTCACTTTCACTTTCACTTTTCATGTTTAAATAATTGATCCACATGGAATTTGGGGGGTATAAAATGTGAAAGTGAAAATGTTAATCACTCAATCATGTCTGACTCTTTGCGACTCTGTGGACTGTAGCCCACCAGGCTCCTCTGTCCTTGGAGTTCTCCAGGCAAGAATACTGGAATGGGTAGCCATTCCCTTTTCCAAGGGATCTTACTGACCCAGGGATTGAACCTGGGTATCCTGTATGTAGGATCCTAGGCAGATTTCTTTACCATTTAATTAGTCAGTTGTCTAAACACTCTCTGTTAGTTAATGCATATTTTCTCCACTGATTTGAAATTTCAATTTGGCATTTTCTTCTTTGCCCTAACTATTTGAGCCTACTTATGAACTCTAATTTTTGTTCTGTTAACCTGTCTTTATCTTCTTTATCCCGAACCACATTTATTCATTTATTTAAGCTGTGCCACACAGTACGTGGGGTCTTAATTCCCCCACTAGGGATAGAAAATTCACACCCTGCAGTGAAAACAGAGTCTTAACCCTTGGATCACCAGGAAGTCCTCCCAAAGGAAGCTTTAAAAATTACCTTTCCATTACAACATACTTTAGCATCTAGTAGAATTAAGATTATATCATTATTTTTCTTTATAGAATTCTTAAAGTTTTTATATTTTTCATCTAAACTTAAAAAGTGTACTTGTTGTTGTTCGGTCGCTCAGTCGTGTCCAGCTCTTTGTGACCCCATGGACTACAGCATGCCAGGCTTCCCTGTCCTTCACCATCTCGTGGAACTTGCTCAAACTCGTGTCCATTGTGTTGTTGATGCCATCCAACCATCTCATCCTCTGTCTTCCCCTTCCCCTCCTGCCTGCAATCCTTCCCACCATCAGGGTCTTTACCAATGAATTGGCTCTTTGATCCACGTGGCCGAAATATTGGAGCTTCAGTTTCAGGATGAGTCTTTCCATTGAATATTCAGGGTTGATTTCTTTTAGGATTGACTTTTTAATATGCTCTCTAGGTTGGTCATAGCTTTTCTTCCAAGGAGCAAGTAGTGTCTTTTAATTTCATGGCTGCAGTCACCATCCGCACTGATTTTGGAGCCCAAGAAAATAATCTGTCACTGTCTGCATTGTTTCCCCATCTGTTTGCCATGAAGTGATGGGACCAGAAGCCATGATCTTAGTTTTCTGAATGTTGAGTTTTAAACCAGCTTCTTCATTCTCCTTTTTCGCCTTCATTAATAGATTCTTTAGTTCCTCTTTGCTTTCGGCCATAAGGGAGGTGTCATGTGAAGCTGTTGATATTTCTCCCAGCAGTCTTGATTCCAGCTTGATTCCAGCCCAACATTTCACATAAAGTACACTGCATATAAGTTAAATAAGCAGGGTGACAATATACAGCATTGACGTACTGCTTTGCCAATTTTGAACCAGTCCATTGTTCCATGCCTGTTTCTAACTATAGTTTCTTGACTTACATACAGGCCAAGAATTAGCCTATCTAATTAAAAATAAATTTATTGGTATTCTATTGGAATGCTATTAAATATACATTAGAGAAAATAAATTTCAATTCAGTTCAGTCGCTCAGTCGTGTCAATTTTTGCGACCCCATGGACTGCAGCACGCCAGGCCTCCCTGTTGATCACCAACTCCCAGAGTTTACTCAAACTCATGTGCATTGAGTCAGTGATGCCATCCAACCATCTCATCCTCTATCATCCCCTTCTCCTCCTGCCTTCAGTCTTTTCCAGCATTAGGGTCTTTTCCAATGAATCAGTTCTTCACATCAGGTGGCCAAACTTTGGAGTCTCAGCTTCAACATCAGTCCTTCTAATGAACACCCAGGACTGATCTCCTTTAGAATGGACTGGTTGGATCTCCTTGCAGTCCAAGGGACTCTCAAGAGTCTTCTCCAACACCACAGTTCAAAAGCATCAATTCTTCGGCACTCAGCTTTCTTTATAATCCAACTCTCACATCCATACGTGGCTACTGGAAAAAACATAGCTTTGACTAGACGGAAACTAAATTTACGTTGGAGTTAATTAAATTAACTTTGGAGAAATTGCTGTCATTATGACCTTTGGTCTTTCTATCCATAATTTTGGATAGCCTTTCCAATATTAACGTCCTTTTTGTGTCCCCTGGTAAAGTATTGAGAGTTTTTTTTTTTTTGCATGTATGTGCACATGTATTTGTATTTTGTATATAGATATAGACACGTATTTTATTTTACATCTCTTGATAACTTTGCATCTGCTTCTCGTTTTGGCTCTGTCTGTTTTGGGTTCATTATCATAAATATGGTCTTTTCATTTATTTTATAGTTTAATTGGTTTCACTGTATTTATAAAAGTTATTGAGTTCTATATATTAATTTTATTCCTAAGCATCATAGAGAATCTTCTTAATAGTTTCAGGAACTTTTTTTTCAGTTTGTCTTCTTGGGTGGGTGTTCCAGCTAAGTTATCTCATTTGCAGATTATGGTGATTTTACAAAGCCTTGTCCAATTTTTATATTTTCTTTTCTTTTTCTAATTATATTGGCTAGTACCATCATAAAAGTATTAAATAATAGGATAATTGACATCCTTATCTTGTGTCTGACTTTAATGGGAATGCTTCTAGATTTTTTCCATTAAGCAGGATGATGGCTTATGATTTGAGATAGACATATTTCTCATATTAGAGTAATATCTATCTATTCTTATTTTATTAAGAGCTCTTTAAAGAAACAGATGGACATTGAATTTTATCTAATGTATTTATAGTGTCCAAGGAGATGATATTATTTTTCTTTTTATTATTGCGATTAGATATATTAATAAAAGTAATTGGTGCTTACTTGGTGCAATTGTTATCCAAAGTGGTATTCTAAGATCTTTACACGTATCAGCTCACTTAATCCTTACCCAGTCTAGAACTCAGTATTATTAGTACTTTCACTCTAAAGTGAAAAAAAAAAAAAGCCTCACATTTACAGAGGTTAAATAACTTGAATAAGATCAGGCAAGCAATAAGTGGCGGAGCTGAGAGTGGATTCAGGGCAATTCTTCTGTGTGCAAACCTATTTTCCTTGATAAGTTTCTTAGTAAATTATCATTTCATTCTTGGAACAAATTCCACTTGCGACAGATACTTTTGGTGTGTCCCAGGTTCCATTTGTTAATATTTATTTACAATTTCTGCATCAGTTTTAAAAAAATCCAACTAAAGTTCTCCTTTTAGGATGTTTGTTCTCAGTGCCGAGGCTTGTTGGTAACCTGGCCTCATAAATGTTTGGGAAATATTTCTCTTTTTTCTTTTTCCAGGAATATCTATGTGGCATTGAAGTTACTTGTCTTTTAAAGCTATTGAGGAAGTTCTCTATAAAACTACCTTGGACAAATTCCCCCATGAAAAAATCTGGGCTCGGGGCTTTTATTTTTTTTGGAAGGGTAGCGTCCTGATAAATGTTTGAGTTTGTCCTAGGTAATTGGTCTATTTAGTTGGTCCTGAGGTCAGTACAGTTTAACATATGGGGATGATACACACTGAATGAATAAAACTCACGAATGTAAAATTAGAATCACAGTGAGGTCTAGGAAAGAAATCACATGTCAGAAGAAAGTAAAAGTCATGGAGGTTGGCAGTAGAGGGGGAATGGAGGGGAAACTCTCCCAAAATGAATAAAAACCCAGTGTGGGCAGGAGGCTTTTATATAGTGATATTTCAGGGACTAAAAAATTTGAATGTGGCTGGAACCCAAACAGCCAAATAGAGAGCATGGTTCAACCTGAGGCTGGACCCCTATGATGTTCAAAATTTTACCCTAAATCAGTGCAAAGCTGTTGAAGGTGAAGAACACAGAGAAATGAGTGCATCTGAAAGGTCTGAGGAAGAAAAGTTAGTGAGTAGATAGGATAAAAGGTGTGAGGGAGAAGGAGGTATCCGCTCTATGACTGGTTGTCAAAACAGGCTGGGTGCTGGACACCTGTACTGAGTAGGGACTGGATGAAGATTTTGTATAGGGTGGGTGTCAGGGTGGGGGCTGAGTGCAGAGAGTCACCGAGTTGGTTTTTTGTTTGCATGTTTGTTTTTTGATGTGTTGGATTAGAAGGTATTTGAGACAGGTATATTGGCAAAAAGGGATTGAATATAAGCTGGGAGTCTTCTTCACATCTGACTACCTGGAAATTACAACCTTGAAGGTCACTGCAGGATGAAGCCCAGGAAGAAACAGGGAGCCTGGAGCCAAAGCTCACAGATGTTAATTCTTGGACCATTTCGTCCATTGGAGCATTCGGTCCATTTTGCTACCCACCAAGACTCTTTGTCAGGGAGTCTGTGAATTCTAGGAGGAAGAAATCTGGAGAGCTTCCAAAAGAACATCACTGACTCAGGGTTCTCGGAATACACAGGTGCCTGTGCTGAAAGAGATATTTGGTTTCATCCTTCACAAGATCAGGTCTAAAGTGTTGTGACTGCCTTCTAGTCTCTGTTGTGTTGTTTTAGACTCTCTGAGCAGATGTTTTTAAACGTTTTTAATAACACTATGGTTTGTAATTCTGTACATACACCCAAAAAGCCTCTTAAAACATGACATAGAGGTTTTTAATACAAAAATATTCTAATGTTCAGGGGCACATGTAGAAACCAATGTTGGAATCCTGAGGGAGATTTGTCTACTCATGAAAATTCTGTAAATTCTTTAAGAAAAGGAAGTATTTTCACAGTTTTAATGTGACTCTCTGGAATAATCTCTGGATATGATAATATTAGCACATAGAGTTACTTTTTTAAAATTTAATAAATGTTAACTTTGGGTTTTCTAGATGTAGAATTTTCTAGAAAACTCTAGAGTTTGTCTTACCCCCAATCTGAGTCTAAGGAATATTCTTATGTTATTCCTTCTTTCTTAAAAGTATCAGGCATGCTTACTTCATTAGGCATAGCTATAAACTGATAAAGGGACGGCCTCATTTTTTAAGAAGTAGTTATAACCATGCTTTCAATAACTATACTTACATACAGTTGATTCAACTTTTAACTACATGTGTTCACTTAGCTTTTTCTTATTAAGAGGTCTTTCACCCCTCTGAAAACTGTTATTTCCTTATTAATTTCCCAGTGGCTTTAGGCAATCTCTAGCTGTGGCAATGACTGTGTGTATAAACAGTCTTTATTGTCTATGGTTTTATGATAGAGAAAAATACCTTTGATATACTTAAAATGCTGATTATTAGATGAAGTCAAAAGAATAGTTATTACCTTTGATAATACACAAGATAATCTCTTATGCTCGCTGTACTCCAAAGCCTGGGGATTATAAAAATGAAGATGTGTTGCTGCTCTCACCAAGCTTAGCATTAATGACCAGAATATCCTGATCACTTATTATGTGCTGAGCATTCATCGACCCTGGTAGCAAATGTTTAGGAAGCCTGCTAGGTGCCAGGCGTGGTGTGGGGTGCTGGAATTACAGAGATGAGCAGGGAAAGTGGTATTCAAGCTTTCATATGCTTATGGTGGAGTGGAGAGACATTTACTCAATTGTTGTTCAGTCACTAAGCTGTGTCTCTTTGCGACCCCATGGACTCCAACATGCAAGGCTCCTTTGTCCTCCACTATCTCCCCGAAAGTGAAAGTGAAGTCACTCAGTCATGTCTGACTCTTTGCGACCCCATGGACTGAGAAGCCTGGTAAGTAAACGGTAGCCTACCAGGCTTCTCAGTCCATGAAATATTCCAGGCAAGAGTACTAAAGTGGGTTGCCATTTCCTTCTCCAGGGGATCTTCTCAACCCAGGGATCAAACCCGGGTCTCCTGCATTGCAGGCAGATGCTTTACCATCTGAGCCAACAGGGAAGCCCCGATCTCCTAGAGTTTGCTCAAATTCATGTCTATTGAATCTCACACAAATGTGTGTGTATTAACATTTCTTTTTAAAAAATTGAGGTATAGTTGATTCACAATGTGTTGAGTTCTGCTGTACAGCCAAGTGTTTCAGTTATACATACACATGCATCCTTTTTTATATTACCTTCCATTACAGTTTATCACGGGATATTGAGCTGTAGAGGAGAGCCTAGCTGATTATCCATTCTACATATAATAGTCTGCAGCTGATAACTCCAGGCTCCCAATCCATCCCTCTCCAGCCCCCTGCCCTGTGGCAACCACAAGTCCGTTCTCTGTCTGTGAGTCTGTTGTTGTTTCATAGATAAGTTCATTTGTATCATATTTTGATTCCACATATAAGTGATATCATATGGTATTCATCTCTCTCTGACTCAGTATGATAATCTCTAGGTTCATCCACGTTGCTGAAAATGGCATTGCTTCATTTCCTTTTGATGACTAATATTCCATTATATATATATATGCCACATCTTCCTTATCCATTCATCTCTCGATGGATGTTTAGGTTACTTCCACGTGTTGGCTATTATAGTGCTGCAGTGAACGCTGGGATGCATGTATCTTTTTGAATTATAGTTTTTCCTAGGTATGTAAGCCCAGGAGTGGGATTTCTGGATCATATGGTAGTCCTAGTTTTAGTTTTTTAAGGACTCTCCACACTGTTTTCCATAGTGGCTGCAGTAACTTACATTCCCTTGGTGGACATTATCCAACCCACTCGAGTGGGAAGGTCTTGAGCAAGGAGGCAGGAAGACTTGGAGCAGAAAAGTTGGAGAAGGACCGGCACCGGAGGGAGAGAACCCTGAAAGGAGACCCAAGAGAAGTCATCAGAGATGGAGGGAGGCAATCAGGAGAAAGACCTAGAAACCCAAAGAATGTATATCATGTACGAAAAGGACGGCGTGGCAGCAGTGTCAGACCATACAGTGGGTTAGCGGTGGGGGCGGGGGTGGTGACCTTGACATGGACCATTTGGGAATTTATTTTTTCAATCAGTAGTGTTGGTGGGAAAGACAGCGGCATGGAGCTGAGATTCCTGGTAGCCAGCACGATCACACGTCTTGCAAGCTGTTCAATGACATTCTATGCATCAGCAGCTTAGCAGGGTCCAAACAAGGATACTCTCATATTCTAACCCTCCCCCACCCCTTATGTAGATGTAAGAGTGTGTTTTACACTAACACTCACTTCTACAATTACACTGAAGTACAGATAAATGAATGACTTCGTCTGTATAAGGTAATTATGTTAGCTGACAATATTTTGACTCTCCATTTCCTTTAAATTAGTTTTACATGGTAGGGGGCCAATTCACATTTTCAAGTTGGTTCAGAAGCTGTTTTAATTGTGCCTTCAAACACAGACACCCAGGCTCCTGAAATGTCAAAACTCGGCTGCATTTTTGGTCGCAATAATGATATTTCTTATATTTTGAATTTCACTGGTACGATCCTGCGAGTGTCCGTTGTGAAACAGTAGGGCATGGAGCTGACCCCAAGTGGAAACTGGATGCTTAAAAGATTACCTTCTTGTATTGGCTAGTCTAAAATAAGAATGTAACTTTTCTTACAGTTACCAGAGTTCATTTCAATTAAATCTTAATGAGGAAAAATGTGACAAATGGGTCCACAAGCATCACCTCACAGACCTTTTAATTTTTATAAATTCACTTGCTGAGTTAGACTTCCCTGTTGCAATTATTTCATTTGGCACTTGGAAATTTCAGCTGAATTGCATATGGTGGGTGCTAGAGGCAGTCATTTGCTTCGGGGAGTTTAACTCTTGTGGTCATGCTATCCATCTAAATCTGTAATCGGAGAAAGGGGCGTGCTAAAAAGGTGAAAAACACCATTTGTCACAGCACTCTTGTGTAAAGATGGCTGGGGATTAGGAAATAAGGCAGTAGGGGCAGTTTTTCTTCTCAGTAGCTGCTTTATTTGTAACTGCAGGGGCTGTCAGAAGCATGGACTTCATAACCTTCAAGTTCTTCTGCATTAATATAAGAAAGGTTGCATGAATTTTGGCAAATCCTTGTCCCCATGAGGTTATTGGAAATACTTTGGCAGGTGAATACAGAATAACCCTTCACCGGGGAGTGCCCAGCTGAATTAAATCTATCATTGAAGTGGATTCATCTAGAATGAGACGTTTATGCTGATCGTGTATGCCTTCTGATGATGCTGAACCTTCACGTGGAGTGCCTTTTCAATTCTCCACGGGGAGAAGTTGGGAGGAAAGTTACCAGCCATGCCATCATTATAATAACAGAGTGCAAGGGATGCTTTTTGTACTTGAATATGATTTTATCTATTTTGTACTGAGATATCTTTATCCACTAGGTCTTTGCATGCCTTGGGAGATAGCAGGAGAAAACAAGAGTCCTCAGTTCTATGATGAGGCCCAGAGAATATAAAGCCTGCCCGGATCTCAGACTAACTGGGGAAGGAAGGAAGAGAAGAAAGGAGGATGGGTTCCTTCTTTTCTTTTTTTTTTTAATTGAAGGATAATTGCTTTACAGTATTTTGTAGTATTCTGCCATACATTGACACGAATCAGCCATAGATATCCACACGTCCTATCCAATCCCACCCGTCTAAATGGTCACAGAGTACCAGGTTGAGATCCCTGTGTCATACAGCACCTTCCTTTAGCTATCTATTTTACACATGAAAGTGAAAGTGAAGTCACTCAGTCATGTCTGACTCTTTGCAACCACGTGAACTGTAGCCTACCAGGCTCCTCCCTCCATGGGATTCTCCAGACAAAAGTACTGGAGTGGGGTGCCATTTCCTTCTCTAGGGGATCTTCCCAACCCAGGGATTGAACTCGGGTCTCCCACATTCCAGGCAGACGCTTTAATCTCTGAGCCACCATGTCAGTGCTACTCTCTCAATTCATCCCACTCTCTCCTTCCCCGACTACCACCATGTCCATAAATAAGTCTGTTCTCTATATCTGCATCTGTACTTCTGCCCTGCAAATAGGTTCATCAGTACCTAAATGACCTCATTTTAAAAATCAGCTAGACTGCTTTGGGAGTCTAAAAGTGTCCCCAGCAAAGGGGTCCTTTCTCACAGATTCATTTTTCCAAGGCATTCAGTCCCAAGCACATTCCTTTTGTGCCAAGTTCTTCCTGGGAAGTATTTCTTTTTCCAAGCAATCGCCACAGCTCTGCTTTCAAGGAACTTATAATCCAGTAGGAGAAGGAGGACTGTAAATAATTCTTGAAGGACATATGCAGGGAATCTACGTGGTGCACTGAGGCAGGAAATTAAATTGGGGAGGAAATTCTGGTGGGAAATAAAATACAAAGATGAGTAGATCACAAAATATCTTACCTGCCAGGCTCAGGAATTCAGACACCAGCCGGAGCAGTGGAAAACATTTGAAGACTTTTGAGCAAGAAAGAGAAGTGAGCTCAGCGAACCCTATTATGAGATCAGCAGTAGCGTGTTTTCTCAAATACTTCTATTTGTCTCTGTTCTCTAGAAGATATGTGTCAACCTGAGATAAAGACTAATAGGAGGTAAGGAATAAATGCCAACATTGGAAAACTGTTGTAGGAAGGACAGGTTAGGCTATGTCAGAGTAAAGATAAGACCCCAAATTGCAGCTGGCTTGACCCAATAAAGACTTATTTCTCGCTTGAGCTGGCCACTCTCTGCCATCTTGACGCTATCGCATCTAGAAGATAAGGTGTCCCTGTATCAGGTGAAAAGCAATTAAAAGAAAGGAAGTAACTGCTTTAACCTGAAATGACACCTCACTTCTTGTCCCAGCTCATTGGTCAGAATTAGACATGTGACTTTGGCTCAGCTGGAAGTTGCAATGGGGGGGTGGGGGCAGGGATTAGGAGATTCAAGGGAACCCATGGTTATTTGGTGAACATTAACTCTGAACTTTTAGTGGATCTGATTGATTTTTTTTTTGCTCTTGCTGGATAAGAGAAATAACAGTAGACTCCTAGACTCCAAATGCAAAGCAAACAATAAAAAGCATTGTTTGATCACTGCCTTTGGGGGTGGCTGAGTACATCTGGGACAAACTCTTGTAAGCAACTAGAGGTTAAAGTATTTTTGTGTAACAGGGGGATTAAAAATACTCCCTGTGTTGCCTTCTTCATGGGATCAAATGATATACTGTAGCGTATGTGAGTGTGTTTCATAAACTGCTAGGTGCTGTGCAAATCTAATCTATTATCATCATCACCACTATCATCACCATGGTTACCGGCGTGGAGGTGGGCAGTGACTGCTCCAGTCTGTGTATGTGACCAGAGAAAATTAAAGCCTCTGCTCACCCTTTTAGCTTCATGTCCCTCCTTTTTCTTGTAAATATCCTGCATTCCAACCCTGCTGAACTCCTGACAGTTTCCCAAACACGTCTGATCTTTTCTGTGCTTTGTACCCCTGTCTCTCTCTACCCGAAATGACTTGCCCCTCTTTCCCTCCCTTCCTGCATCGAGAAAGCACACACGTCCTTCAAGATTTCCCTTGAATTCCCCTATCTGTTAAAGTTTCCTTGACCTCCACCTCTAAGATGGGTTGAGTTCCCTCCATATGTCATAGCTCTGCTGTGAACCCGTGCCTACATATCACAACCACTTTCACGCCTGTCTCGCTACTAAGCTGTGAGCATCTTCAGATTAGGGACCAAGTGGTATGCTTTATTCTCCAGGACCGGCACAGGACGACTGAGTGTGAATTCCCATCCCAGTTCAGCCGCTCACTGGGGATGTGACCCTGAGTTATTGCACCTGTCTTTGCTGCCATTTCATCATCTGTAAATGAAGATAATGAAAGGAACTGCCACAGGGTTGTCTTGGCGGTCAAATAAAAATACACCCTGCAGTGTTTAATAATAATAATGTCTGGCATGTAGTAGGTGCCCAGTAAACAGAGTAGGTAGCTCAGTAAATGTTTAGTGAGCAAAGAAATAACAATGTCTGGCACGCGGCAGGTATTCAGTACCCATGTAGTGAGTGAAGGAGTAAATGAATGAATGAGTGAGTGATTAACCGACTCAATCTCACAAGCTGGTACTTCTCAGATGAGGAAACTGCAACTGAGGCTTCAAGAAGGCTTTGTGCTCAAGGTCACACAGCTGCTTTGAGCAGGCTGCCTCTAGAAAACCCACTTTTGATGCCGTATGTGTGCATGGCTGCTGCTTCTCAAATGGGTGGGATAAACATCCCTGCCAACCTGGATGGGAACGGTGGGAAGGAAAAAGGAAAGGGCACGTTGAGCGAGGTTTCAGGATAGCACTCCTCCTCTCTCACTGAATCTTTGCTATGATGATAGTTTTTCCCTCTCAGACTTGCCTGATTTCATTCTAGTGAATAGAAAAGAGAAGCAGTCCAGGCAGCAGGATTGGAAGGCTCTGGGTGCAGAGCAGGGATTTTTCATTTCTTAGTCATATGCAATGCTCAGCAGCCCAGCTGAGCAGTCTTCCGTCATTTCTTTTTAATTGGAATATAGTTGGTTTTCAATGTTGTGTTCCTTTCTGGTGAACAGAAAAGTAAGCCAGTTATATAGATATATGTATTGTTTTTAAGATTCTTTTCTACTGTGGTTTATTATAGGATGTTGAGTATAGTTCCCTGGGCTATACGGTAGCACTTTGTTTTTTTATCCACTTTATGTATAGTTGTTTGTATCTGGTGGGCTTCCCTAGTGGCTCAGCTGGGAATCTGCCTGCAATGCAGGAGACCTGGGTTCAATCCCTGGGTCAGGAAGATCCCCTGCAGAAGGGAAAGGCTATACACTCCAGTATTCTGGCCTAGAGAATTCTGGACTGTATAGTCCATGGGGTTGCAAAGAGTCGGTCACGACTGAGCGACTCTCACTTTCACTTCTGTGTGTATCTGTTAACCCCAAACTCTTAATTTATCCCTGTGAATTATACATATACATTCTTTTTCACATTTTATACTACATTATAGCATAACTGACAAAAAATGTGTTTCAGTTATACAGTAAAGTGATTCAGTTATATATATATATATGTATCTATTCTTTTTTCAAATTATTTTTCCAGTTAGGTTGTTCCATAATATTGAGCAGAGTTCCTTGTGCTATACAGTAGGTCCTTGTTGATTATCTTTTTTTTTTTTTTTGATTATCCATTTTAAATAGAGCAATGTGCACACGTCCATCCCAAACTCCCTAACCGTCCCTCCCCCGACCCTTCCTGCCAGTAACATAAGTTTATTCTCTAAGTCTGTGAGTGTTTCTGTTTTGTAAGTGAGTTCATTTGCATAATTTCTTTTAGATTCCACGTATAAGTGACATCATATGAGCTTGTCCTTCTCTGATTTACTTCACCCAGCATGACAATCTGTAGGTTTTTCCATGTTGCTTCATTCCTTATAATGGCTGAGTAATATTCCATTTACACATCTTTATCCAGTCACATCTTTATTCTTAATGCCTCCTTGATGCTGGGAGAAAGCAAAACAGAGTTTGTTCCTTAGAAATGCAGTCCAAGCCCATCAGAGAATAACCCCTCTTTCTTCTGCTGCTGTGTTAAGAAAGCAAATGAGACATCCCAGGACTTGAGCCCAGCAAGTGCGAGGTTTGGGGGTGACTCACGGGGAGGTGCTCACCAAGTCACATTCACGCCCGGCCTCCTCGGTTACCAAGATGCTATATCACCCATGCCCAAGTCCCTTGTCCCAGCCCTGATGTTAAAGGGAACAAGTGACATGATATAAATGAAAGGGGGCTTCCTCACTCAAAAGTTGGACTTACTTTCTTACCTTTGGGGGTGACTTCTGTAATAAGTAACTCCCTGCACTATGCTGTAGGCAACTCAGTGGAGCAGGGGCTTCAGAAACCAGGGGCAGCCAGGGACAGACAGGAAAAGACCCGGACTTGAATCCCACCCCAGTCCTGATCACCACTGGTCAGGGCACTGCACGTAACATCATTGTCTTGCTTTGACTGCCTGTAAAATGGAGGAGGGGTCTTCGTTGACCCTCCCCTCTGGATGGTTAGGGGAACATTAGGAACAGTAATCCACCCTCCACGAAAGCTCTTTGCAAACTGCTGTGATCTGTAACCACATAAGGGCTTCCCTGGCGGCAGAGTTGGTAAAGAATCCACCCGCAGTGCGGGAGACCGGGGTTCGATTCCTGGATTGGGAGATCCCCTGGGGAAGGGAGCTGGCTACCCAGTCCAGTATTCGTGCCTGGAGAATCCCCATGGACAGAGGAGCCTGGCGGGCTACAGTCTATGATTTTGCAAAGAGTTGGATAGGACAGAGCAGCTAAGCACAGCACAATAACCACGGAAAACAGGAAGAGGGACTAGAGGGGTTTTGTTTTGTTTTATTCTTTAAATTTTTTTTTTTTTTTGGCCGCACTCAGTCTTAATTGTGGCACACGGGATCTTTTTCTTGTTCCAGTTATGGAATGTGTGCTTCCCCGACCAGGGATCGAACCCAGGCCCCCTGGCATTGGGCACATGGAGTCTTAGCCACTGGGCCACCAGGAAATCCCAAGAACGGCTAGTGTTGACCTCAGACACTGATATGCCGAATTCCCAACACCCTCTGTGCTATCAGTCACAGACTCAGTTTTCTCAGTAAAGAAGCAAAGAAGGAAAAACAGACCAGGCTGTCATGGATTTAAAAGAATTTTTGCTTGAAATATATTTTCCCCCCAGAGTTATGCCTTCTTGGGTTGCAGTGTTTCTGTATCGAGATCTTCATGCAGGAAGAAGAAACTAAGGAAATCCACACTTTTCCTTCTAAAACAGGGGAGATCAAGAGAAACTAGTTGTTACTCAGTGAAAAGTAAACTGTATTGTCCCTGACAAAGTCTCCTGGGGTTTTCTTATATTGTCATTCAGGTGAAAAAAAAAATTTTTTTTAACTGATGTTTCTAGGAATCAAAAGGAAGATAGTCTCTCTGTCCTTAAGAAAAAAAATACCCATGGTCATGCGAACATGATTTTTCATGTCCTATAACCATGAAAAAAACCAACTTTTTAAAAATCTCCAAAAAGGCAATGTATAAATATGACTTCAAAAGAAAAAAACAAAACAAGCCTGGAGTAACACGATTGGTGGCCCAGCACTGGCTATGCACCAGCTCAGGACTGGGCCTGGTGCCTTACATACATCATCCTGTTTAAATTCCAGAGCATCCCTGAGAAGGAGGCTGCATTCTGAGCACAGAGAGACTGAGGAACTGGCCTAAGGCCACACAGTGATAAGCCAGGGCACAGGATTAACAAGCAGACATGTTTGACTCCTGACCTGTGCTCACCATCTAGGCCTTCCTTCCACCCCCTCAAGCCCCCAGGAGGGTGTTCAGCTGCCTTGCCACCCCCTCCTCTAGCCACTATCCATCACCCGAGCCATCGGTGGCCCGTGATTCCAGAGGCTGGCGGACAGGAGCCCGGACGGACCCTTGGACCGTCTCCTTTTCCGTGAGGACACACGTCCTTACCCAGGCCAGTGTGGGGTCACACAGGTGCCTGTGCTTCACATCACTGCTCCACCTTCTCACCCAGAGGGCAGGGATTTTTGTGTCACTGGAGGCAAAAGCATCTTAAAAAGGTTATGTCTTCTCTGCCCAGTGGTGGAGGCCACCTGGGCATTTGACCAGCAACCCAGCTCCCCTGAGCACCCAGCTTGTGTGGTCCAGGTGGATCACACAGTTTCTTAGTCTGTTACTTGGCTCTGGTCTTCAGGATGGGGTGAGGCCTTTCTTGTTGTTGTTCCATCCTGAGTCATGTCTGACTCTTTGTGACCCCATGGACGGTAGCCTGCCAGACTCCTCTGTCCTTCACTGTCTCCCGGGGTTTGCTCAAACTCATGTCCATTGAGTCGGTGATACTATCTAAACATCTCATCCTCTGTTGCCCGCTTCTACTCCCTCCTTCAATCTTTCCCAGCATCAGGGTCTTTTCTAATGAGTCAGCTCTTCGCATCAGGTGACCAGAGTATTGGAGCTTCCGCATCAGCATCAGTTCTTCCAATGAATATTCAGGGGTGAGGCCTGTGATACGGCAAACACTGAGTCTGTTGACCTTGGGCTGTCTGTTGATCTGAGTCTCCTTTTTGCATATTAATGCCCTCAAGTACCTAAGGGGTGACTTGGAAACATTTCTGCTATTTATAGGTAGATCTTTTTGTCCTGGAGAAAAGTCCATGAGACAGCCTGATTTCAAAAGTTTTTATTAAACAGCAATTAGTCTGGAAGTAGGGACGGTATGCAAGGAAAATATGACATATGCCATTTTCACAGGGGAAAACGGATGGGAAAACACTTCTATTCATATTTTGCAAACTGTTCTCCAAAACAGAAGTCCCTGATCAAAGAGCTTGGTGATAAAATGCTAGGTTGAATCACATAAAATTACCACTATTTGACTTTCTTATCTACAAAAATGGCAAATTTGATTTTTTCTTTAAAGGGTTCAACCTAGTAATAAATTTGGGAAAGCCTGTCACCTTCTCTTGAGAATTCAGCTGATGGCTCTGAGAATTCCTACAGAAAATTTCCTTCATTGTAATTCATTCAATATTTTATTCCAAACGACTTCAACCTGGGATATTTTTTATTCTTTTACCAAATACTTGTTAATATCTGCAAAATATGTCATAGGAAATATTGACAACACACATGTTATAGGCCCTGGGCTTCCTTTTCTGTCAGTCTAGCTCCCCCCACTCCCCACCACTGAGTCATGTCAGACACTCTTCAAATATACTGTTAATATTACGGCCTCATGTTCTACGTGTCTGCATGTGACTTTCCCTCTTTTCTGTCTGGAAAATTCCTTTTCACATTCAAAACCCAGCTCAATGGACCTTCTTCATTGGGATCTCCTTTATTTTTATTACCTGGAGGATAATTGCTTTGCAATGTTGAGCTGGTTTCTGCTATCCAACCACGTGAATCAGCTATATGATACCTGTATCCCCTCCTTCTCGAGCCTCCCCTCTGCCCCCCACATCCCAACCCTCTAGGTCATCACAGAGCCCTGAGCTGAGCTCCCACTAGCCAACTCTTTCACACAGGAATGCGTGCTGGCGTGCTCTTTGTGACCCCGTGGACTGTAGCCCACCCGGCTCCTCTGTCCATGGGATTTTCCAGGCAACCATACTGGAATGGGTTGCCATTTCCTCCTCCAGGGGATCTTCCCAACCCAGGGATCAAATCTGTGTCTTTTGAGTTTCTGGCATTGGCTGGCAGATTCTTTACCAGTGAGCCACCTGGGAAGCTCCCAACAATTCTACACCCTAAACCTATTTCTGTATTATATCTCACAGTGTAACTTCATTATTGTTCGCTAGTCTGTCTTCCTGAGAGGTGACTTCCTCCAGAGAAGTAACTGTTTCTCCTATCCTTAGCCCTTCGCATAGCGTTACCGCACACAACAGACATTCTGGTTTTAAAATCTGAGGTTCTCCCAGGTGAAGAAGTTGATCACCCTCATTCCATCCCATAATTTTACACCACATCATTTTGCATCATCTTCCCTGATAACTAATATCATCGGTTTATCCCGAAGAGGGGGTTGGAGACGATTAACCAGCTGGTACTCAGCGCTCAGTCATGTCTGACTCTTTTGCAACCCCGTGGACTGTAGCCCTCAAGGCTCCTCTGTCCATGGGATTCTCCAGGCAAGAATGCTGGAGTGGGTTGCCATGCCCTCCTCCAGGGGATCTTCCTGACCCACGGATCGAACCTTGCCTTTTCTGTCTCTTGCATCGGCAGGCAGCGTCTTTGCCCCCGAGGCCCCGGAAGCCCCATTTTACATGTGGCAGTGCACAGACGTCAGTCTAGCGCACTCTTTCCTTCCCCTGCCATGCCCACAAGTCCATTCCGCATCTCCATTCCTGTGGGCTCTCCTTTCTGACCCTCACACAGAAAACAGAACAACTCCCTTCTCCGAGCCAAGGCATCTCAGCCACGCCCATCCTGAGTGTTAAGGGGGACCGAAGTGCGGGGAGTCAGGTCACTGCAGTTTCACCCAGTGAGTAAGACCCAGGCCCAGACCGGATGCCCCTCTTCATGCTGGGCGGGAACATAAAGTTACAGTGGGAGACACTGCTTTTCCTTAACCTGCTTGTGCATTGTCAGGCGGAAGTGGGTTAGATAGAATAAGCCCCTTATGACTATACAGAGGTCTCATTTATGTTCTTGTTTTTCACAATGAATTATATTCAGCGGTTTTGTTTTCACTTGTCCATCTTCCTCACTGGGCTTTGAGATCCTCTGAGTTAGGGAACAGGGCTTATTTATTTCAGCATCCTCAGAAGCTAGCCTAGTGTCCATCTAATCTCTGGTAGATCCTTGGGAAAGTCTTTTTAAATTATTACTGGCTTTTTAATGGAGGCACAAAGAGTAAGAAAACACCAAAGGGCTAGATTCTGGTGGAGGAATGCCTACTCTGGGCATTCTGAGCAGAGAGATCTCACAGTAAAGGGAAGTGTGGGGAAGGTGCTGATGAGGGCAGCCGGGTACCTTGCAGACAGATGGAAAGCCAGGGCACCCCACCAGAAGCATCATCTGATCCTGCCCTAGTTCATTCTGCATCTAACATCCTCCTCCTTGTTGCCATCTCAGCTGAGCTGTGCTCTTCATAATCCATGATGGCAAATGAAAATAACAATTTCCTAGCATTGTGTATCTATCCAATTGGCAAACTGATTTTTTCAAGGGTAAGACATTTGTGAAGATATACAGAAATGGGTGCCCTTATAAGCTTCACAAGGAATATAAGTTAGAGCTACTCTGTTTCAATGGGCTTCCCTGGTGGCTCAGTGGTAAAGAATCCATCTGTAACACAGGAGACTTGGGTTCAATCCCTGGGTCAGGAAGATCCCCTGGAGGAGGGCAAGGCAGCCCACTCCAGTAATCTTGCCTGGAGAATCCTATGGACAGAGGAGCCTGGAGGGCTACGGTCCATGGGATCACAAAAGAGGCACGGCATAGCAACCAAACAACAGACAACTGTTTCAGTGTTTTATTTCCTTTCTCAGGACTGGCACAGGCCTTTGGCAAAACCAGAGATGACAAAATGTGCATCTTCCTTACCCGAGTCCTTCTGGTACTAGAGGCAAGAGTCTTACAAAGTCACCCGGAGTGTTGAAGGAGGGGCTGGAAATAGTGGGCCAAGCCCACTGGGGTAAGACTTGGTCTCTAAGACCCTCAGGAAGGCCTTCCTGCTCAGCTCATATGTCAACAAGTATCATGATGTCCTGTGGATTTAAAGATGGAGCCTTAGATAGAATAAGCACTGCTTGGATATTCATCATATTTTCCCGTGGACAAAATTTGGGAGTGCAGCCAAATTCACTCAAGCTTGGACTTTAAAACCTATGTCATTCCCCAAGGCGCTGTGGACAGGGCATTCGCTGTTATTTAGTGATCACCAGAGAGACGGGAGCTATGCGCCGGGCACCCTGCTCTGCGGGGCTCCCCTGACCCCCACGTTTAGGTTCATTTACCTTGAAAGCTAAAATTAGAGCTTGGCTTTCCGCGCAAAGGCTCTGTTGGTGTAATTAATAATGCAGAGTCCTCACGTGCTGTATGATAGGAACTGTGTTGCTAATTATATTGTTACGAATGTGGTTCTGAGTATTATTAAGGCAGGAAATAGCAATTCTTAAAAGCTCCACTGCTAGGGAGATTTTTGCTTCAGCAGGCATGAGCTGGCCTCTGAGCATTAAATACTCTCTTGGTTAGAGGCATTAATCTGTACTCTCTCTGAATACATTTAATTAAAAATTGTGACTTCCCAGTCATTGTCATTTTTATGTAGCCCCAAAATAGAATTTAGTGGAGGGCAGGGTCTTTTATACAAGCACCATCTGTCCAGCCAGGAGATGGTGAAGGAGGCGGAATTGTCAGTTGAAGTCTTGCTTTCCTGGGGAAAGCGCATGGGAGTTAAGAGGAAGGGACCACCATGGACGGCATGATTTGACTGTATCATTTGCCGTCACATTTCTAGAACCCACTTCCGAGAGCCCATGACAAACCACCTAAGAGCCCCCCAACCCCGGCTCTAAAGTTTATTTCTTTGTGTGTGTGTGCATGTTAGTTTCAAGTGTACAGCAAAGTGAACTGGTGATACATATACATATATCCACTCTTTTTTAGATTCTTTGCCCATATAGATCATTGTAGAATATCGAGTAGAGTCCCTTGTGTTAGACAGCAGGTCCCTATTAGCTATCTATTTTAGATAAATACAGTTCATTATTCCCTATATGTGCAGATTTTGCCTTGTCTCATCCGAGAGATGAGGTAGCAGTTATTTTTATTTTTGCCGACGTGATGCTTTTATAACTTCAGAAACGATCGTGGCAGTGGGAATGGGCCAGGGCATGGTGTTCTACAACTTAAATATCTTACGTTACTTAAACCTCACAGCACACTAAGACTAGGCATTCACCCCATTTTGATAACACAGCAGCTTGAGGAGGTTAACGGGTCACCCAGGGTCACAGAGCTGACGGGGGCCACTGGAATTTGAAACTGGGTCTGACCCCACACCCCAGCCCCTCTGGGTTTCCTTCATTCAAGCTGGTGATTCTACCATCTGGGGTAACCAACACCCCACTTTGAGTGGGACTGAGCAGTTTCCTGGGATGCAAGACTTCTGATTTTAAAATCTGGGGCTGTCCCAGGTGAAGTTGATCACCCACATTCCATCCCATAATTTTACATTACATCATTTTACATCATCTTCCCTAATGACTAATATCATCGGTTTATCCCAAAGAGGGGCTTGGGAACCATTAACCCGCTGGAACTCAGTGCTCAGTTGTGTCCGACTCTTTTGCAACCCCGTGGACTGTAGCCCTCCAGGCTCCTCTGTCCATGGGACTCTCCAGGCAGAAATCCTGGAGTGGGTTGCCATGCCCTCCTCCAGGGGATCTTCCAACCCAGGAATCAATCCTTGCCTTTTACATCTCCAGCACTGGCGCTACCTCCACCTGGGAAGCCCCCCAAAGTGGCTGACCTCCAAAGAAAGTCAAAGTGAGCCCAGAGGGGGCAGATGCCACCATGAAGGACAGAACTTCCCTGAAACAACCGTGACCCAGGAAGTTGCAGTCAGTGGCCATGAGTCAGTTACCAGCAGATGCTAATCCCTCTGTCGGAAAAGATTTCCGCTCGTGTCAGGTTTGGGAAAACATAACGGTATTGGTCAATGCCACCTGTCATGGAGTCAGAGAAACACACAAGTTCTGTTAAGATGACAGAGGAAAAGGAATGTTTATCAAATGTTCACCTTTCCAAATAATTTGCAGCAGATTTAAGAAGCCCTCCATGAACATGCCACAGAGTATCAGGCTGGGAGATTTTACTAATAAAGTTGAAAACATGCTACTGTGAATATTGCTGGCACTAAAGAATAGGAAATAAATGCCTGGACGTTTGTCAGCTTATTAATCATTCCTTTGTAAGCGGTGTTCTTACTTCCATTGCTACAGCATCTAACCGCAGTTCACTGGCTGAAGGCCAGGCTAGCTTTCACGTTGGTGTGTTACCACGCGCTGGGCTTCTGTGCTTCTTGTCCATTTATCAGAGCTGCAGACTTCCTACAATTTAGTCTAAAAATAGCACCAGTTCTGTGAAAAACACTGCGTTTGTGCTTTGGCCGTGGTATAGAAACCTAAAAGAAGGTGTATGTGTGTGTATTGCATACATGTGCACGTGTGTGCATGTGTGTGCATGTGTGTTCACATGGAAGTGTGTACTGTATGCGTGCATATTCCATATTGCAGTGGATGCATGTGTGTGTGTGTGGGTATGCCTGTGTGTCAGTGTGCATTGTGTGTGTGCCTGGAGAAAATATTGTGATGCCTGAAATCCATAATTTGTTATGCTCCTGAAAACCTTATTTTTGGCATACTGAAAATTAAAAGAAACAAATTAAAAAGGAAAGTTGGGAGGATAAACAGGAGGGTAGTAAAGGAAGCTGATTTTTTCCCCCAGAAACCTAGCTCTGTATAATCTGTTTATTTTTAGTGCCCAAGAGGATCATGCTAAGCCAGCATGAAACCTTAAAAACAACCTTTTATTAGAGCCTGTCATTCCTAAATGAAAACTGTGCCGTGCTCACCTTTAGGCGCTCTTCTGCTTTCCCTCATAGCTTGAGCTGCCAACTGTGCGCAGGAAAAACGATCCGTTGGCATCTTTCCTTAGGTGATGCAAAACCGCATTCTTTTGGGGTACTTTTGGACAGAAGACTCCCAGATAAAAGTTATTCCAATAGTATGGCTTTCCTAAACCACATCCCTGGTTTGCCTACATCCATCTGTCTACTCAGCCGCACGCCCGTGGGGCACGTGCAACTCTGGGCGACAGGGCGATGATTTATTTTGGACCCCGAGGAACTTGAACAAGACGAATAGTGTTTGAGAAGGCACGTGAACCTGAGAGAGCTGCCAAGGACACAGGTGAAGAGTGATAGGAGATGCATTTCATAATGGAAACTCGAGGTGCGGGAGGAGCGATAAGATGTCTCCGCTGCACAAATAGAAAAAGAGAGCGGCTTGCCTATCAGATGCATTGGGTGTTAGGGTTGGACGCAGGACTCCTGAATAACGTGTTGTTGGCCTTTTGGAGAAATTAAGAGGAAGGAAATGTCATTCTGAAACTTCACGCCAGATAGCAAAGAGAGACGGGAGACCAGGAAATCGTCACTTCCCAGGCTGCTTCCGAAAGATACCGCTGGGAGCCGCGGGTTCCAGGGAGGTCATAGAGGCACTGGGAGCCCAATGCTGGCCCCAGGAGAGCGCTTTTGGCAGGATTCTTTTTAAATCAATCTTGATTTCAAAACCGGTGTGCTCAAGGAAGGCATAACTTCGCAACAGCAGAGGAGGGTGGTAGAAGGAATGCGGACTTCAATTAGATGTTTATCGAGCGCCTGCTGTTGGCTGCCATCCTGTCAGAGTCTAGGATTAAAAAGAGTGAGAAAGAGAAAAACCAGCATGGTATATTACTGCATATACGTGGAATCTAGAAAAGTGGTACAGATGAGCCTATCTGCAGGGCAGGAACAGAGATGCAAATGAAGAGAATGGGTGGCGGTGGTTTATTTGCTCAGTCGTGTCAGACTCTGCGACCCACGGACTGCAGCCCGCCAGGCTCCTCTGACCATGGGATTCTCCAGGCAAGAGTACTGGAATGGGTTGCCATTTCCTTCTCCAGGAGAGCTTCCCAGGGGAGTTGAACTCGCATCTCATGTCTCCTGCATTGGAGGGTGGGTTCTTTCTCTAGTGCCACCTGGGAAGGCCAAAGGAACTATACTCCAATAAATTAAAAAAAATTTTTTTTTAATAAATTGGACCCATCTAGATAATCCAGACTACTCTTTCCATCTCAACATCAGCTGATTAGCAATTTTAATTCCCTTTGCCATAACCTGACATATTCACACACCCAAGAATTTAAGCCATGAGACTCTGCAGAGCTATGAATCTTCCAAGCACAGTGACTTTAGCCAAAATGTCCACATTTTCCACCCTCCTTGATTTTTTTTTTCCCTCTTTGGTACTCCTCACTAACATATATCTTTTGCTTTTAAAATGTATCCATCTCCTTCACTAGAATGTAGTTCCTTAAGAGGAGTGGGCTCCAAAATCACTGCAGATGGTGATTGCAGCCATGAAATTAAAAGACGCTTACTCCTTGGAAGGAAAGTTATGACCAACCTAGGCAGCCTATTAAAAAGCAGAGACATTACTTTGCCAACAAAGGTCCATCTAGTCAAGGCTATGGTTTTCCCAGTAGTTATGTATGGATGTGAGAGTTGGACTATAAAGAAAGCTGAGCGCTGAAGAATCGATGCTTTTGAACTGTGGTGTTGGAGAAGACTCTTGAGAGTCCCTTGGACTGCAAAGAGATCCAACCAGTCCATTCTGAAGGAAATCAGCCCTGGGTGTTCATTGGAAGGACTGATGTTGAAGCTGAAACTCCAATACTTTGGCCACCTCATGTGAAGAGTTGACTCACTGGAAAAGACTCTGATGCTGGGAAAGATTGAGGGCAGGAGGAGAAGGGGAAGACAGAGGATGAGATGGCTGGACGGCATCACTGACTCAATGGACATGAGTTTGAGTAAACCCTGGGAGTTGGTGATGGACAGGGAGGCCTGGCGTGCTGCAGTCCATGGGGTTGCAAAGAGTCAGACACGACTGAGCTGACTGACTGACTTAAGGGGGAGCGATATTCTTTATTTCTGTTTACTGCATTCCCAACACCTACTGCAACATGGGGTACACAGTATGCATTCAATACATAAGTGCTGAGTGAGTGAACTCCAGCCTCTTCCAGCTCCATTTTCATAAACCACCGCCACTGCCAACATGAATGCTGGTTTCCACCCATCCCTCTTCATCCTCGGGCAGGGAAATTGCTGCTGATTCAAGGTTCCACAGGTGTGATGATGGAGGTGCCTGAGGAGCAGTCAGGCAGCTAAGAAATCACTCCTTCCCTTTGCGTCAGGGCGGAGCGGCCAGGAGGTTCTGTTGCCTGGCGGAAGCTCCCAGGCAGGCAGGCACTGCACAGACAGCTGTGCTCCCGGTGCCCAGGACCGAGAGAGACAAGTCCGCATGCCCAACCTGATCGGAGGGAGCCCAGCCATCCTCGCAGACAGTGGCCGTGGGAGTGCTATCCCAAACCCCACGATGCAACGCTGTCTTTAACAGCCTCCTGGGCATTTACAGCTGGGCAGGAGGGAAGGGTACGCACGCAGTTAATGCTCAAGTGGGGTTTTAACTGCACAAGCAGATAGCTGTGTTCCTCACCACCTGTGACTGAAAACTCCCAAGGACCAAATCTGAATTCCCCCACCCACAGTATTGAGATTATAAGGACTCATTCATAAATGCCAGTGCGTAAACATTGCTTCAGCACAACTACACAGTTTCTCAGTTCCCAGGAAAAAATAACCAACATGTGACAAAAACTACGTCCTTCCAATGAGGGACTGCGTCAGTCAGTTCAGTCTCTCAGCATGTCCGACTCTTTGTGACCCCATGGACTGCAGCACGCCAGGCCTCCCTGTCCATCACCAACTCCTGGAGCTTGCTCAAACTCGTGTCCATCAAGTTGGTGATGCCATCCAACTATCTCATCCTCTGTCGTCCCCTTCTTCTCCTGCCTTCAATCTTGCCCAGCATCAGGGACTTTTGCAATGAGTCAGGTCTTCGCATCAGGTGATCAAAGTATTGGAGCTTCAGCTTCAGCACCGGTCCTTCCAATGAGGAACGCATGGACCGGTGCAAATGCTCCCAGTGCGGCAGTCAACACGGATCGGCTTGGTGTGGGGGGCGGGGGGACAGTCTCCACTGCCTGGAGCCCGAGCAGCCAGTGATTCCCTCTGGGGACATTTGGTGCTCCTGTTTCACCAGCCACACCCCAGCGTCGATGAGGCCCTCCTCAGGCTCAGGAATCGTGGGTGAAAGAACAGCATGATACCGTGTCGTGGTTCAGGGTTCAGCCAAGTGGCATTCGTGGAGGCCACATCAGCTGCCCCTCCCGGCTTGTCTGTGGGGCGGAAACTGGGGCCTTGACCAGTCTGGCCCCTGCCTGCCTCTGCACCGTAGCTCACACGGGTCAGCCCAGATGCCATCATCCTGCGGTTTCTGTGTTCTCTCTTGCATTCCCTTGTGTATTTCCTCAGCCTCAGATGCTCACCTTAACCTTTGTCCTGGCTGCATTCTCTCTCACTTGGCTGGCTCCTGACTCATCTCAGCTTAAATATTAGTGCCTCTTGGCAGCCTTTCCTGGTGTCACTTGCCCCTCTCCTCTATAATATGCAGCCCGTTTGGGATTCCTGTTTATCATCTGTCTCCCATCTAGACAGTAAGCTTCCAGGGAGGGAGGCTGTATCTGCTGTTTCACCACCACATCCCTGGTACCCCGGTTACTATAACTACCAAGTGGATGAAGCAAGATCTGACCCATAGATACGCTGCGGACACTATGTATAAAATGATAACTGACGAGAACCTGCTGGGTCGCTCAGGGAACTCAGTGCTCTGTGGAGACATAAATGGGAAGGAAATCCAAAAAAGAGGGGATATAGGTTTGCACGTAGCTGATTCGCTTTGCTGTACAGCGGAAACTAACACGTTGTGGGGCTTCTGCACTGTGATAAAAAATAGACTAAAAAATTATCTGACTCATTTTCTGATACCTGATTGCCTTTTTGTTTTTCATTCAGTTGTATTCATGGATTCAAGGGGTCATTCCATCCACAGACATTAAACTCATTGCTTGGTACTGGGTATTATTTTTTTAAATAAAATGATTTTTATTTTATGTTTTCCCAGGTCTCCACTTCTTGCAGTGTAGTGAGGAGGCTATGAGAGTTCTCTGTGTCTTTCAGGCAGACCTCAGACCGTCACACTGCCTTAACAAAATACCACAGACTACGTGGTTTAAACAATAGAAATCTATTTTCTTACAGTTCTAGAATCTGGAAAGCCCAAGATCAAGGTCTGGCAGGGTTCCCTTTCTGCTGAGAGCTCTCTTCCTGGTTTGCAGAGCACTTCTCTTGCTTTGTTGTCCGTGTGGACGTGGAGAGAGAAAGATATGTGTGATGTCTCTTCCTCCTCTTAGGAGGCCACCAATATGTCAGTTTTGAACCCCGCTCTTATGAGCTCATTGAACCTTATTGACCTCCTAAAGCCCTATCTCCAAATATAGTCACAGTGGGGGTTAAGATGTCAATGCAGGAATTTGAAGGGGTCACATTTCAGCTCAGGTTAGCTAAGGTACCAGTTTTTAATCAAAAGCTAATCTAGGGTTTGCTGTAAAGTTATTTGCATCTGGTTGGCATTGGTGATCATCCAGCCCTCAGACTGAAGGCAGGAGGAGAAGGGGGCAACAGGGGATGAGATGGTTGGATGGCATCACTGTCTCAATCGACATGAGTCTGAGCAAGCTCCAGGAGACAGTGAAGGACAGGGAAGCCTGACGTGCTGCAGTCCACGGGGTCACAAAGGGTCTGACACAGCTTAGCGACTGAACGACAGCCGCCCTCAGTTGACTTTAAGTGAAATAGATTACTGTTGGGTGAGCTTCATCCAATTAGTCGAAGTTCTTAAAAACAAATCTGTGGTTTCCTGGAGAAGAGGGAGTTCCATCTTGAGACTGAAGCTTTAACTACTGCCTAAGATTTCAGCTCTGGAAACCATGGATTTCAGACTTGCTAACCACCACAGTCACGTGAGCCAGTCCTTAAAATACATGCACACACTCACCCTTATCTCCTATTAGTTCTGACTTTTTCTGGAGAACCCTGATGTAGTGACAGACAATAAAGAGACTCTTAGAGGAATTCTGAGCCGCTGACCTTTATTTTCAGGGCTTGTGTGTATGTGTACGTGTTCAGTTACTCAGTCGTGTCCAACTCTTTGTGACCCCGTGGACAGTAGCCCACCAGGCTCCTCTGTCCATGGAATTCTCCTGACAAGAATACTGGAGTGGGTTGCCATTTCCTTCTCCGGGGCATCTTTCTGACGCAGGGAAAGTCTGCTGTATTGGCAAGTGATTCTACTGAGCCACCTGGGAGGCCCCCTGGTTCATCTGAGGGCACAATAATTGCTCAACAAGAATTTTTTTTAAATGTACCTAAATTTTGCTCAGAGCCCTCTAGGTAACCGACACCACTCATCAGATATTTATTAATGATCGTGGGGTAGTTCCAGGCAGATGCCATCTTTTTCCTTTGGAAACATTCCAGCTCCTGTGCTCTCAGATTTAGAGCTGGAACACATGAATATGATACGTGTGGCAAAGGCTCAGTGGTCAAAGCAGGTTATTTATAGGAGAGGCATGCGGACTGAGCGTTTTAAACATCCGTGTATCACCAAGATCTAATAATTAACTGGTGTGTATATATGTGTATACACTGGGCTGGCCAAAAAGTCTGTTCAAGTTTTTCTGTAAGATAGTACAGAGAAACCCAAACAAACTTTTTGGCCAGCCTAATATACTGAGCAGGGGATGCCCATTAAATTTTATTAGGTGTCTTCTGACAAGTTTCCAGATGTCTTCCATGAAGCCCCTGCCTCACAGATTGGTGATCAGCCCCATCATAATAAACGTGTATAGAGAACACTTTCCACATGTTAGAACCTAGGGACACAATTTATGTGGATTTTCTTGTTTCTCCTAACATGCTAATCAGATACCATTAGATACCATTGTTACCCTAACTTTGCCGATGGAGAAGTTCAAACACCAAGAGCTTAAGTAACCCACCCGAGGTCATCCAACTACTAAGTAGCTGCCATTTGAACCAGAGACACAGCTGTGCTTAGCCCCTACCCAGGATGCTTCCACACACCTTTCTGTGCTCAGACACTCAGCCATGTCCCACTCAGGGGCCCGTCGGACTGCAGCCCGCCAGGCTCCTCTGTCCATGGAATTTTCCAGGCAAGAACACACCTTTTAGACGTGGCCTAATGTCTGACAAACCATGAACGCCAATCGGAGTCTATCCAAGAAAACAAAACTCACAGCAGGCAATTTAATAGAGATGTAATACGGCAAGCTATTGATAGAAGTGTTAGAGCTACAAAAGCCACCAGGGGAAGATGAGGCAGCCGTGAGTCTGTTTACTGCCCTCCTGGGAAGAAAGGCACGAGGCTTCCTGTCAGGCACCTGGTAGAAGTTGGGACCATCGTGGACCTTGGTGGCAGCTGTTGGAGAGGCCATCTGAACCACAGAAAGGACAAGAAACACCCTCCCTTACTTACTCAGGCTGTACATGAGTGCTGTTCCTCCAATATGCATGTGTGTCTCCAACCTCAGGATGTGCCTGTTTGGAAACCCAACGACTGCTGCCTTTGTAAGGAGAGGAAAGAACACAGAGACACAGGGCAGGGGAAGGCGAGGCGAAGACAGAAGCAGAGGCTGCAGTGATGCAACGTGAAGCCGAAGAGCGCCAAGGCTAGCCAGGGCCAACGGAAGGTGGAAGATGCGAGCAGAGCTTCTTCCCTAGAAAGTTCAGAGGGAGCACAGCCCTGCTAGCACCTTGATTTCAGACTTCCGCCCTCCAGAACCAAGAAGGAATCAGTTTCAGTTGTTTCAAGCCACCCGGTTTGCCTTCCTTGGTTATGGCAGCCCCACTCAAATAGCTCAACCCACTTCCCCCGAGTCTGCCCTGGTTCCTTCAACTGGCCCAACCTCACCCGAGGCCAGTTGATAAAAGCAGCTGGGAAATAATATGCAGGCGTCTGTCCTCTGCAGGAGAGCAGGGAGGAAGGGTTGGATCTAAGGACAAGAAGACAAATGACCAGAGCAACGTGGAAGGGGTGCCTGTGCCGAATGACGGGGCGGGGGCATTCAGTCCACGGGTCCAAAGGAAAGAGAATAAACATTCGAAATCTTGGCCCATCTCATCATGGGCCTGACTGGTAGAGCAGAAACCAGCCCTGAGCTTGGCTCTGCAGCTCAGGAAAATAACCCAGCGCTTCTCCCCTGGTGGGTCAGAAAAGCAACCAGTGGCCTCTGTCGTCACGTAGAGGCAACCTTCCTCGTGGCCTCAAAATTGAGGTCAAGGCACAGATCCTGAAATGCGCATGCGTGAGTCCTTGCTCCGGCAGAGGACCGTCCCTCCCATCCCTCCACGACCCGAGGGGGTCCACTGCACACCCTTAGCTGACGGAGCAGAGCATGCAGAGAGGTGCCCATCTCTGGCGGACGGACGTGATAACTTCCCTGAGTAATCAATTTGCAAAACAATTGAGAAAAGGCAAAGGCTCCCCTGGTTGAATCTTCAGATAAAAAAAGAGAGAGAGGATGTTTTGAATTTGACAATCAATCTACCTTTAATCCTATCAGGAAATAAACCCAAATCATGATCTGATGTTCTGGAATTGCACAGCTTCTCAGGGAAAGCCTTTCCCCCTTCTCCCCTGGTTTTCATCCTTGAAGGCAGAGTGGGTTTTACTCCTGTGGGTGCCTGTTATTCATTCTTATCTGTTTCTAGGGGAATTATCCACTTGTTTTGTTTCCTTCTAGATTCTGTAAGTTATATTTTTTCTATTGTTTATATGAGATCTCTTTTTGTGCTGTGTTTCTTAATTAGGAGAGGCTCCTTCACCCTTAGATAAGAACTTGTTCTTAACCAGCCCTCCCCCATCCGCTGATATTTTTCTAATTCAGAGTTACCCAGAAGAGTAAGTTACTGGGGGAAACAGGAAAGAAAAACAGGACTCTGGTCTGTGGATTTGAACATTTTGTATTTATCGCTAAAAATGGGTCTCTGCTGCACTGCAGCAGATTCTTTAGCATCTGAGCCCCCAGGTAAGCCCAAAGCTTCCTGGAGTGGGTAGCCATTCCCTTCTCCAGGGGATCTTCCAGACCCAGGAACTGAACCCGAGTCTCCTGCAATGCAGGTGGATTCTTTACTATCTAAGCCACCAGGGAAGCCCAATTATCAGAGACATTAGCTACTAAGTTTCCATGTGCCATTGGCCTGATTACCATCCCTTGGAGCATCTGGAGCCCCTAAGTCTCAGGGAAACAAGGTGATTTACTTCCCCAACGAGCCAACCAGTCACATCACACGTTGATCTGTTGGCTCAGTGGGACAGCACCATAGATGCAGCCAGGATTTATCATAATGTCGGTTTCCATCTTTTGAGTACCGACCTCAGTCCAGGCATTGCATTAAGGATTTACATGTGTTCTTACAAATCTTCAGAGATAAGTGTCAGTGTCCCCATTTTACAGATGAGGAAACTGCAGTTCAGAGAGGCTGCAATTCTTGGCCAAGAACACACAGCTAGTAGTAAATGGCAGACACGTGGGTTTGAATCCATAGGAATCTGGCGCCAAAGCCTGCACCCCTCTGTATCACCCTTGTCTCTGTATAGACACAGCTCTCTGTGTGCATTATTCCTTCCACAATAACAAGGAACAATATAAAAGACAGAGAAAGCCTTGGAACTTGGTGTCTTGGCAGAGACAGGCCATTCGTAGTCAGAGAGGTGGACAGCAGAGCAGTGAGGAGTTAAGAGCGCAGGGCTGGAGTCAGGCAGACTTGACCATGAGCCTCTTTTCTACCCTTCAAATGGTTATATAAGCTTGGATACATTATAAGAATCACACTCTTTAATATCAAGGGTGACTTAATGGCTTTGAGCCTTTGAGTTTTCTCACCTGTTAAAGTGGAGCAGAAAGTGATGAGGGTTAATGATATAATATATGGCAGGTACAGAGGTTAGATACTCCATGGTGATTATTAAGGTGTGACTCAACAAATATTTGAGTATGCTTCATACTGTGTTAAATAAAAGGGAGAGAAAAGTAGAATAGGGCTTGCTAAAGATAAGGCAATGAAACAAATCCACAAGAAAGGAAAATTCCCAATGCAAATATAAACTCTGGGATGTACATAGCTTAGTAATAAGTGCTGTAGATGTAAGAGTCCTTTGCGAGTGAGGATGGTCAAAGACAGATATCAGCTCTGGGCTGGACCTTGGAGAACCTTAATAGTCATACTATGTGAATCAAATATGGTTTGCCGACGAGGGCCAGACTGCAAACTCTTAGTGATCCACACCAAAAGAAGGAGCTCGCTCTAGAATGTGGATCGACCACCTTATTGAATACATTGTTTAGTTCATCTGACTTACTTTTTGACACAAGACTTTCTTAATGAAGGAAGCAATGAACTGAGTTATGCTCTGCCTCAAGCTCCTTATCCCTTCGAGGACACATAGCGAATGTTTTGCACAGCACCTCCTTTGAGTGGCGTTGGTTTAAGACAGAAGTTAGCAACCTTTCTGTGAATGGCCAGATAGTACATATTTTGGGAGTTTATGGGTCACATAGACTCTGTTGTACTTATTCAGCTGTGGTGTTGCAACACAGAAGCAGCTCAGGACAATACACAGGCTTGGTCACAGTAAACCCACTGGCTGTAGCTTGCCAATATCCCATTAAGATGACTGAGAAGGAGAGAAGAAGGTCTTTAAGGCAAGAACAACATGAGCAATGGCCTGAGCTGCTGTGATCACCATGACCCTGGATGAACCTATATATGAAGAGTGGGTGGCTCAAGCTCAGAGCATGTCATCCATCATCCAGAAAGACTGAATTAAAATGTTGGTGGTCAGGACCCATCTTTGGGAGTTAGCCAAAGGCCAATCCCAAGGTATCAGCTTTTTAAGCCAGCGCCAACTCACCAGGGCTCCCTGGTAGCTCAGACGGTAAAGAATCTCCCTGCAATTCAGGAGACCCTGGTTCAGTCCCTGGGTCAGGAAGATCCTCCTGGAGAAGGGAATGGCAACCCACTCCAGTATTCTTGCCTGGAGAATCCCATGGATAGAGGAGCCTGGCGGGCTACAGTATTGGGGTTGCAAAGAGTCCAACATGACTGAGCGACTAATATTTCATTTCGTTTTTTAACTCTAATAAGCACCACCCATTCCCAGGTTCAGATCAGGAGATGAGCAAAAAGAAAGAGTATGGGTGTATAGTTATGTACAGCTAAAGAGAATCAAATTTCTCTGGGAGAACTGTTATATTTAAACAAAACAAAACGGCATGCTGTCTAGATTTGCTAGGCTCTTTGTTACTATGAAAAGGCAGGAGTCTGGGGCTGAGTTAAGGTCACTGGGCTCAGCCAGGACACATAGTAATTGCATATATGCATGTATACATGTGTAAAGCATTCTGCACAGACAGGGCAATCAGTTATCTATTAAACGGACAAATTCATCACCTCTAAGCCCAGAGGACAATGCCTAATTTGTCTGGCACTAGCAAATGACTCTTTGCTATAAATCTGGCCACGATATCTGTTCAACATTCATTCAAACATCCACCCATTCATTCATTCCCTCAGCAAGTCATCATTGTGGTTATAGGTTTGGGTTTCGTACCAGAGGGTCAGTGCTGGGCCATAATCACAGAAAATGAAATTTGAAGCATCGAGGGTGCAAGCCCAGCCTAAAACTCTAAGTCTGCCCAAGCCATCCTCAGAGCTTTGCCAGGCTGGCCAGTGGTTTTCTTTGGGATCTTAACTGGACCAGGCAATGAATACCAGTTTGGGGGCTTCCTGTCCAGAGAGATCTCAGGTCTTGATGACTCCAGTTCCTTCACACAATGTCCTGGGTTTCCCCTAGTATCCTCGAGAAACCTTAAAAAAACAAAAAAGAGGTAAACTGAGGCAAGCTCAAAAGACCAGAAATTGAGGGTATTCAGGAATAGCTGAGAAACTGCAACTAGGGAACGGTATGCTGTAGCCAGCTCCAGCAAGTCAGTTAAGGGTTTGAGGCGGGCTGTGTTTGTGGACAAGGAGTGCAAAGGAGACAGGGGTGTAGCCAGCATCCCAGGCACAAGTTCACTGGCTTGAGGATGGAGGTAGATTCTAGGTGGCCGTTCATTGGTTAGGAAGTCAGTTTATGTCATCTCTGTAGGGGAAACTAGTCTCTCCGTTCTCAAGTTGCCTTCTTCTGAGCGCTGGGGTCGAGTCTCAGTTTCCTAGCCTCTGCTTCTATTTTAGATCCTTTCACCCCTCCAGCAGCCGCGCAGGTGGAGACCAGACTCAGGCAGGCTAATGCAGTGTTGCAAATGTCATTGTCTGAATTTTTTCTTTCCAAGCAGGGGGACCGGGACTGGGAACTTCATAGCAGACACAACTTTGCAGATAACGTTGTTCTTTAAAATCAGAGAACTCTTTGCTATTCTGCTCAGTTCCATTAATATGCATTTGAGGTTGGAGTGGGGTGTGTGTGTGTGTGTGTGGAAGGTGGGGGCAAAGGCACCTTTGAAATCTGTCTCTTCTTGTATAGTCTCTTACATAGTCTCTACGTGTATATTACAAACAGGGGACTCTACCTGCAGACAATGGATGGGAATATAAGAGAGTTTATAAACCTCCAAATATTCTGTGCAAAATTTGGAAGACGGGCTGCATAGCCTTCACCAGGTCCTCAAGGGGGTCTGAGACCTCAAGGAGAATAAGAATCTTGGCTCCAGAAGGATTTAGCGAGTGACTGCCGGAACCTACTCAACGAACCATCTTCGCGATCTCATTCCATAAGGCCTCAGGCTTCTGCAGTTGCCAAGATGCACTGGCTTGCTGCCTGAGAAGGAGGCTTTTGTCTGAGTTAGTTCTGCCACCTACAGCACGCAGCCGGGCAGAGGTGCCGCTTGGCTCCCAGAGCGGGAGGCTCATTTGCATACATGAATAAGGGGCGGTGTGCGCTGCCTCTCCAGCCTGGTACCCCTCCGCTAGAAGAAAAATGGCTTTGGGGATTCCTGATTAGTATTCAGAGATGCAAATTTCTCTGGGGTGAGTTACAGCGATGGGAAGATATTTTTACATGAAAGGGGAAGGGATAAATCCTGAGGATTAGGACCCGAAAGAAGTGTTGCCCAAAAACCCAAGAGGAAAGGGAGGAAAAGAAAGAGAAAACGAGCTCCTGAGTTCTCACGATAAATGCAACTCTTCCATTTCTTAGCATGTCCAACGCTGACAACCCATTCTAGGTCCAGATAGGTAACTGGTCAGATAATAAAAATATTTGCCATCTAATTTGTAATCATGAAACTATCTGCTTCAGGAAGATGTGATTTTCTAAGCAGCTTGAAGTGCAAACATAGGATAGTGTTCTTAATATACTTAAAATCATTTTTAAGGGACTGAATTTTGGGGACCGAGATTGTAGTATTCTCATGCTGCTGCTGCTGCTGCTAAGTCACTTCAGTCATGTCCTACGCTTGACGACCCCATGGACTGCAGCCTACCAGGCTCCTCTGTCCATGGGATTTTCCAGGCAAGAGTATTGGAGTGGGGTGCCATTGCCTTCTCCGATCATTCTTATAGTTATGTCCTAATCAGAGTGCCTGAAATTTAGGAGGAAACTCAATAAATCGTTGATTTAATGGAATAGAAATGTGCTTTTTTGCGATGTGTGCTGTACTTGTTAATATATGACCATAATATCTACTGTTTGTTGAACTTAAGTGTTAAGGCGTATCATCTCAACTTTTTCAAACATCCGAGATATGTATGGTTTTACAGATGAAACCGAGTGCCAGCATTATTACGTGTTTCAGCCAAGGATAAGATTATAGCTAGACCTCTCCGTTTTTAAGTCCATGTTTGTTCCACTCCATCCATGAAATTTTATATCCACTGTAAATCAATTTCTTGAGAATGGGAATTGACCACAAGGAAATGGTTTTAAAATCTTTACAACATTTTTTAATTAAAAGAAAAAGTTTCCCCAGTCTTTAGAATTTCTCTGAAAGCTTTTCTTAACTGTTCTAACTTAATAATAGATCCAAATATCTTCTGACCCTGTCTGAAGCTAATAGTAGTTCTTTGATGGATAATGCAGTCTTATCTCTATGTGGAGAGAGGATGTGGAACCTTTCACTGTGTTTGCTGTGAGTGACAAGGGAAGACCTGAGAGAGTCTGTAATTTGCACACATATTTTGATTTCCAGTAAAGAATTCTTAGTAGAGGAAAACAGACTGGAATATAGACTTAAATGTATAGGAACCCTCCCTCTTTCACAGGTTTTTCTTTATTAACATTTTAGGGGTCATGTTCAGTTCAGTTCAGTCACTCAGTCATGTCTGACTCTTATGACCCTATGGACTGCTGCACACCAGGCCTCCCTATCCATCACCAACTCTTGGAGCTTGCTCAGATTCATGTCCATCGAGTCAGTGATGCCATCTAAACATCTCATCCTCTGTCGTCCCCTTCTCCTCCCTCCAATCTTTCCCAGCATCAGGGTTTTCTCCAATGAGTCAGTTCTTTTCATCAGGTGGTCAAAGTATCAGAGGTATAGCTTCAGCATCAGTCCCTCCAATGAATATTCAGGACTGATTTCCTTTAGGATGGACTGGTTTGACCTCCTTGTAGTCCAAGGGACTCTCAAGAGTCTTCAACACCACAGTTCAAAAGTATCAATTCTTCAGCACTCAGCTTTCTTTATAGTCCAACTCTCACATCCATACATGACTACTGGACAAACCATACCTTTGACTAGATGGACCTTTGTTGGCAAAGTAATGTCTCTGCTTTTTAATATGCTGTTTAGGTTGGTCATAACTTTTCTTCCAAGGAGCAAGCGTCTTTTAATTTCATGACTACAGTCACCATCTGCAGTGATTTTGGAGCCCAAGAAAATAAAGTCTCTTACTGTTTCCATTGTTTTCCCATATATTTGCCATGAAGTGATGGGACCAGATGCCACGATCTTGGTTTCTTGCATGTTGTGTTTTAAGTCAACTTTTTCACTCTCCTCTTTGACTTCCATCAAGAGGCTCTTTAGTTCTTCACTTTCTGCCATAAGTGTGCTGTCATCTACATATCTGAGATTATTGATATTTCTCCTGGCAATCTTGATTCCAGCTTGTGCTTCATCCAGCCCAGTATTTCTCATGATGTACTCTGCATATAAGTTAAATAAGCAGGGTGACAATATACAGCTTTGATGGACTCCTGTCCCAATTTGGAACCAGTCTATTGTTTCAAAAAGGTTTCAAAAAGGACTCTCAAGTAAACAAGAAGATAGGCAAATTGAAGATGGGTCGGAACTAACCCAGATCTCATTACTTTGCAGCCTGATGCACTAGTGATTTTGACTCTTTGAATCACACTGTACCTGTGTCGCTCAAGCTTTGAAATCTTAGTCTCTTTTCCTGAAGAAATTGCAAATGAAAGGAGATTACAGTTGGCCCTTGAGTGGGGTTAATGGGTTTGGCTTAGATCATTGATAGCTAGGAAGGGCTAAGGTATTTTTCTAGATGACGACAATTTTGTTTATCATGCTTAGACTTGAGAAGAGGGAAAGTGGGGTGGGAGCGGTGAAAAGAGAGGGAAATTTGAGCAGAAAACCCTTGGAGACCTGTGCATGGCTGGCTTCTGTATTTATCTCTGCTAAAACCCAGCATTTGCAGGGCAGTGGCTCTCAGCTTTGGGTAATACTTATCAGAATTAGACGAGGGAATGCTCTTTTAAAATGCAGATTCAGGGCCCCACCTCCAGATTCAGTAAAACAGAAAGGGCAGAGCCCAGAAGTCTGCATTTTAACAATCAACTCATCTGATTTTGATAGAAGTGTGCCTTAGACTTTGAGGAACATTGGCATAGAAAGGTCCTCCAGTCTTGCTGAGAAACACTCTTTCAATGCATCCATTCATTTGAGCCAAGTCTAGGAACACAGAGATAAGAGGCATAGTCTCATTTCAGCATTCAAAGAGTTCAAAGTCAAGTGGAGAAGAGACTTGGAAGCTGATGGTTACAAAATGTAAATAAGTTCATAGAGCAGAAAGAGCTGTGCTTATGGAGAGCTGGAGAGGTATTTGGCTCAGCCCACATGAGAAGAAGTGCACAGTCCTGGGGAGGACAGTGTAACAGAAGAAGGGATTCTGCCTTCAAGGATGAGTGGGCATAAACCAGGAAGAGAGGAGGGAAGAATTCCAGGTTGAGGGAACCCAGGGGGCAATAAGAAGTGTGGCCTCTAGGGAAATACTCAGATGAGACAGGGCAGAAGGGAAAGGGGTAGTAAAAAAAGATGGGCGGATAAAGGCAGAGATTGAATGTCTGTCTTTCATAATAAGATGACGTCTTTTCACACAGGTAGGTACATGGCCAGGGCTTTCTGGGTGGCACTAGTAGTAAAGCACCCACCTGCCAGTGCAGGAGATACAAGAGCTGCAGGTTCAGTCCCCTGGAGGAGGGCAGGGCAACCCACTGCAGTCTTCTTGCCTGGAGAATCCCCTGGACAGAGGAGCCTGGCGGGCACGAAGACTCGAACACGACCGAAGCAACTTAGCATGCGTGCACAGGTGCATTGCCAATGTTCATATTGCTATTGTTGCAGCAGCAACGGATGCGTCGTTCCCGGTTGTGGTCTTTGCCTTCTTAGCAACAGCTCTCTCGATGCAGCAGTGTTCTGATAAGCTTCCAACTGAGGAGGAATTCAGAAAAGCCCAGGGCAATCCTAACTGGATTTACCTTCTTATTTCATTCCTTAATCTTTGTCGTCAGATGTCTTGGACTGCAGTAGAGCTGAAAGGTCTAACTAAAGGAAGCAAGAGGGGTGACTACGTACAGAACCAGAGCAAAAACTCCACACTGAATATATGTGGGAGTATACATTACCAATTTTCATATCTTGTGTAAAATACAAATGAGTCCATGGATAAAAATGAAGTCGTGTTCATCACGGTTTTTTATAAAAATTAGGATCAAAAAACGTACCTGAAGTTACCACTTTGTTCTCAAATGCTTGAATGATGCCTTCACTGCCACAAAATCTACGTAAACTGCCATCGTAACTCACAGTGTGTGGTTATGCAAACGGGAAAAACAACAGAAGCTAGAGTAGAAATCTGAGCATGCTGTGCTGATATGAAAGAGCTTTTTTCTTTAACCAGAGAGAATCATGTCATTTCAGAATAGTACTGCGTATATCCACCCAACCATCAGTATAGAATATGTGGGGAAATGTGTGTGTGTATAAATCACACTCAGCTGTAATATGATATTATAAATGATAGTAAAGAGAGTGAGCATTATCAAGTGTTAGTAATATTTCTTTTCCTCCACACTTATACAGAAAAAATATTTAAATGGTGTGGCAGGGGCAGGAGGGAAGAAAAGTGTTTTTAAGCTTCAAAATGGATTGTGGCTGTTAATATTTATTGCAAATAATATTATCAAGTAGTGAAACACCTGTCTTTGAACTCCTTGCAGTTGTGTGTAATACTGGAGCCAATGCAAGAACTGATGTCCAGACATAAAACTTACAACCTCAGTCCGCGGGACTGCCTGAAGACCTGCTTGTTTCAGAAGTGGCAGCGGATGGTGGCACCGCCAGGTACGACCTCGCTCTTCACTCTCCATCTGCGTGCTTTTTCCGAGGCTTCTTCTGGGGATGAAGGGATAGGAAAAGGCAGTGATTATAAATGTATCAGGCAAAGTAGTTTATAAGGGATGTTCTGACCCTGATGTTGGATCCAAAGACACTGAGTTGGTGAAGGGCAAGCATCCTTCCTCTATGTGGTGGCCATGCTCCACAATCTCCTCACTTGCTAGCTTTAGGAGGACCTGAAACTCACAGAGGGAAACTGATTCCTTTAATGTTACTGAGAAGATGTTGATAAAGCCGAGATGAGACTCAAGGTTCACTGTCTCCCAGGCCAGTGGTCGTTCCACTGGACAAGACTGCTGACCACTGATGGCTTACTTTAGTTTTCTTTGTCCTTTGAGGAATGGTAGAAATTACTCAAAGAAAGGAGGAGAAGGAAGAATAGGGGATGAACAGAAGAGAAAAAGAAGGAAGGGAGGGAGCGGGGAAGGAATAGATGGAAGAAAAAAGAGAAGGAAGGAGGGAGAAAGTTTTGCCCTATTTTTAAAGATACATAATATCAAAGGGTACTCTGATCATGAAAAGAATACATAAAAGACCCCGTTTCTCTCACTTCCCTAGGATGCCGTTTAGATACTGTAGTCTCCTGCTGGGGTTCTGAAATTACTGCTTCAAGTCATCATTAATTGTCTTTCTATCTAATACATTTCACTCCCAGGCGTGTGCCGAGCCTCATCGATCATAAAAGCAAAATGTATCCATTCGCTAAAAATTGTTTTTATGAAGAGTAATTATTAACATGAGGCACATAGCTTTCTGAATCATGAAATATAATGGTCACCTTCCACTGGTAATTGGCCAAGGGTTTTAAATAAAGAGGATATAGTCAATATAATCAAGTACATGTTTAGAAAGCTGGGAAAATGAGCATTACTTTACATAGAATAGTTGCATCTCCATCTTAGGGGAATTTTCGACATTTAGAACATTATTTTTCAAAGATATTAAATGTGCTTGAATTGGCCTTATTTTCTCTTTCAATATCAATAAGGTTTTATGGGGAAAAAATTTCACTCACTACAGGTCTTGAAAACTTCTATTTCCTGATGTATGCACATATAATTCATATGACGTGTGTGTGTGTGTGTGTGTGTGTGTGTTAGTCATTCAGTCATCTCTAACTCTTTGAGACCCCTTGGACTGTCACCCACCAGGCTCCTCCATCCATAGTATTCTCCAGGCAAGAATACTGGAGTGGGTTGCCTTTCCCTTCTCCAGAGGATCTTCCTGACCCAGGGATTGAACAGGGTTCTCCTGCATTGCAGGCGGATTCCTTACCATCTGAGCCACCAGGGAAGCCCCATAATTCATATATTATTCATTAATTCAGTCATTAACTCAACAACTATTTATTGAGCCCCTACAAGATGCCAGGCACTGGTCAAGCCACTCTGCTTACAGCACTGTATGAAAACAGTCACAAATCACAGTCTCTCAGACCTTTCTTTTTTTATTGAATCTTCACTAGGGTTTTTGTGAGGTGTGAGCTATTTCTTGTTATTCCCATTCGATATAATAGGCCTGAGATTTAAAGTAGAGCTTGCCAGAGTTAGCACAAGACTAATCAATGGAGACCTATGTCACAATAAGTTTTTATGTCTTCAGTTCATGACTCCATTCCTACAGCTACGTACTGGCAGTAGGAGCAACACAGAGCAAACATTTTAGGCATATTTTCCCAAAATTCCACTAAAAAATACAATTTTTTTTTTATATAAAAAGCAGCAGATTTCAAGTCAAAGGAAGAAGACGCTGGTCAGGGAAAACTGGGGTATTTGCTTAACTTTAGACTGTACCACTCAACTCACCTCCAGCTGCCTAAGCTGGAACAATTCTGTTTCCTGTTTCCATAACATTCAGAATAAGCACCCATAACTCTCCATGGATAGGGACATTAGGCCTCTGTCGATGAAAGCTTCAGACATTAAGACAAAAATATTTATGAAAGAAAAAATAGTGTATAAATAGAAACCTTCTACTTCTTCATCAAAAGTCAGGAATAACATGATGGACCCAGTAGTCTTTGAAATGAGCCTTAAAACAAACTCACCCCATCGTCCAATAGAAGCAGCAAAAATGTTTCAAGAAAGTGCCAAAGGTCCCCTCACTTTGTTCCAATACGGCCCTAGCTTACCTTCTTCCCATCGGGGTTGGACCTAGAATAGGGTTAGCTCTTACATACCATTTCCAATTCATTTAGTAAGTGCCTGGAACGGGCTTCTGAAAGTTTCTCATTCTCAAAACAAAGATTATATAGCACCTAACTAATAGAGTGGCTATGAATATAAAATAATGACAGAAAATATCAGGAATATGAAAACATTGAGTCATGCTCATAATGCATAATAAATAAATGAAATTCTTCTTATACACATTTCCATAAGTCTGTACACTTCCAATAAGATCTTGCCTCATCGTTCAGGTTCAAAAAAAAATTTTTTTTTTCTATTTCTAAACCTCTGGAAGAGGTCTAGTTTCCTTTCATTAATATATTGATTATAGCATATTAAGACATTTCCCCCCAGGAATTTTCAAGTTAGTTGCATCCTTTAAACACCAGTGTGCAAACCATGGGCATTTCTCCTGAGCTTGGGAATCCATAAGTTCCACATCAATGGCTGGTTGGATGGACACTTTTTACTCCAGCATTTCAAGGTGTAATAGAACTTGGCTGCAATATGACACTTGGCCAGTAGGTGCTGCTGTTACTCACTGGGTCCCTAATTTAACTAAATTAATACAGGTGGCGCTGCTAGTGGTAAAGAATCCACCCACCAATGCAAGAGTTACAAGTTTCATCTCCGAGTCGGGAAGATCCCTGGAATAGGAAATAGCAACCCACTCCAGTATTCCAGTATTCTGGAAAATTTCAGAGGAGCCTGGTGGGCTGCAGCCCAAGGGGTCACAAAGGCTCAGACACAACTGAGTGCACACAGGTGTGTGTGCCCACACACATACACACACAAACACACTTTTCTCAGGCCTTGGAGGCCCCCTAGGAATCTCAGTGTGAATAGTTTGAAAGTTGCTCAGTCGTGTCCAACTCTTTGCAACCCCATGGACTGTACATTCCATGGAATTCTCCAGGCCAGAATACTGGAGTGGGTTGCCATTTCCTTCTCCAGAGGATGTTCCCAAGCCAAGGATTGAGCCCAAGTCTCCTGCACTACAGGCGGATTCTCGGAGCCCTCTTTTTATTATAAAAAGAAGGTAGGCCATAAAATATTTTTCTCAAAATTCATAATGGTAATAATATTTTAAGTTCAAATTGTGATAGTGGTATAACTCACCCCTAAGACTTATTGATAGATTCCAGACATATAGATGGGCTTCCAAGGTGGTGCCAGTGGTAAAGAACCACCTGCCAGTGCAGAAGAGGGAGGCTCAGGTTCAATCCCTGGGTCAGAAAGATCCCCTGGAGTAGGAAATGGCAACTCACTTTAGTGTTCTTGCCTGGAGAATCCCAGGGACCGAGGAGCCTCGCGGGCTACAGTGCACGGGGTCACAAAGAGTCGGACGCGACTGAGCGCACGACATAGAGATGAAATCGGGAAGAACAATTAAATGCAAATCGCTTTATAGACACGTTAAAGAAAAGAGTTTCCATCATTTTGTGCTAAAACTAGACCATCAGTTTTCTCCTTTGGGGTTTTGTCAAGTTAGAAGAAATGGGGGAAAAAATGTCAATAGTCTACTCTTTTCAGTTTACAAAAGCGGCGTCACTGGAGGGACCGTGGCGGTCGCCCGGGAACTGATCCTCCTTCCATTCCCCATATTGCAGCAGAACCCACAAGGCAACCGACAACCAAACGGAGGAAAAGGAAAAACTCCACGAGCAGCACCTCCAACAGCAGCGCGGGGAACGCCGCCAACAGCACCGGCAGCAAGAAGAAGACCACGGCCGCCAACCTGAGTCTGTCCAGTCAGGTACCTGTAAGTCTCGCTTTCCTTTTAGGCTGCAATTCCTGCCTTTACCGTCTCCCAATTCCAGGGGGGCCCACGGAAAAGACTCTTAGCTGCAAAGACCTTCTGGGCCCGGCGGGCGGGAGGTGGGGTGGGGGAAGGGGAAGGCAGGGAGAGGAATCGGGAGGAAGAGGGAAGACTCTGTCCTGAAAACCAGCCCCTGCAAACTGGGAACTAGAAAGCATGCACAGAGTCTGTGCTGCAGCTGGACAGGAATGAAAATGCCATCAGAGTCGCAGACAGGAGATATGTCACCTAAGGTTTAATTAAAATATCACTGAGCGATGTGCCTGGTGGCAGATAAGGGGCTCTGGGCACCATCGCTGGGACCCTGTGTTCCGCTGGAAAGCTAGCTCCGGGCACTCAGACTCCAGATTGTCATTGGACTGTCCCCAAACCACACACCCCCCCCACAACCCCGAGACGTGGGCATCTCCTCTTATTTTAAGACTCAGGTAATTAACTCAAGGCCAGTGCAGCTCACTGGATTTCACTTTCCTGGTTTCATTAGCTTAGAGGGAGGTTCAGCCCCAGGTCTGGTCTGAACTCTCTTGACGTCTTGACCCTTTTCTCTCAGTTCTGGGTCTTGACAAAGGAAATGGGCCGCTCAGAAGGGGGCTTCTTTGAACTCTGAGACTGATAGCCGAAGGTGTCCCCAGAAGGGCAAACCTGGCAGATGGGACCTTTCTTCCTCTCCTCTTGATTTCTTCCCCAGTCCTCTCCCTTCTTCCTGATTCCTTCTAGACACTGAATTCCTCATCCCAGAATTAGACCACTTACCGCTTTTCCTGATAAGTTCTCACGTTCCTTGAGGCACGTCTTGCCTCTTCAGTGGCCTGCGGGTTTTCCTTCTCTGCGGCCCTTGGTACATCACCTCAGCAGGCTCTCGACTGTCCTTCCTTTCAACCCGGGGATTCTCGTGGTGCCTCAGAGGCGCCCTCTGGATCCTGTGTCTTTGAGACTGTGTCCTTTCTTGTAGGTGCCCTCCGCCTCCAATGCAGGTTTGGTTTTTTTTTTTTACCTTTCCCCTCTTTCTCACTCGTCTCCCCTCCTGGGCTGTGGTCTTCTCCTTCAGGTTCTGATCTTGCTGTGTCTCCTGTCCATGTGAGAGTGGACCATCCTTTCCAGAAGGTTCTCTGCTCACTGCTAAGTGTGGCTTTCAAATCTGTCCTCCCACCAACTTGCCCCCACGTCCCATTGGTCAGTTCTCTTCGGCTAAACCCAACCCCATCAGTGTATCAGAGAATTACCTGGCCTCTCCACCTGTCCTCCATAGACAGAGGGTACTGTTGCCATTCCCCAGTACATTAAAAAGAAAGGGTCATGAGACAGTGGCCAGCCTGTGGGGTAGGTGTCATTCTAATTTTAAGAGCATTAGGAATTTCAGTCTTTAGATAATACCAGAGTCACCTCTGTTTTTAACTGGGCTATCATCCCTGAAGACTGAGGGGGGTTGGAAATCAAAGGAGAAAAGCAGTCTTCTTATTAAGGTGCCAATAAGTTATACCCACTGCTGGTTAGTTAAATGGAAAATGCATAGAAAAAAAAATGGCCAGGTGTAAATAAACCAGCCCCCAAAGCATACACAAGTAGCCTATTCATTCATTTAATCCGAGAGTTTTAGAAACTAAAGGTTGTTAGTTTCCACAAACAATTGAAAGTACATTCCAGAGATTTCTGGAACTCTGACATAGCTACTTAAAGGCACAGGGACTGAAAGAATTCAAAGCGGTTCATCAAGCATTTTCTGAGCTCCTATTGTGTGCCCTATACTACACCAGGTGGTGATAATCCCAAGATACAAATTAAAAAAAAAAAAAAAAAGACCAAAAGACGCCCAAACTCCATCACTGAAGAGCTCACTGTCTAAAGGAGGGCCGATGAAGAGGTTGCTTCTCTCCTGCCAACTCAGTCTCCTGGGGTCAACTCACAGGGTAGAGTGTCCAGAAAGATTCCGAGCCTGAACTGGGCATGGTAGGCCATCCATTAGTGATGTCTGCCATGGGTACAGAATAGCAGCTACCTGTCCATGTATTTTCACATACCTGGCCTAGTCAGAAGCATTGCAATTTTTTTTTAAAGAGCACCTAACTTTTTCTACTCCATTACATTCTTGTCCTCCCAACCAACCATTGCATTTTGCTGGAAGATGCCTGTGTTGAGTGGGTCTTTAATGAGTTAAGACCCTTCGGACAAGAGCAAGGCACCATTAGAAAGTGCAAGAAGAATGTTAGCAGTATCCTCACCGTGCAATGAAGGATGTTTTCATTAAGTGAAACTTACAAATGGCTGAGAGAAACAGGGAAGTCATCCAGGTTAGGCAAACGTGTCCATTTCTGCAGGTCCCCCGGCTGGTTGGATGTCAGATGATAAGCACTGACTGGCTTGTAAGGATCACATCTTTGGTGTGTCCTGAATCACCCACACCCCATTCCTGTTTAACTAGAAATGCCACTTGTTGGCCTTAGCTGCCCTGTCTGAAGGCATGGACAGGGGGGCGTGTTACCGCGGCCACGGCTGTGGTCCGCCCAGCACTGGATGGCAGCATGTATGTCTGGCAAGGGCTCAGGTTTAATCCTCGGCTTCTGCTTCTCACTCCATGAGCAGGGGCTAGGAGCCACCCTGAACCGCAGCCTCAACCCTGGGAGGGATGGAGACCTGTGTCAGTCCACAGCAGTGACCCCTGCTGGCCAGTTTAAGGAGAAGCGTTGAGGGGCCCTGAAAGGAGTCCCTCCCCATCCTCAGAGGTTGGTGGTCCTTGCTCGGGGGCTTAGTGAGAAGAGGTAACACGGGCACCAGCTGGTGGCATCCCAGGGTCTCCAGCAAGGAGCAGAAGGGTCTGCCTCGTGGGGAGTTGAGACGACACGGGTTACTCTCAGGTGGACCAATATCTCCTTGGGGGGGGGGGGGTCCCACAAGACAGGGCAGGAAGTTCAGCTCTCACTGTGGATGTTGAATGATGTGGGGTTGGGGGGATTTTTAAAGATGTGGGGGTGTGGGGAAAACGATGCCACACCCCCCGATAGAAGAAGCCCCAAATGTGCATTGGGCTTCCCAGGTGGTGCTAGCGGTAAAGAACTCAGCTGACAATGCAGGAGACAAGAGAGATGAAGCTTTGATCCCGGGGCCGGGAAGATCCCCTGGAGCAGGGCATGGCAACCCACTGCAGTATTCTTGCCTGGAGAATCCCACGGACAGAGGAGCCTGGCGGGCTCTAGTCCATGGGGTTGCAAAGAGTCAAACACAAGTGAAGCGACTGAGCATGCACGCAAAACGTGCCTTACGTCTCCATTCATTTTGTGAAGATAGCAAGTCAAGCCCACCTGAGTGGAGAACCCATGTGCTAGCCTGGAGGTTTAGCAGAGCCAGTAGAGTCCTGGGCATAATTGTGTAACTGTCCTCAAGCCTCTAGGTGCATACGAAGTCCTTAGCACACATCTGTTTAATTATAACTTGCCATCTATTCATCACTCACACGTGCACACGTGTGCACACACACTCACATACGTACACCCGCAATTATGCATCTGGCTAAAGATATGTTTTATAATCAGTAAGGCAAACGTGGCATCTCTCTGAAATTTCAGATGCTCAAAAATATCTAGGCCTGGGCATCTTTTCCAGGTGTTCCTGGAACAAACATACACCAAACCTACTATGAGCCTGTATGAGCCCCATCTGAAGAGATTCAAATCACTGTTTTCGGAGGACTTTTCTGGAATGGCTGTTGTTTGCTGATACAGTGAAGGCATCTGGAGTGTTGGGAACTTCTTGGCTAATATCACGTTTAAATCGGCTTCTTCTGTTTCCAAATTATGCTTACTTCCTCCCATTCCCCCAGCCTCTCTCGCTGACCTTGGACTCACAATACTAATGCAGACCCACGCGTCGGTTCTAACATTCTTCTCCTGCCCTGTGACACCTAATGCATGTGTTTTCCCAGCCCTTCAAAAGGCACTGCACACAGGTCACAAGCTGGGATCCACCCTCGTGTGGCGCTCTGCCACATCTTAACCTGGTCTTGCCCCCTGCCTTTGCTCCTGACTGTAAGCACAGTCTCCTGAGGGCCTGCAATGAAGGGGCCCTTTTGGTATCCCCAACACCCAAAGGGGTCAGGTGGAAGCCCCGTTCCATTTAACGTCCCATCGGCTTTCTTGACACTTGAAGTCTGTCTATTTTACATCTCATTTCAAGAGTCCGTGTGAGTCTCTTAGAAATCAGTGTCATATCTAGCTCCTGGTGGCATCATAAGGACATTCTTAGGGACTCACAGTTGAATACCCTGCCGGCACCTCGATGGCTGAGTCTACTCAGGTCACCTTTGAGCCATTTACTTCATCTGGGACATTTCTCTTTAGCATCCTTGTTATCAATTCACAAGAGTGATTAGTCTGAAAACACGTTGTGAAACCTATTGATTATCTTCCCTCTAATTTGAGGGGAATCGATCTATCAGACAAACAAGGTTTTCCATTCCAAAACAAACCGGATGGTCACGAAGGGATTAGTTCGATGGGCACCTTCAAAATTTGAGAAGGGCCCTGGAGGGACAGCTGGACCTTTCCTCTGACCACAGGCAGTGTTCCACTCATAGACTGCCCCAGGCAGCCTCTCTTGCCCCAGAGGGAAGAACGTTTGCCCAGTTGTCAAGGCAAATTCACGCCTGGATCAGCAAATGCTTACTTACATCTCCAAAAGCATCTGGCTGGCCCTGATGTTTCAGCTTCAGCCGAGGTCGAGGGCAGTCAGGCACTCTTAAGTAGATTGTTGCTCAGAGTTAGCAGAGCAGGATCCACCTGACGGATGCCCTGTGCCGTGCCCAGGTCAGCCACTGGGCCCATAGGGCCCCCTTGGAATACGGAGGCCAGAGCCATGCCTTGGGTAGGCTTTCTCTCCCCTGTCCTCAAGCCTCTGCAGCAGTGGCCTCTGCCAAGCTCCCAGCTCTAGGAGGTGCCTTCCTTGTTTGCATGGAAGGACAGTTTGTACTTAAAGGAGTGATTAGGTGGATTCTTCTTGCACGCTTCCATCTCTGATGATGACCAGCTTCATCGACATAATTATCATTCATTCTCTTCATCTTCCTTCAATGGCACCAGCTGGACAGACTGGTTCTCTTTACTGCCCAGATTGGTGGTGGGGTTGCCTGTGTGGGGATAGGTGACAGGCACCATGGAATAACAGATGGTAAATTCAGGGCTTGTTGGCAATCAGCAGGTTTTTGCTAATGACTTAATTAGCTATGCAAATTGTCAAATCAGTGTGAACATTGTTTTTATCGAAAACTTTACCTAAATTAATTACCATAATTAAGTAGCAGAATGTCAAGGATGTTGGCTGCATAAAAGGGCCTGGCTGAGTAGGAAAAAAGAGAGATCTGTCTTCAATTAAAACGTATACCGTCCTTGGGACAGAGAAGATGCCGTGTGGAATGAGTTGCGTGAAGGCGGCAGAACCGCCTCCTCCCCGGCGTTGGCCGCTGTTCTCAGTAGTTGGCAAAGCCGTCCCGAGACCCTGAGTAAAAGTGGTGGCGTTTCCGAGGCCTCGCACAGCGCCCACTGCCCTCTCCAGAGTCCCCAGTGTCGGCAGGTTGCAAAGCGTGGATTTTTTTAATTTTGAAAAATCCATTTTTTTATTTCTGCAGATTGCTAGCATTGCTCGTTCTCCGGTGTCAGGCTGCACACTAAGGACATAAACTCGCGTGGTTGTTTCCCGTCAGGAGGCGATGTTTATTTCCTGTAGAAATCCAATATGCGTCTTGGCCCCCCCGACACTGAGACTTGACCCCGGTGTACAGGACACGGTGTGTCTGACCCAGGTCCCCCAGCGCCTCCTCCCGCTAGTGTTTTAAGGGGCTTCTCTCTCCCAAGGTTCCCTGTAATAATGTCAGCTGCTGTTCACAGGATGTGATGGTGGTAGGAGAGCCAACTCTGATGGGAGGTGAGTTTGGGGACGAGGACGAAAGGCTAATCACTAGATTAGAAAACACGCAGTATGATGCGGCCAACGGCATGGACGACGAGGAAGACTTCACCAATTCACCCGCCCTGGGGAACAGCAGCCCATGGAACAGTAAGCCTCCGGCCACTCAAGAGACCAAATCAGAGAACCCCCCGCCCCAGGCTTCCCAGTAAGAGTGACCGGCTCCAGAATCTACTGTCCATAGCCCCCATGGGTCACGCTCACTATTTCAGATCCTTACTTACAGGAGAGGAAGGAGCAAGACATTAAAACTTTGCCACGCAAATACCGATTTCTAAACCACAATGATCTGAGTTTCTTTCTTCCTTTTTTTTTAATTGAGAGGACCGTTCCAAATAAACTTCCATGACCCCTCCCTGGAGGCCTTCGCAGGTAACACAGATACTGGCACTGATCATAACTAAAACAAGAGCAAATGCTAGCGCTTCTCCTGGCTCAGTTTGAGCCATGTTTGTTAATTTCCTTTCGCCAACCCCGCATCCAACCATCCAACGAAGGCCATATTGTCAGTAAACCCTCAGTGCTCAGGATCCCATTCTATGCCGAATCCAACTACAGATGACTTTTTAATATTGTAAAATATTTTCTGCTTTTTGACTTGCATCTGAGAGTTTCTTGTTTCAGTAAAAAAAGAAAAGGAAAAAAAATCCGCTTTTGAAAAGTAATTTAAACGTACCTTTTTTTTTCTCTCTCTCCTTCACCTTTTCTTTCTTTGGGTAACAGCGAAGAGGGCCCAGCAGGGTAATTTATGGCCAAGCTAATGTCAATTGGTCCTCGAGCCCGAGTTGGTTCAATCGAGCCCGAGTGCAGAAACAAGAAATGTCTTTTTGTCATCAGAGACACCAAGGCAGATTTTTACGTAAAGGCACCTGGCCCCTTGAGAATGTATTCGTTTGTAAAATTGCTGTTGATCCAAATATTTTCAAGCCATGTAATCCATTAATTTTGTGGGCAGTTTAATAAATCTGAAACTTCTGGGTTTCTTTTTTTTAGTGTATCTGAGTTGACTGTTGTTTCTCTTCATAGTATATTTCCTGTATAATATTTTGTAAAGCCCTCACCTGGTTCTTTTATGGGGACTTTTCTTTGGGGGCAATCCCAGTGTATTTATGTGAAACTTTATAAAAGAACTAATTTTTCCATTCGCATATTAATATGTTCCTCTATACATGTAAAGACACAGTGGCTCGTGTGTTATAAAACAGCTGTATTTTATGTATGCTTTACTGATAAGTGTGCCAATAATAAACTGTGTTAACGACCAAAGCAAATGAGTCTGCGTATCTGTGATCCTGGCAGAGAAATCTGCCCACGATGATGAGAAGTACTGAGCATGGGTTTATGACCCAAATCCCACATGGAGCGGGACTGTGAAAACAGCTCATCTTTATAAAGTACAGTTCCTTCCACACTCGCTGCAGTTGACTTGGGCAAACACAGGGGTGCCTTCTCTGTGCTGGGCACTCTGCTGGCTGCAGACACAGGGATTGGAAAGCAAGGGTTGACCTGGCTCCCTGTGGCTGGTCAAATACAAGGGTAGCAGCTTCCACTCACTGAGTGCTTACTCTGTACCAAACATCTCAATTTAAGGTCCACAGACCTTACTTCGGGCTTCCCTGAGAGCTCAGACAGTGAAGAATCTGTCTGTAATGCAGGATACCCAGATTCTGTCCCTGGGTCGAGAAGATCCCCTGGAGAAGGGAATGGCAACCCACTCCAGTATTCTTGCCTGGAGAATTCCATGGACAGAGGAGCCTTTATTTCAGCTAATCCTCACAGCTCCACCAAGTAGGCCTTCATCTCTCCATTTTTTATAAATCAGTGCTCCCACTTGCCTTTTTTTCTAAAAAGCTTATTATACAAAGATTATGGAAAACTCATTTGAGGACTTTGGGTTTCAAGAACTTTCGTCACATTTGTCTACTCTGTTCAAATGAGGAAGATGAGAGAAGAAATCTGTTAGCATTAATTGGGTGTGTATAAAGTGCCAGGCCATAGTAATAGATCATCTCAGCCAGTTCTGGAAAAGAGGGGCTTGAAAAAGAGAAGAGAAGGGAGAGTGCGTCTCTTAGGTTGAGATTCCCAGAAGCAGAACCTGGCACCAGAATTCAGAGCACAGAGTTACAGAGGGGATCTTCTTCAGTTTAAAAAAAAAATCTTTAAGGGATGGGAGAGGGGAAGACGGAGAAGAGGAAAGAGCTAAGAGAGCTGCGAACTCGGGAAGCCTATTTCCTGAGCCTGATCCATGGTGCAGGGGAAGGCTTGGGGCACAGAGCTATCTAACCCTTGCAACTCAGCTGCAAGATTTCTGTACACCTGTACTGGTCAGTCATTGGCTGGGGCCACCCCGAGGGGGTGTGGGAGGCAGTAACTTCAGAATAAGATGGGCCCCCATCAGCCAAGGGCTGTCCTGCAGGGAAGAGATCAACTGGAAGGCAACAGTCTTAGCATCTCAGCATGGGTAGGTTAGTCCCAGGAAGGGCGTCTGGGCAGGGGACCAATCGTCTGCTTCAGTAAGCAACTTGCTCCGTCTCACAGCTCACCGGTGACATCGGTGGAATTTGTTTCTGCGTCTCCCTTGACTACAAAGCCTGGCTTCTCTCTAGAGCATCCCGTTGTTTCCTTAGAACGTTAGCATGGGGAGGGAAATATGTGGTACAGTAGCAACAGAGCCAAAGGAAATTGAGGGAAACAGCTACTGTAATTGAAACTTCCCCACTACAGCAAGAGGACTGCCAGCTTATCTTCTGCCCACCTCATCATTTCAGGTTTCCTTTTATCCGTTCTTTAGAGTCACCAACCTGCAGTCATCACTGATGATTTCTGGGACAATTTGTTTGACGTCTGTTCCACTTATCTATTGCTGCACAGCTGATCGACCCCAAACTCAGAGACTCAAGAGGCAATTTATTTTTATCAGTTAACATTCTGAGAGCTCGATGGTCAGGTGGTCTGCACTTAGGGGCACAGACGTTGGTTGGGGATGGTGTCATCAGAGGCTTGGCTGGGCTGGACATTCAAGATGGCGCAATCACATAACTGGCGATTAGGATGGAATTTAGGGCTGTTGAATACAGCCTCTCCATGAGGCTTTCACAGAATGATGGTTGGGTTCCCAGGGGAGAAGAAGCAAACTGCCAGTGCCTAGAACTGAAACACCATCACTTCTCTGCACTGTCCATCAAGGCAGCCCAGATTCAAGGTGCAGAGACCCAGACTTCCCTCTGTGATGGGTAAGTAGCACGTGCCTCCAACAAGGGGAGAGACTGCAGGCGGCCATGTTTGGAAACAAACCTCTACGGCATCCAACACAGTTCACAGGCTGGTCCTTGCTTCCCTGACATTGTGTCCTTAGCCCCTTCCCACTGTGCCCGACCACCATCTACCTACACTCCTTTCCGTTGTCTGAATACACTAAGTGCTCATGTCAGACACGCCTTTGCATATGTTTCTCCCTCTTAGAATGCCACCCCCACCTTTTTACATAACCAGAGCTACTCAATCCTTTTTTTTTTTTAATCAATTCATTTTTGGCTGCACTGGGCCTTTGTCATGGTGTGTGGGCTTTTCCCTGTAGTGGTTTCTCTTGTTGCAGAGTGTGGGCTCCAGGCGTGCAGGCTCAGTAGTTGAGGTGCTTGGGCTTAGTTGCTCCCTGGCATGTGAGATCTTCCCAGATTAGGGATCAAACCCATGTTCTCTGCCTTGGCAGGTGGATTCTTAACCACAGGACCACCACGGAAGTCCCCAAAGCTATTCACTCTTAAAGGCCCAGTTTGATTCTTCTGCCCCCTGAGATGACTCCCCAACTCTGGTCAGCGTCCGTAGTCCCCTCGGATCCAAGAGCATTTGGTTCTTGCTTCTGCCTTGGCTCTGTCCTGACAAGTTTTTGTTTCTGTTGTTAAACATCTTTCACAGTCCTGCTAGACTTTTCTAGGACTGAGTGGTTTAATCATTTCCATCTGAATCCTTAATATCTAAACTCTATCATACGTATCGAAATAGAGTTAAAAACTCCCAAGCAAGAAATGAAACCACTGCTTACCGAGCATTTTCCCTCTGTGTTGCAATCTGTCATTCTACAGCACAACACAAAGTGACATTTACCCCTGTGGGCACATAGAGATGAGAGGTAGCAGAGAGGGGCGTGTTCAAGCTTCTCAGAGGGCAAGTCGGCACAAAACAAACATTCCACAAAACACTGGCTTAAACCTAACTTAAATGATTTGTCAGGCCCAGAATAATTCCAAGGGCAACCATTTCTCAAGTACACACTACGTGTAGCCACTTGCTAGGTCCTTTGCCTGAGTGGTCTCACGATGATGGGAACCCAATGGTGGTGCACAGTTGGGTTTTTCTCTGTAATAACCTCCAAATCTCAGCAGCCGATGACCAGAAAGATTTTATTTTTCTCCCTGATGGGACTGTGGATCCCCTGGAACAAACGTATCTCAGGTCTGCCCCTCGGGTCTCTATCTAGTACAGGCAATCTTCAGAGCAGACACTTTCTTGGCAGATTCTGAAAAAAGTGGAAGAAGACAAGCCAAACCACACAGACACACACTTGCTCACACTGTATCCACTGGCCAACGCAAGTCTCAAGGACAATCGAGCATCAGTGGAGTGGGGAAATAAACTCTACATCTTGCAGACTCAAGGGTGTGAGCAAACAACTGGGAACCCAACCTGCCCCTGGCAGCCTACACAAAGATGTCTGAAAACCTTCTAGTTATTTGTTAACATTTAAAACCTGATGAGTTTTCAAAATATCGTATTAATACTTATATATGGAATCTAGAAAGCTGGTACTGCTGAATCTGCTCGCAGGGCAGCTTTGAAGACACAGACGTAGAGGACACACTTATGGATAGTGTAGAGGAAGGAGAGGGATAGTGTGGCTAGTGAGGAGATAGGAAGGAAAGGGTGGACAAATGGGAAGAATAGCATGGAAGCATATACACTGCCATTTGTAAACAGTCAATGGGAAATAGTTAACATAAAGAATATAAACAGTTAAAATTTTAAAAATAGAAAACATCAGTTCAGTTCAGTTCAGTCGCTCAGTTGTGTCCGACTCTTCGCGACCCCATGAATCGCAGCACGCCAGGCCTCCCTGTCCATCACCGACTCCTGGAGTTCACTCAGACTCACGTCTATCGAGTCAGTGATGCCATCCAGCCATCTCATCCTCAGTCGTCCCCTTCTTCTCCTGCCCCCAATCCCTCCCAGCATCAGAGTCTTTTCCAATGAGTCAACTCTTCGCATGAGGTGGCCAAAGTACTGGAGTTTCAGCTTTAGCATCATTCCTTCCAAAGAAATCCCAGGGCTGATCTCCTTCAGAATGGACTGGTTGGATCTCCTTGCAGTCCGAGGAACTCTCAAGAGTCTTCTCCAACACCACAGTTCAAAAGCATCAATAGTCCAAATTAAGATCACACCTTTATGTGACACCATGAAGTCCCCTCTGAAGGAAAGCTTCAAATTGCACGTGCTATCAATGTGCCACTTCAGAGACCCTTGTCCTCAGAGACATCAGATATTCCTTAATTCTCATCCTGAAGTTTGCTTTTAGATAAGGGTATTTTTTGGTTGTTTATTTTTAAATTGGGCACAGATTGATCAATAAAAGCACGATAAAACTGGACTGAAGAAAAAATAGCCAATGGGAATTTGCTGTATGACCCAGGGAACTCAAACTGGGACTCTGTGACAATAGAGGGGTTGGGGTGGGAAGTGAGAGGGAGGTTCAAGAGGGAGGGGACATATGTATGGATATGGCTGATTCATGTTGATGTGTGGTGGAAACCAACACAATATTGTAATTATCCTTCAGTTAAAAATAAAGGAGAAAAAATGGATGAAGTTTCAATAAAAATTAAAATGTTTTGGCTTTTAATATTTTTATCTTTTATTATTATTATTTTAATATAAATTTATTTATTATAATTTGGAGGCTAATTACTTTACAATATTGTATTGGTTTTGCCATACATCAACATGAATCCACCACGGGTGTACACGTTCCCATCCTGAACCTCCCTCCCCATCCCATCCCTCTGGGTCATCCCAGTGCACCAGCCCCGAGCATCCAGTATCATGCATCAAACCTGGACTGGCGATTCGTTTCACATATGATATTATACATGTTTCAATGCCATTCTCCCAAAGCATCCCACCCTCGCCCTCTCCCACAGAGTCCAAAAGACCATTCTATACATCTGTGTCTCTTTTGCTGTCTCGCATATAGGGTTATTGTTACCATCTTTCTAAATCCCATATATATGCATCAGTATACTGTATTGGTGTTTTTCTTTCTGACTTACTTCATTCTATATAATAGGCTCCAGTTTCATTCACCTCATTAGAACGGATTCAAATGTATTCTTTTTAATGGCTGAGTAATATTCCGTTGTGTATATGTACCACAGCTTTCTTATCCATTCATCTGCTGATGGACATCTAGGTTGCTTCCATGTCCTGGCTATTATAAACAGTGCTGCGATGAACACTGGGGTACATGTGTCTCTTTCAATTCTGGTTTCCTTGGTGTGAATGCCCAGCAGTGGGATTGCTGGGTCTATGGCAGTTCTATTTCCAGTTTTATAAGGATTAAGATTTTTTTTTAACTGGAGGATAATTGTTTTATAATATTGTTTCTGCTGTACAACAGTGTGAATCAGCTAAATGTGTAGGTATCTCCCCTGCCTTCTGGACCTCCCACCTCCTACCCTCCTCTTCCCATCCTTCACAGTCATCCCGGAACACCAGGCTGAGCTCCCTGTGCTATACAGCAGCTTCCCACTAGCTGTCTATTTTATATATAGTGTTAGTCCCTCAGTCCAGAGAAGGCGATGGCAATGCACTCCAGTACTCTTGCCTGGAAAATCCCATGGACGGAGGAGCCTGGTAGGCTGCAGTCCATGGGGTCACAAAGAGTTGGACACTTACTGAGCGACTTCACTTTCACTTTTCACTTTCATGCATTAGAGAAGGAAATGGCAACCCACTCCAGCGTTCTTGCCTGGAGAATCCCAGGGATGGCAGAGCCTGGTGGGCTGCCGTCTGTGAGGTCGAAGAGTTGGACACGACTGCAGCGACTTAGCAGCAGCAGCAGCAGTCCCTCAATCATGTCTGACTCTTTGCAACCCCATGGACTGTAGCCTGTCAGGCTCCTCCGTCCATGGGATTTCCCAGGCAAGAATACGGGAGTGGGTAGCCATTCCCTTCTCCAGGGGATCTTCCCTACCCAGGGATCGAACCCAGGTCTCCTACATTGTAGGCAGATTCTTTTCCTGTCTGAGCCACCAGGGAAGCCCCATTTTACATATGGTAGTGTATATACGTGGAGTAGGAAATAGCAACCCACTCCAATATTCTTGCCTTGAAACTTCCGTGAACAGAGGAGACTGGCAGCCACCGTCTGCGGGGTCACAGAAGAGGCAGCGTGAGCGAGTGGCTGAGTGTGCACGCAGACACAGCGCGTATGTGCCAATGCTCCTCCCTCAGTTCATCCCACCCTCTCCCCTGCTTGCGTCCAAAATCCATTCTCTAGCTCTGCATCCATTTTCCTGCCCTGTACTTCGGCTCATCAGTACCATCTTTCTAGATTCCATGCATATCCGCTAAAATCCCTTGCTTCTCTTAACCAATAGGATCTAACAACCATAGACTCACACGTCTGAATTCCTGGATGGTGACACTTGGCTGGTGTCCGGTCATGCATGCCCTTCTAAGATGCTCCAGCCTGTCACCCTGACACCATTTTTCTGACTCCCTCGACCTGCCCGGCTTTAGTCATTAGGTGCTCTACCGGTTTTCCTCATTCTCTCCAGTCCTTAAATCCTCATTTGGAGGCATTAGGGGCCCATTTTGCAGATGTGAAGATTGATGCATGAGCAGTTTAGTTAACACTGTTGATTGCACAGCTCATAAATAGTAAGATGGGCTTTGAACCTGGGTCCTCCGGGTCAAAGCCTGGGCTCTACCGAACCAGGCTGGTTTAGAAACCACAGTGGTAGTTTGACCTTCGGTGGATTAGATCAGAAATGAGATAAGCATGATCTCATTGAGTCTTTGCAGTATCTTTGGCGGTGAGATGAGGTTATTTCCCTCCTATTTTGCAGATGGAGTATGGAGCACTTAAACAGTTTGCCCAAGGGCACAGAGCTCACAAAGGACACCATCGTGTCACCTTGACTCGGACCCACTCTGTTAGACTCATTTTCATGTGTACAGTCCATGGATGGGGGCTTTGGAGAGAGAAGGGTCTAGCCTGGGAGCGGGGTCCTGGCATCCACTTTCTGCCACTGACTTTATGTTTCAGGGGGTGTCAGAGAATTTGACCAGAAGCCACAAATTGTCACTCACCTGATGATTAAGCAAAGCGGATCATTTGAGGGCCATGGAATCACAGGGACATCTGACAAGGGATTTATAAATAAGCGGCCCAGTCCTTTGGGAAATCCTCTCTCTTTCTCCATCTCCCTTTTACTTTGAGGTGAACATTTAGTGCAAGTGGAAAACACAACTCACACTGATACAACGTGGGGATGGGCACCGTGAGAGCCAGGCCAACAAGGTCGATTTCTCTTAAGCAGGGTTGGCAGCCTCCTTGAGAAATTCATTGTATAGTGGGATATCCCCTCCGTCTGCCATAAAAAATCACTAGGCTTCTTTTTCTGATGGTTAAACAACACATGCTCATGTAGACCATTTGAGAAAATGGGGACAAGAAGAAAATAGAGTAATCCCCCTATCCTGATATAACCGATGCTGATATTCTGATGCAAATCCATCTTTTTTTTTTTCTAGGTTCATCTACACTACAGTGTTGGTGATATACAGAATAGATAATTACCTATCCCGCCCTTTTCATATAATATTATATCATGAGCTACTTCATTAACTATTCTTTAAAAACATGATTTTAATTTCGATATAATGATCTACTATTGGAATATTACCATAATGCATTAAGCCAATTATTTATGACTGGTCAACTCCCTTTTTACGTCCCATTAGAATTCCATAATCATGAAGAACAAGCTGGTTGAAGGTTGATGAGCGTGTATTAAGTTGAAATTCACTTACTGGCTATTTGCGCAACATCATGCTGGGCATTATAAGGGATTCCTTCACCTGGTCCTGCCTTCAAGGCGCTTACAGTTGGGATAGAAGACGAGTGCATAAAATGCTACCCAACCAAATGAGTCTGAGTATACACAAAGTGTCCACAAAGCATCAGGAATAAAACTCCAAGAAGTTATGAGAAAGGCACTCACATTCATTCCCCCTTCCTACGTTGTGCCCTGCATCTCATAAGAAGGGATGCAGGCGTTTTGTACAAGAAGATCAGAGAAGTTGAATCACTTGCCCAAGGTCACACAGACTAAAAACAACAAGGTCAGATTTGAATCAGCGCCTGCCCCCAAGGTCTGTTCTTTCTTTGGTGAGCCACAGGAAATCCCTGGGGAGACACAAGTGCCGTGACCGTGTGTTGGTGGCAATGACTCCACCCAGAGGGGTGATGCCCTGATGCACACGTGCGCATCTGAGTGTCTGGTGGCTGCTCTGAAACTGCTCTCTGGCTTCGCCTCCTTTGATCCATCACTGCTGTCAGCTCAGGGCCTCTGATCATCAGGAATGCCGGGGACTTTGCGTTGAAACAAAACCTACCGTATCAGCACTGTTGGTGTGTATACAAAGGTGTTTTTTCGCACTGGAAGCCATTGAGCTAGGAGAATCAGGGAAAGATAATTAAAACCATAAATTAAGGAAACTGGTGAAGCAATGGCTATGGCCTTGCCCGTTCCTGTTTTATTTTCAGTTCCTATTCATTCCAGAACTTTACCATCCTTGGAGAAAGAAATATTTTCTTGTTTTCCAATGGCCTTCAATGAATCTCCATAAAATACAGTCATCCCTCATCATCTGTAGGTGACTGGTTCCAGAACTGCCCCCCCCTACTTTGCTTTAACCTCCCACCCCCGCCCCCGCAACCGTCCCGTACCAAAATCCTGGATGCTCAAACCCCTTACATTAAACAGCATGGTATTTTCATACAATCTTCGCACATCCTCCTGCATACTTTAAAGCATTTCTAGATTACTTACAATACCTAATACAATGTAAATGCTACGTTAAATTGTTGCCAGTAGGCAAATTCAAATTTTGCTTTTTTGGAACTTTCTGGAACTTTTTCCCAAATATTTTTGATCTGCAATTCATTGAATTTGCAGAAAAGGAAATCCTGGCTATTCAGGGCTAACTGTGTTTCTTCCTGAGTTAGGGAAACCTGTTTGGGAGGAAGTTCTTGGGAGGAATCTCTTTCAGAGCTGACATGCTGTATCTTGAGCCCTTTTCCAAAGATAAGTCATTCTCTCCTTTTTCATCCTTAACTTGTTGGGAGAGTTAAGTTCACTTTTGGGGGGAGTTGCAAATTCTTTTCTTATGTTCTAATGAAGGTGTTAATGCTTTAAGTGAAAACTAAAAATTCACAAATGAGTGTGAAATTAATAGAACTCCTGAGACCTAGCTGAAGTCGATTGTCACAAAAATGAAATTTTAAAAATAAGAACTTACATTTGGTTACTATTGTTTTTCAGTCGCCAAGTCATGTCTGACCAACTCTTTGTGACCCATTGGACTGCAGCACAACAGGCTCTTCTGTCCTCCACTATCTCACAGAGTTTGCTCAAATTCATGTCCATTGAGTCTGTGATGCCATCCAACCATCTTATCCTCTGCTGCCCCCTTTTTCTCCTGCCTTCAGTCTTTCCAGCATCAGGGTCTTTTCCAATGAGTCTTCTCTTTGCATCAGGTGGCCAAAATATTGGAGCTTCAGCTTCAGCATCAGTCCTTCCAATGAATATTTAGGACTGATTTCCTTTAGAATTGACAGGTTTGATCTCCTTGCAGTCCAAGGAAGAGAGGGGGAGTTTTGGAAAACTGAGGCACTGTCTAAGGGATCGAACCCTATTTGTTGATCATGGCAACTTGGACCTTGTGTTGGGAAAGCTTCTGAGGAGCCCTCACTCAGGGAAAGATTGACATGAACCATATTAGCATGCTTGACACAAAATTCATTATGATTGTCTCCCACAACAGAGTGCCTAACTCCACTTTCCTGGATCCGCCCCAGTTGTAATACAACATCTCTCTTCCTGGGAAACTCCTCTGTCCCAGGCAAACCCGCCCACACCTGTAACTACACAGACATACGCGAAATCACAACCGTTGTTACTTATTGAGTGTCTTTTTCATTCCGGACACTTGGCATGTATTGATTCTAATACACCCACCCCGGGTGGGGAGCCCTTAATGTTATCATTTTACAGGTAAGAAAGCTGAAGTGAAGAAACATGAAGGAAGATGCCCAAGGTGTTCCAGCTAAACAGCAACAGAGCCAAGATCCAGCCCTCAAGGTGACTGACTTCCAGCCTGTGCTTTCTCTTCTATGTCCTTGGCTTTGAACCTCTTTTTTTCGGCCACACCTGCTTGCAGGATCTCAGTTCTCTGACCAGGAATTGAACCACGGCCATGGCAGTGAAAGCCCAGAATCTCAACCACTGTGCCACCAGGAAACTCCCAGAACTTTTATTCTAAATAAGACCAAGATAAGTGCAATATGTAAGCTGACTAAGAGGAACAATCAAACATCAGAGACTGTGAGATGCAGAAAAATTCCCCAGGAACCAGAGTCCTGGCCGGGCAAGCCAGGAACACAGCTGCCTCTCACACCATCCCCTCCTCCTTCACTTACAGAAGAACCCCTCTGGTTCACAAAAAAATCCACCATGCACTATTATTTTTACTGGAGTATAATTGCATTGCAACATTGTGTTGGTCTCTGCTGTAGAGCAGAGTGAATCCGCTGCATGTTTACATATATCCTCTTGAGCCTTTTGAGCCTCCCTCCCACCCCTCTGGTTATCACAGAGCACTGAGCTGAGCTCGCTGTGGTATAGAGCAGCCTCCCACTGGCATCTAATTCAACATGATACTGTATCTATGTCATTGCTCCCTCTCAATCCACCCCACCCTCTCCTTCCACAAGCCCATTCTCTAGGTCTGTGTCTCTATTCCTGCCCTGAAAATAGGTTCATCAGTACCATTTTTCTAGATTCCATATGCATGCATTAATATTCAATATTTGTTTTTCTCTTTCTTACTTCACTCTATGGCAGACTCTAGGTTGAATCTGGCCAATTAGAAAGCATTCAGACAAATGACATCAGGAACATACAACAGGCAGGCAAAGAATTATCCCATCTGGCCCACTGAAAACTCCCTTTCTGTGTAAGTGAGGCCAGCCTAGCCTGTCTTAAGGACTCACCCATGGTTTTGCTCAAGGCAAGAGAACAGCTAGAAACATCTGTAGCTACTTTGCACATCCTTTCAGTTACCTCTGCAGCTGGGTCTGGGGAGTTTGCCTTTGCCAGGGGCACCCTGGGAGATTCTCGGCAAAAATTCAAAAGTGGAAGCTGTTGTCTGGAGTGAGGGGAGAAGTCTCCCGGGTGGACACTTGTGAAAGTCAGCCACACAGAGTCTGCCCTTCTGTCGCCACCCAGGATGGTCAGTGTGGCTTACCTGTCACTGCTGAACTCAGATAATGAGTGTACAGAGTCCCCAGGCGGTATGCTTTTATACAGTTTTGTTTTTTTATTTTTGTGGAGCTGGGTCTTCATTGCTGCTCGTGGGCTTTCCCCTAGTTGCAGTGAGCGAAGGCTGCTCTCTAGTTGTGGTGCCCGAGACTCTCATTCCGGCGGCTTCTCTTGTTGCAGAGCACAGGCTCTGTGGAGCTTGGGCTGCAGCGCTAGTGGTTCCCGGGCTCTAGAGCACAGGCTCCGTAGTTGCGGCACATGGGCTCAGTTGCTCCATGGCACGTCGGATCTTCCTGGACCAGGGATAGAACCCCTGACTCCTGCACTGGCAGCAGGACTCTTTACCACTGAGCCATCGGGGAAGTCCCTCAGTCTGCAATTTTGAATGGAAGGACACAGTACCTTTTAAAAGACAGAAGATTGTCTCTGTTAGCAGATTTAATCTCAATAGTGGCAAAGCCCAAGCATCCTTTATTCTCTCCTTTCTTTCAAATAGGTGCACAAAGTTGACATCCCTTTTAAAGATCCAGATGAATCATTTTTTCTCTCCAGCAAGATTGCTTATTTGTTTATTTTGTTTCAAGGAATGTTTTAAATATATTTATATTATTTTATTAGCTTGGTCCTTGTAGAAAAAATTTTAAAAGTACTGATAAGCAGTAATAATAATTATTATTGTAACAATAATAATAAAATAAAGTTGAAACCACCTATATTACCACCACCAAGAGATAGCTATGTCTCACACTTTGGTTTGTTGCTTTGCTTTTAATTTTTTTTATTGAAGTAGGGCTTCCCTGGTGGTTCAGACGGTAAAGCGTCTGCCTGCAATGTGGGAGACCCGGGTTCGATTCCTGGGTCGGGAAGGTCCCCTGGAGAAGGAAATGGCAATCCACTCCAGCACTCTTGCCTGGAAAATCCCATGGACGGAGGAGCCTGATAGACTATAGTCCATGGCGTTGCAAAGAGTCAGACACGACTGAGCGACTTCACATAGTCAATTGACAATGTTGTGATAATTTCTGCTGCACAGCAAAGTGACTCAGTTATGCACATGTATATATTATTTTCCACTGTGGTTTATCCCAGGATCTTCAATAGAGTTCCCTGTGCTTTACACAAGGACCTTGTTGCTTATCCATTCTGAATATAAGAGTCTGAATCTACTAACTCCAAACTTTCAGTCCATCCTTCTCACTTCTCCGCCCCCTTGGCAGCCACTAGTCCGTTCCATATGTCTGTGAGGCTGTTTCTGTTCTGTCGATAGGTTCATTACTGTTTTATATTCCTAGGAAAGAGGTTCGTGGATAACTTCTGATTTAAAACGAGACCTAGTTAAAAATTGCCCCTAGCAGTTGCCCTTAAAACAGAGGACAACTGATGTTACTTCCATCAAAAACAAATACTGGAAGGTACAGCCTGAAACATTTTTGAACATGAAGAACAATGGGGGAAACCTGACCCCCAGAGACATCAGAGCAGAGTGTAAGATGGTGAAGCATCAGCCCCATAGCAGGCACACCAGGCAAGGGTTCAGACACACACCGACGTCTGAATCTCCATTTACCGCATTTTGTATCTATGAGCAAAGGATGAAATAAACTAATATTTAAACTGTTCGCTGTACATTTTTAAATCATTATTTTACATCCTTACCCTAGCCTGCAAATAAAATTTTCAGATGGATTAGAGACTCAAGCTAAAACTACAAAACACTAGAAGAAACCAAGAAATCGTACTAATATTGGGAGCTGAAAAACAATCTTTCTCTAAATACCAAGACTAGATATCTTTTTTTTTAATGCATGTATGTAGAAGGACATGTGTATAATCGTGGTGAAACGTCTGAACTCTGGAGGGTCAGACCTGGGTGCAAACCCTGAGTTTGGCGTACTCTGGCTGGATGACCTTACAAATGCCTAAACTCCTCTGATTTCTGTAGTCTTATCTATAAAACAGACATGTCAGTAGTCTCTACTCAAAAAGTTGTGTCGCAAATTAAATAAAATATCATACATAAAACATCTGGCACAATTAACATTATAAATTATTTGTATTAGTATTTTACATATAAAACTTAGAAAATGCAATAGGAATAAGGTCAAACTAAGGGCTATGATAATAACTGGCTTAAACTCCCCTGTTAAAAGGCAAAACACAAAACAGAGACAGACGCAAAAAAAAAATCAGTATTCAGCCATTAAGAAAACACATATAAGATGAAAATGACATAGAATGATTACAATTAAGCAGATGGGAAATTATTAACTATACACAAACAAAAGGAAATCAAGATACATGTTAATTTTAGACAAGTTAAAATTTATGATAAAAAATATTAAATTTTATATTAACTAAAAGTGCCATTAGGTTCCAAGCAATAAAGCATCAAAATATAAAGCAAAAGACTAGTAGAACTCAAGAATTTGATTAAAGCACAATGGCAACATATCACTTCAGGTTTTCAGAGATTAAACAAGAAAAAATGGAAACAGAAAATTAATGTAATTAGATTGGAATAATACATACATTTTTATCTTTAGACAGATTAATTACATTTTCTTGGGCTCCAGGAGATAGTAAAGGACAGGGAATCCTGGAGTGCTGCATTCCATGGGGTTGAAAAGAATTGGACAGGACTTAGGGACTAAACAACAACAGCATACACAAAATTGTTCCAAATAACAGATCCAAAAAAAAAAAAAATCACTAATGCAGTAATTTGTATGGGTTGCTTGCTTTAATTGCAATATAATAAAAAAATGTTTAACAGAAAACTAGACAAATATTCTTAATCACTTAAAAATTTTTAAAGTTTTCCTAAATAAATATTGGGTCAAAGAGAAAATGTAGTTAATATGCACACACTATTTTGAACTAAAGAAATTAAACCATTGTTTCTAAAACCAGTGGTGGAATTCTTGGGCTCCAGAACCACTGAGGATGGTGACTGCAGCCATGAAGTTAAAAGACGCTTGCTCCTTGGAAGAAAAGCTATTGACAAACCTAGACAGCGTATTAAAAACCAGAGACGTTACTTTGCCTACAAAGATCCAATAATCATGTACGGATGGAGAGCTGGACAATAAAAAAGGCTGAGTGCTGAAGAATTGATGCTTTTGAACTGTGGTGTTGGAGAAGACTCTTGAGAGTCCCTTGGACTGCAAAGAGATCAAACTAGTCAATCCTAAAGGAAATCAGTCCTGAATATTCATTGGAAGGACTGATGCTGAAGCTGAAACTCCAATACTTTGGCCATCTGATGTGAAGAACTGACTCATTAGAAAAGACCCTGATGCTGGAAAAGACTGAAGGCATGAGGAGAAGGGGACGACAGAGGATGAGATGGTTGGATGGCATCATCGACTCAATGGACATGAGTTTGAGCAAAGTCTCAGAGATGGTGAAGGACAGGGAAGCCTGGTGCGCTGCAGTCCATGGGATCACAAAGAGTCAGACACAACTGAGCAAGTGAACAACAATAGTTGCTTTACAATGTTGTGTTAGTTTCTGCTGAGCAGCAAAGTGAATCAGCTATTTCTATACATATATCCCTTCTTTTGGAGATTTCTTTCCCACATAGGTCACCACAGAGAATTTAATTGAGTTCCCTGTGCTATACAGTAGGTTCTCATTACTTGTCCATTTTATACATAGTAGTGTGTGTATATATGTCAATCCCAATCTCTTAATTTATCCCACCTTCTCTTTCTCCCCCTTGGTATCCATACATTTTTTTCTCTACTTCTGTGTCTCTATTTCTGCTTTGCAGATAATATCATCTACACAATTTTTTCTAGACTCCACATACATGCATTAATGTATGACATTTGTTCTTCTCTTTCGATTCACTTCACTCTGTATGGACCTTTACTTCTTCTTAACTGGGTGAAATATTGGTAGGACTGCAAATCAAGCTGTTCTGCTCTTCTCTAGCCAAGGATGTGGCTTCCAGATAGACCATTCAGAGTATTGCTCCCAGGGAATCAAGTTGAGAGAGAAAGAAAATGACTAAATAACCTTAGATGGCCATGGGGGGCATTAAAAGCACAAAATGAAAGAGTGGGCTAGGCCCTCCCTTCAGCTTCCTCAGCTAGGGAGTGAGGTCACACACAGTAGGACAGGCTCGGCCTGAGTCACTTCTATCATAAAAATATGAAAGGCACCTCTGTTCCACTGAAGTACAGCAGGACCCAGTTCTAGGAGAATTCACCAGTGCTCAGGAAGAGTTGATGCTCCCTTGTATGATAAATGCATTACCTCAGTCATTCCATGAGTTTTACATTTAAATGCTCAAGAAAATGTTTACGGGGGTGGCTTCTTCCTTTCCAATTCTATTCTGCAACTGGCCCTCATAATTTGTTATAAGAATTCAGATGGTACCTAACACAACCTTTTTTCCTGTTGTATTGTTCAGAGAGAAATGAACGATTGTCTATTTTGAGTATTAATCCTCCGTTGTCTCCATGGATACCTGATTCACTTAGAAATGAGAGGATCAGAAGCCAGAGGACCTATATTTGGTTCCTCAAGGATGGAGAGTCTGAGGCTCAGGGAGGGGAAAATGTAAACCCCATTATGGTGGGCATGGATTGGCTAAGCAATAAAACACCATCTACAGCGTTTGAGAAAGAGAGAAACATATTCAATCATTTTTACAGCTGATGTAATAGCCTCTGAGTTTCTGCCTTTTCAAAGAAGGAATCCATTTTCAGATCACACTCCAATCAAAGGAATTCTCTCACTGCTGAGAAGAGGGGACTATAAACCCACTGCCATCAGACTCAGAAGGAAGAAAGGCAACTACAGATGCTTGCAGAGACAGAGATGGGCAGGGCCACGTGGAAGCGTGGGCAACCCTTCCTGGGATGAAGCTTTTTCAGAAATGTTTTCCATTAAGTGCCTGTATTTAAAATCTTATTTTTTAATCACAGTATGCAGAAGCTAAGAGTCTGGTCTGCAGTCTCGCTTTATGTAAGTACTCAAGGGAAAGCACGCACCCTGGCAACTGACCTAAGTCAGAAGGTGCAGAGGGCAAACAGGTGAGAACCAAGAGGATCTGAGTAAAGAGAAAGTGGTACCAGAACAAATGCAGATGATTCTTTGATTCACAGCTGGTCCAGCGACTTCACCAGTTCTTTATACAAGAAAAGAAAACATACCAAAATCCCTCTGTTTTTTTTTTTTTGCATTTTAATGTATGTTGTTACGCTTAAGTTGACCGCTTGATTTTTTAATTTTTTATATATATAACAATTTTTATTTTTATTTTATATATATATTTATTTATTTTAATTGGAGGCTAATTACTTTACAATATTGTATTGGTTTTGCCATACATCAACATGAATCCGTCACAGGTATACACATGTTCCCCATCCTGACACCCCCTACCTCCTCCCTCCCCGTACCATCCCTCTGGGTCATCTCAGTGCACCAGCCCCAAGCATCCAGTATCATGCATCGAGCCTGGACTGGCGATTCGTTTCATATATGATATTATACATGTTTCAATGCCATTCTCCCAAGTCATCCCACCCTCTCCCTCTCCCACAGAGTCCAAAACACTGTTCTATACATCTGTGTCTCTTTTGCTGTCTCGCATACAGGGTTATTGTTACCATCTTTCTAAATTCCATATATATGCATTAGTATACGGTATTGGTGTTTTTCTTTCTGGCTTACTTCACTCTGTATAAGTTGACCACTTTAGCACTTAAGGGACTGAATATCCTGATGGTTAAGACAGAGAATTATGAATGATGACTGTTGTATGTTGGAGCAGGAGGGTCTTAATCCGTAAAGGAGTCTCATTTATGACCAGGTTTGGAGTCAGTTCAGAGTTGGATGTAGATTATAGTATATGCATATCAGACTATTACATCATTGCAGACTATGCCGATGTGGAGAATGTGGCTTATATCTGCATGGACACAGGCTTCCAAGACTTAATTAGAGAGACATAGCTGGCTAATCACAGGTAACCCTGTGGTCCTGCAGGCCTCCTGGCAAGACCTGCTTTGCCATGCCACAGCAAACTGAGTCAGCAAAATATGTGTTCCCTTCATGAGAGCAAGGAAAGGGTTTCCTTGCCCCCTGGTTTCACTTCTCAAAACCATCCAACCAGTAAGACTGTCCACTGCCCAGGCAGGAGGGTTGAGAGGGGTCAACAGCATTAAGCTGGTAGATTTCCTTCCACAAAGGGTGGGACAGACAAATCCGCTACCCCCAACTCAAACATTAGGGTCCAAAGATTTAAAACTGGTTTCTTAGAAAAGCCCATTTCCTGGGCACTAAGACTTGAATTCCCAATACTATGATCTGAACCTCCTTTTCAAAGCACTGTACCCCTTCTACGTCCTTCAAGACCAACATCCTCCTACTGATAACAACAACCAAAATGATCTCTGAGATTCATTCACAGAATTTGAAAGGTTACTCCCCACAGTCAAGGGAATATATCTTTGAATACAGGACTGTGTTGGTTACAAAGAAATGGACTATTATGGCACAGTGTGGACGGTCACAGAACTGGGGAAGGATGGAGAAGGAGGAAACTCAAAGCCATGTTGTGTTCTGCCATTTGAGTTCACTTGGGAGAATCCAGTTTTTCAGATTTGATAAGAACTTCACTACCATTTATTGAGGGCATCAGTCTCTCCAGTCTCCATTATGATAGCCTTTGCTTTCATCTTATAAAAGTCATCTAAGACACTGACCCAGGAAAGTAGCCCTTGGGACAGCATCATGGCGGGAGAGCGTGCTCAGTCGCTTCAGTCGTGTCTGACTCTTTGCAACCCCAGGGACCTCAGCCCGCCAGACTCCTCTGTCCATGGGATTCTCCAGGCAAGATATAGGAGTGAGTTGATGTGCCCTCCTTGTAGCCAGAAACACAGGTCACAGAGCAGACAGAGTTTAATTCTCCGAAGTCTAGTTCTTTGCAATGTCACATAGTTCTTCAGAAGAGTTTAAGGGTTCAAGTGTATTGAACCCTTCAAGTATCAAATTCCCTCCAACATTTTCTGCATCTGTGGACACTTCCCTAAACAAACATCAGTAACTATGAAAACTATTCCTAAACCAGATCATCTGTGAAGAAGATGGTGGTTGTGTTTTAAGTCAAATTTAACTCAACAATTGATTTCAGAAATTATTTTGGAAACTCCTATTATGTACTTTTGTTGTTTCGTCTCTAAGTCCTGTCTGACTCTTTGCAACCCCATGGATTGTAGCCCACCAGGTTCCTCTGTCCATGGGATTTCCCAGGCAAGGAGACGAGAGTGGGTGGGCTGCGGAAACACATAGGGACAGAAGCATTTTTCTACCTGGAGAAGAGATGAGTTCCAAACGAAGCCTTGCTGTAAGGACAGGAATTGAATTGAGTCAAGGCTATGGTTCATCTTGTACATATGCACGTGGCTAGCGCAGACAGGGTTAATTTAGATTATGTTGAGCTTCTGAGGCCGTGTCACTTTGTCTCCTGTGCTCTATGATCTGATCCTGCCTGGAACTTCTAGGCCTTTCAAGGGTCAGTAACCAACCTGTGACCTTCCAAGGGCCAGTAAGGAGGAGCCCAAGCTATCCACCATCTTCCTCTGGCTTCTCTACGGTGAATGCCTGTGGATACTCCCAACACATCTCCCAGTCACATCCAGCATATGAGCTAGAGGCAGGATGGAAAGCCTGGATCAGAGTTTCTCAAGGTCAAGGATTTATCTCCTAAGGCAGGGGTCCCCAGTCTCTAGGATCTAGTGTCTGATGATCAGAGGCATAATAATAATAATAGAAATAATAAGCACAACAAATATGTGTGCATGTGAGATCACTTCAGCTGTGTCCAACTCTTTGCAATCTTATAGACCTTCCCCCCGTCAGGCTCCTGGGACTCTCCAGGCAAGAATACTAGAGTGGGTTGCTATGCTCTCTTCCAGGAGGATCTTCCCAACCCAAAGATCGAACGTGCATATCTCACGTCTCTTGCATTGCCAGGCGAGTTATTTACAACTACTGCCACCTGGGAAGCCCTGATAGGTCAATTTCACCCTAAATCCTCCTGGAGGTGGCTGGCCATCCCAAGGTCACTCTTTACGGTCAGTCACCTTTCACTTGTGCGTTCAGGCAGTGTCCACAGCTGGGATCCAGGGAATAGATTTCATCCACAAGTCACAAGTCTTAGCAGGTTATACAAAAGAGAAATGTTCAGAAGCATTTTCCTGAGCAAGGTCCCATGAATGCGGAGGCTTTACAGACTTTACTGTCAACTCATCCCAACCAGATTCAAAAGCTGCCTCCAATAGATTACATGGACACAAGACACAAACTGAAACACATACACACAGAAGCTTGACAAGTTCCAATGCTTTTGGGGATGCAGGGATTCCTAAAGCTGGGGCCTCCTGCTGGCTCCAAAGGAGAAGGCTGAAGTGACCATCCAGGGCAGTGGGGCTCCCGCAAGCCTCGAGGAGAGCCTCAACCAGACAGTGTCTCTCTGCAAGAATTTTTTTTTTTCTGCAGATAATAGAATGCACATTGTTTCCCCTTAGAGAAAAGCATGGCCTGGACAGCACTGTGATCCAGGCTGTAATTTTCAGAATTTTGGAATGTTAATCATCACTCTGCATTAGATTTGCATAACTATACTTAAAGGGTCTTCCTTATTAAACTTTTAAGATGAGCATTAGCATTTTAATTTCTGAAAGATTTATTACATGATATTATGCCTCCCTTATCAGTAAACAAACACAAACAGTTGGAAATGGAAACGCTCGTGTGTTTGAGATTCACCCCTTTTGATATGAACAACAAAGAAGCTCAACAGAGAAGAGATTCCGTTTCTATGGGGTTTCAAGATGCCCCACTTTCCCACCTGAAAGTTGTTACTTGGCTCTGAGGGATTCTGGGAGGGTTTGTCATGGACCCTACCTTGTCTGGGCCTGGATCAGAAGCTCACTGCATGGCCCAGGTAAGTCTCACCCTCAGATATAAACAATGCTAGGACCAGTATTTGCAGTCCAGAGAGAACAAGCAGATGAAAAGCTGCAAATAATTTACCAGGAACATTGTATGAGGGTCTTTGTAGAAGAAAGAATATCCACGGCCTCGGCCCAGGTCTCTGCTCCCCCAGGAAGACTTCCTGGAACACAGTCCCTCAGGTTCTCTCTCCAGGAAACTTTGATCATCCTGGCTGTTGTTGAGTCGTGCAGTCTTGTCTGACTCTTTGTGACCCCATGGACTGCAACACGCCAGACTCCTCTGTCCTCCGCTATCTCCCAAAGTTAGCTCAAATTCACATCCATCAAGTCAGTGATATGATATAACCATCTCATCCTCTGTCACTCCCTTCTCCTTTTGCCTTCAATCTTTTCCATCATCAAGGTCTTTTCCACTGAGTCAGTTCTTCACATCAGGTGGCCAAAGTATTGGAGCTTCAGCTTTAGCAGCAGTTCTTCCAGTGACTATTCAGGGCTGATTTCCTCTAGGACTGACTGGGATGATTGGTTTGGTTGTCTTTATGACACACAATCAAATGCTCACTGAACCACAGATAGAGCTGGAGAGGATCTCGGGACATCTATCCAGACCGTGGTCCCCCAGTCACTGCCCACAGACAAAGTGACCTGCAGATGTACTTGGTTTGGGTATGTAACATTTTGGGAAATATGTAATCACTCAACAGCATTTAGAACTAGGAAAATTTTTAGTTTGTTTTTTTTTTTTTTCTTTAGAGCTAGACTTCTTCTTGCTTGTCTTGAAAAATAAGAAGGTCTTACAAGGCTTTTTAAATTTTCTTTTGTTGACTTTTGGTTGCGCTGAGTCTTCATTGCAGTGTGTGGGCTTTCTCTAGTTGCAGCGAGTGGGGTCTACTCTTTGCTCAGCTGCACAGGCTTCTCATTGCGGTGGCTTCTCTAATTGTAGAACATGGGCTCTAGAGCGCAGGCTCAGTAGTGGTCGGTACATGGGCTTTATTGCCCCGCAGCATGTGAGATCTTCCCAGACCAGAGATCAAACATGTGTGCCCTGCAGTGGTGGGCAGATTCTTAACCTCTGGACCACCAGGGAAGTCCCAATGCCAGGCATTTTGGTTATTTTTTAAATTTATTTATTTATTTTAATTGAAGGCTACTTTACAACATTGTAATGGTTTTTGCCATACATTGACACGAATCAGCCATGGGTGTACATGTGTCCCCCATCCTGAACCCCCTCCCCCCTCCCTCCCCATCCCATCCTTCAGGGTCATCCCAGTGCACCGGCTTTGAGTGCCCTGTTTCATGCATAGAACTTGGAAAGTGAAAAGTGAAACTGAAGTCTCTCAGTCATGTCGGACTCTTTGCGACCTCACGGACTGTAGCCTGCCAGTCTCCTCTGTCCACGGGATTCTCCAGGCAAGAATCCTAGAGTGGGTTGCCATTTCCTTCTCCAGGGGATTTTCCCAACACAGGGATCAAATGGTCTCCCGCATTGCAGGCAGAGTCTTTACCGTCTGAGCCACCAGGGGTTCTTGCATTGAACCTGGACTGGCGATCTGTTTCACACATGGTAATATACATGTTTCAGTGCTATTCTCTCAAATCATCCCACCCTTGCCTTCTCCCACACAGTCCAAAAATCTGTTCTTTACATCTGTGTCTCTTCTGCTGTCTCACATATAGGGTCATCGTTACCATCTTTTTAAATTCCATATATATGTGTTAATATACTGTATTGGTGTTTTTCCTTCTGACTTACTATTATACTCTGTATAATAGGCTCCAGTTTCATCCACCTCATTAAAGCTGATTCAAACGCGTTCTTTTCAATATCTGAGTGGCATTTTGATTATTAAACTACAGGCTCTCCCGTACTCTAGAGCCCACACTCTGGAGGTCATGCTCCTCACCAGGAGTAGTCACCACAGTGAGAAACCCAAGCTCAGTAACCAAAAATACTCCCACTCAAGTAACTAGAGAAAGCCCGTGTGCAGCAGCAGCAAAGACCCAGTGCAACCAAAACAGAAATAAATAATTAAAACCAAATAAATAAATTATAGGCTCTCTACTCCAAGCCCATTCTATCCTAATCTGGTCTGTGATACTGGCACTGGGGCTCTGCAAACAATTCTCTTTTGCCAGCTGCTTCCCTGTTAGACTCGGCCAGTAACAGCTGTTAAAAAAGAGAGGGTCTGGACAGGGGGACTCATACCTTTCTGGGTGCTTCCTCTTCCTGTCTTTGTCACATCAGCAATGGGGTTTCTTGCTCTGGCAGAGCAGGTGGTCACAGTCGTGGTTTCTTCTACACCCTCCAAAGCAGTGCAATTGGACCCCTCACTGAGATGCAAGCTTCAGCCAGCCCACACCCGCTCCTTGCACATCTGGGTCCCCATGCTATGGGGCTCCTGCTCCTCACTTCTAGGTTAGCACAGTAACAGAAGGATAATAATGAGAGCCACAAATGTGGGTCACACACGTAACTAAAAGTTTTCTAGTCACTACTGTAAAAATGATAAAAAGAAACAAGAGAAATTTAACCTTTACTAATCACTTTTACTCATCTCAATTTATCCAAAATGCTATCACAGTATACCATCAATATTAAAAGCATCATTAATGACATAATTTACATCCTTTCTAATGTAATGGAGACTTTGAATTCAGGATGCATTTTATATGTAGAGGAATTCATCATTCAGATTGGCTACATTTCAAGCCCTCGAGAGACACTCGGAACTGGCGGCCACTGTGTTGGATGCTGCGGCCCTAGGCTGTAAGAACACAGTCCTCTCTGCCCAGCCTCCAGTGTGGCAACTTCCTGCAGTTATTAGGTCAGCACTGTCTCAATGTGTTCCTTAGGACTTTACAGTCCCCTAGACTTGCCTGGTGTCTCAGATAGTAAATAATCTGCTTGCAATGCAGGAGACCTGGATTCGATCCCCGGGTTGGGAAGATACCCAGGAGAAGGGCATGGCAACCCACTCCAGTATTCTTGCCTGCAGAATCCCATGGACAGAGGAGCCTTGTGGACTACAGTCTATGGGGTCACAAAGAGTCGGGATATGACTGAGTGACTAAGCACAGTATCTGTTTCAGTTCAGTTCAGTTCAGTCTCTCAGTCGTGTCCGATTCTTTGTGACTCCATGGACTGCAGCACGCCAGGTTTCCCTGTCCATCACCAACTCCCGGAGCTTGCTCAAATTCATGTCCATGGAATTGGTGATGTCATCCAACCGTCATCCTCTGTCGTCCTCTTCTCCTCCTGCCCTCAATCTTTCCCAGCATCAGAGTCTTTTCCAACGAGTCAGTTCTTCCCATCAGGTGGCCAAAGTATTGGAGTTTCAGCTTCAGCATCGGACCTGATTTCCTTTAGGATGGACTGGTTGGATCTCCTTGTAGTCCAAGGGCCTCTCAAGAGTCTTCTCCAGCACCACAGTTCAAACGCATCAGTTCTTCAGCACTCAGATCTCTTTATGACCCAAGTCTCACATCCATACATCACTACTGGAAAAACCATAGTTTTGACTAGACAGACCTTTGTAGGCAAACTGATGTCTCTGATTTTTAATATGCTGTCTAAGGTGGTCATAACTTTTCTTCCAAGGAGCAAATGTCTTTTAATTTCATGGCTGCAATCACCATCTGCAGTGATTTTGGAGCCCAAAAGAGTAAAGTTTGACACTGTTTCCACTCTTTCCCCATCTATTTTACATGAAGTGATGGGACCAGATGCCATGATCTTTGTTTTCTGAATGTTGAGCTTTAAGCCAACTTTTTCACTCTCCTCTTTCACTTTCAAGAGGCTCTTTAGTGCTTCACTTTTTGCCACAAAGGTGGTGTCATCTGCATATCTGAGGTTATTGATATTTCTCCCAGCAATCTTGATTCCAGCTTGTGCTTCTTCCAGCCCAGCATTTCACATGATGTACTCTGCATAGAAATTAAATAAGCAGGGTGACAATATACAGCCTTAACATACTCCTTTTCCTATTTGGAACCAGTCTGTTGTTCCATGTCTGGTTCTAACTGTTGCTTCTTGACCAGCATACAGATTTCTCAACAGGTAGGTTTGGTGGTCTGGTATTCTCATCTCTTTCAGAATTTTCAACAGTTTATTGTAATCCACAGAGTCAAAGGCTTTAGTTTAGTCAATGAAACAGAAATAAATGTTTTTCTGGAATTCTCTTGCTTTTTCAATGATCCAACAGATGTTAGCAATTTGATCTCTGGTTCCTCTGCCTTTTTCTAAATCCAGCTTGAACATCTGGAAGTTCACGGTTCACGTACTATTGAAGCCTGGCTTGGAGAATTTTGAGCATTACTTTACTAGCGTGTAAGATGAGTACAATTCTGTGGTAGTTTGAGCATTCTTTGGCATTGCCTTTCTTTGGGATTGGAATGAAAACTGACCTTTTCCAATCCTGTGGCCACTGCTGAGTTTTCCAAATTTGCTGGCATATTGAGTACAGCACTTTCACAGCATCAACTTCTAGGACTGGAAATAGCTCAACTGGAATTCCATCACCTCCACTAGCTTTGTTCATAGTGATGCTTCCTAAGGCCCACTTGACTTTGCATTCCAGGATGTCTGGCTCTAGGTGAGTGATCACACCATTGTGGTTATCTGGGTCATGAAGATCTTTTTGGTACAGTTCTTCCGTGTATTCTTGCCGCCTCTTCTTAATATCTTCTGCTTCAGTTAGTTCTATACCATTTCTGCTCTTAATTGTACCCATCTTTGCATGCTGGGAGGGATTGGGGGCAGGAGGAGAAGGGGACAACAGAGGATGAGATGGCTGGATGGCATCACTGACTCGATTCACGTGAATCTGAGTGAACTCCAGGAGGTGGTCATGGACAGGGAGGCCTGGTATGCTGCGATTCATGGGGTCACAAAGAGTCGGACACAACTGAGCGACTGAACTGAACTGAACTGAACTTGCATGAAATGTTCCCTTGGTATCTCTAGTTTTCTTGAAGAGATCTCTAGTCTTTCCCATTCTATTGTTTTCCTCTATTTCTTTGCATTGATCACTGAGGAAGGCTTTCTTATCTCTCTTTGCTATTCTTTGGAACTCTGCATTCAAATGGGTATATCTTTCCTTTTATCCTTTGCCTTTTGCTTCTCTTCCACTTTAAAACGAGTGACGTGTTTGAAGTTTCCTGAGAGATCCTGACCCACATGGTACTTGAAACAACTGCTGAGCAGCATCTGCCCTTCTGGTGAGTCCAGGACTCAGTCTTTTAACCCAGAGTCCATGCATGCCAAGTCGCTTCAGCTGTGTCCAACTCTTTGAGACCCTATGGACTGTAGCCAGCCAGCCTCCTCTGTCCGTGGGATTCTCCAGGCAAGAATACTAGAATGCATAGCCATGCCCTCCTCCAGGGGATCTTCCCAACCCAGAGACCAAGCCCATGTCTCTTAGGTGCCCCGAATTGGCAGTTGAGTGTTGTTGTTTTTTTTTTTTTTTTTGCCACTAGCACCACCTCAGAAGCCCTCAAGCCCACCTCTCCTGAACTCTGAGGCTGACCAGCAAACGGTTTGTGATTTATCACTGCATTGTTGGTAAAATTATGATGAAAAAGATGTTTCCAATAAACAGGTTCTCTTCCAAATTTGGAAAATAAGTGAAGAAACTGCTTTGTGTGCCTAGTAAAATGTGAATGGCTTTGCCCCCCACCCCTGAAAGTATAGACTCTTCGTATAGTTTTAATCTGTAAACAGTGGCAGTGTTCCTTACCCAGCTCTTTCACTTAATCACACCATATTCCCCAGGGCCCTCTGGACATGTGGGACTGCAGTCCCAGTTCTGGATTGTTCTGGGTATGAGCTCTCAGAGAAGGGGTTATACATCCTGGGGGAAGCCGAGGACCTCCTGACTGATGAACAACTTGGCAGCTGATCATGTCACAGGCCAGGCTGAGGATGAGTAATGGTAACTATGATGATGCTTTAGCTCTCACAAAGTATTGGGTTCACCAGAAAAAATTTGTTCAAGTTTTTCCATAAGATGTAACAGAAAAACTCCAATGAACTTTACGGCCAAACCAATACCTTCACTTGTATTATCTCATTAGCCAGATACATATCCACTGCCCTCCTACAGCCTCGCTTCTCAGTCCACTGCCAAGGCTACAAGACTCCTGGCCTTTGCAAAACAGGCTGCAGTTGTTGGGAGTGAAGACTGAAACCAGAATTCCTGGGCTGGGATTCTGGTCTAACTTTCCAGGGACAAGTTCCTTAACTTCCCTCTTTGTGCCTTGACAGCCACATCTAAATATCAAGAATAATAATGGTGTTGACCTCACTGGGTTGGTGTGAGGACTAAATGTGTTAGAGCGGGCTCACAAGAATACCACGTGCTTGGCATCTAGTAAATGCTCAATAAGCGTTTGGAGGAAGCAGCAGCAACAGCACCACTTTCTGGCCTGATGAGATCAGTAGGAGGAGATTAAACATATGAATTTGAATTCAGACAAATCCATGTTCAAATCTAGGCTACTACACTTGCCAGCTGTGTTGCTTTCAGCAAATTACTTAACCTCTCGAAGCCTCACTGTTCTCATCTATAAAACTGTAATATATGCCTCAAAGGGTTTTGCTGGGATGTTCAAGCTGGATTTAGAAAAGGCAGAGGAACCAGAGATCACTTTGCCAACATCCATTGGATCATCAAAACAGCAGTCCCTTGGACTGCAAGGAGATCCAACCAGTCCATCCTAAAGGAAATTAGTCCTGAATATTCATTGGAAGGACTGATGCTGAAGCTGAAACTCCAATACTTTGGCCACCTGATGCGAAGAACTGACTCAATGGAAAAGACCCTGATGCTGGGAAAGACTGAAGATGAGAGGAGAAGGGTAAAGGAGTCTTTGGGCCTAGAAAAGAAAAGAACAGCCTCAAAGGCCCTTGCTGAATCATCTATCTTCAGAGAAAACAAAACAGAACTTTAGGTCCCTCCCTGATGCTCCAGGCCAGTTGCATCTATCTGGAACTTATCACCACCTGTCCAGAAACCTTCCATCCCCTACACCTGCCCAGAAGACTTATCACCCCCTGCCCAACTACAAATGCCATCTCAACTAAAGAATACCCAAAACATCCCACCTGATTAATGTTTCCCTTATCATTTCCACAAACCTCCCTATAAATATGGAGCCTCCCTGATTCCTCTCGGCACTCAGCCTGGTCGTTAGGCCGACTGTCGCCCCTCCTTGCCTGAATAAAGGTAACCTACTTCCATTGAGGTCATCTCTCCTTTTCTGTCTTGGCCCAAACTGTACCTTACAAAGGGGACAACAGAGGATGAGATGGTTGGATGACATCACCAGCTTGATGGACTTGAGTTTGAGTAAGCTCTGGGAGTTGATGATGGACAGGGAAGCCTGGAGTGCTACAGTCTACGGGGTCACAAAGAGTCGGACACAACTGAGTGACTGAACTGACTGACCGACTGAAAGTAAAGTAATTCGTGGTCCACAGCATTAAGTATAAGACAAGGACTAAAAGAAATCACGACTGAGCGACTGGACTGAAAAAGCATATTATTATCATCATCTTTACCACTTAAAAAACAAACACAGAAAAACACTCAGTCTGTTCAGATTCCCTGTATTCAAGGTCAAGGGAACCTTACAAATTAGTGAAGTGTTTCCACTAGACCATGAAGCATCTCCCACTTCTCTCAACCTCTCTTTATAAGTAAATTAAGAGATATGGGCTAAAACCCCAAAGATCTCTCAGGCTTTGAAATGTTTTATTGTCTAAGTTCTATAAACATTCCCATGAATAGGATTTTACAATAAATTTCAGGTGCTCAGAGAGCCTCAGGGACAGAATACAGAAAGAGTAATTTGGGGATCGTAGAAAAAAGGAAAGATGAAGTGATTAAAATATGGATGGATGGAGAGAGAGAGAGAGATTGATAGATTGACAGATTACTTAATGCGGCAGGTTCAAAGTTTCATCTGGTGCAGCAGAATCTCAGAAGGAAGATTCAGTAAATGGAAAGAAAGGGGAACCAAGAATTTACTGGACAACTACTGCACAGGTCACCTTGAACTTGCTATTTTATTTCATTGCCCACATCTTACAGTTGCATCTCAGAGATGAAGTGTCAAAAGTCACAGTACTTATAAGCGGTAGAGCATGAACTTGGACCAAGGACTATTGAACTCCAAAGCTCAAGTTCTGTTTCCAAAGAGTTGAGTCTTCCAGTTTGGAGTAAAGCTGGCTGGAAGGGCAACCACAAACTTGAATCCTTAATTAGAAAAGCAAAGGCAGGATAAGAAATGGTGCATGGTTAATTTCATACGAAATTCCTTCCCCTTCCAAGTGTGGGGGAAATGGACTAAAATGAAATTGTCATCATGGAAATAAAATCTGTGCAGCCAGCTGAGTCTAAGTGTTATATGCTTTGCAATTGGCTCTTTGGAAATTTAAGCTGGATTGCTCTGTGCTGACCTCCTTAACCAATTTTAAATCTAGGCAATATTTAAAACATTTAACTCTGGGGGAAAAAAAATCTTTCTCATAAAGCAATTAAAGAAGCTGAACAAGAAATAGGATGCCTTTTCTAGGAATAAAGGATGAAATTGCTTGTCCTGCATTTTCATAACTTGTTTACTCAAAATTTTTCCACCAAGGAGTTCACACAGCACAGATTTCCCCAGCATCCAATTTAATCAACTACTGGGCCCCACAGAAACCAGCTCAGCTCAAGCTAATCCTCTCATCACTTAGATACATAATATCTTAGACTTTTCTTAGAGTGGTCCAATTGGCTTTATTATTGTTATAAGCTTGTTACTATCATTTCCACCATTGTACAATTTAATACTCAGATCTGATAACTCAGAGTCCACCAGGCAAAGGTCATGGCTTAAAGGTCAGGAAGCTTTGGGGAAGGAAAAGTTTCAATGAAAGTGCAAAGGATGGGGGGTTTCCCAGAACATCCAACAATTTCAAAAAGCTAGGCAGAGATGGACCAGTTGAGATTGTTTGTTTTATTTTATGGTTGTGGAAACTGAGCTGAAATTAAGGAAGTGACTTGCCCAGACACAACCTAGTGAGTGACAGCGTCTTGACTCATGGCTTAATGTTCCATCACTTTTTGCTGCTTTAGTCTGTGTGTCTTATTTCATCGCTGAACCTGCAGACGTACCTTACAATTCCCCTCTCAGCCTCTGATTTTCCCATCTGTACCAATGCATGACATGTGAGAGAACAACTCGAAGAGATGGACATTGTGGTGGATCGTGTCCTCCAAAAGGATGTTGAAGTCCTAAACCCCAGTACCTGTTTCCTGCAGCACTTGGTATACACCTGTATCCTCCTTTGCCACCTTGTATCAGTCAGCTCTGTCTGCAATAACACTGCATAACAAACAACCTCCAAACTCAAAGGTTTACAAGCACAAGTACTTCTTCCTTTCTCATGCTGCGTTTTAGCAGCAGCAGGTCAAATGCGGTGGTTCTACCAGCTTGCGATCAAGTTTGGGTCTGGTCCTCATTTTTTTCTCATTTAAGTACCCAGGCTGAGAAGCAATCCTCCAATCAGAACCATAAAGTCCTCAGGGTTGAGGGTGGGAATACAAAAGAAAGCTAGAGAGAAAACGTTCAATAACTCTTAAAACCTCTGTTGGGATATGGCGAATGACCACCCCCACCCCCACACACAATTCCATAGACAAAAGCAAGTTCACACAGCCAAGTCTAACATCAAGCAGATTGCCCTTCTGAAGGAGTGAGAGTGAGTCTTTGCTGATAATAATACAGCCTTCCATGCTCCTGATGTAATAATGTATTTATCTTTCTGACTTTGGCACTAGATTGAGTTCTTATATAATGGATGCTCATGGTGGCTTTTAGAAACTCATTACCAGATTTCCTCACAGCTAAGGCAGCTAAGCGTGTGACTAAAGCTTCTCCCATCAGAAGGACTCACTGGAGACTTCACTTCAGGCACAGTATTCTGAAGAAGGCAAGACAATGAGGAAGCCATTTCAGCAAGAAGGACGTTCAACCCCCAGCACTGGCTCCAGGCTGAGAACCTCTCTTCCAGTGACAAGACCGGAGGGTCCGCTGGTTCAGTCCCGTGGAAGAACTTGGTATTGTGACTGCCAGTGTTGGCCAGTAGCTAGGCCTCCCCGAGACACTGTGTGTGCTGTGCCAAGTCGCTTCAGTCATGTCTGACTCTGTAACCCACGGACTATGTCCCACCAGGCTCCTCTGTCCATGGGATTTCCCAGGCAAGAATACTGGACTGGGTTTCCATGCCCTCTGCCAGGGGATCTTCCTGACCCAGGGATCGAACCTGAGTTTCTTATATGATGCATTGGCAGGCATTGGCAGGTGGGTTCTTTACTATTAACACCACCTGGGAAGCCCCCCAGAGAATCTATGAGCTACCAAATATCCTTTGATAAGCAGGATCCTCTTCTGTCTAGAGTAGCTAAAATCGATTCTGCTGTTTTGCAGCTCTAAGCCTAACTAATACCCTGTGTCTTACCATTGTGCCCATTATGTGGTAGATGCTTCAGGTCTGATGTGGAAAGAACAATTAACAAAATTAGGAAGAGCCAGGTTATTGAGCAGTTATTATATACTGGGCACCATTCTAAGACATCTTAGTCAATTTTCTCATTGAATCTTTATAATTTCCCTTTAAAGTGAACCCATTGTAGAGAGCAAAGCACTGAGGTTAAGAATGAATAATGATCACATTATCAAATAACTAGCAAACACTTCTCTGGAGACATGATTTCTCTTGCACTGCTTTAATTAAAAAACACAGTCTCCTAAACTCTGCATGTATCTTATTCAGTCAGGAAGCTCTCTCTTAAAAAAAAAAATTTATGGAGTATAGTTGCTTTACAATGTTGTGTTAGCTTCCGCTGTACAGCAAAGTAAATCAGCAATGTGTTCACACATATCTCGTCTGTTTTGGATTTCCTTCCCATTGAGGTCCCCCAGGAGCACTGAATAGAGTTTGCGTTATACAGAAAGTTCTCACTAGTTCCCTGTTTTATACACAGTACTGTATTTATGTCAATGCCAATTTCCCAAGCCAGCCCACCTCACCTTCCGCCCTTGGTATCCATGCGCTGTATCTGTGTCTCTATTTCCGCTTTGCAAATAGGTTCATCTGCACCATTGTTCTGGACTCCACATATATGTGTTCACATAAGATCTTTGTTTTTCTCTTTCTGACTTAGTTCACTCTCTGTGTGACAGTCCCTAGGTCCAAGGAGCCCCTCTCTTGAATGCCCCTGTGGAGTTTCCTGGCGTCTCTTTCGTCAATGCATTTAGATAACATTTAGTGAGCACTCGATTCGGAGCAGTTGTTTAGCTCTTACCATATCCTCCTTCAATGCTCATTTCCTCACATGAAGTTTTATTCTTCTCCTTAAATGATCTCTGGGGGGTTGAAGGACCGAAAAAGCTTTTAACAATGATTGTTTGAGTAACTCCACTAGCCTCTTTAGGAAAATGGCTCTGAAATAATTCAGGTGTTATTTTTAAATCTCTACTTAGTGAATTTAACCCTTTAGCTGCTTTAAAAGATGAGAGACATTATCAGTTCTGTTTTGCTAACTTTATGCTTCAAGATTAGACACCCAAAGTTAGACTGAATTCTGCAACATCCGGGAAGATTATCATTTAGGGCAGGCTTTGCTGCATCATCTTAAAAATTTTATCTCAGCTGATTCTATTGATGTGGGTAGCTTTTGGCAGGAAAAAGAAAAGGAAAGACAAAGCAGTTTATAATGTGTAGGAATTGTGCTGAGAGATCTCAGTGCAGAGTTCTTCCTCCCAAAAACCATCCAGATGCAGAGATTTTACTCTCTCACGTTAACTGCCGGCCTCTTCTCTCTCCTGTCTGTTCTGGTTTGGGTCTCCTCTTATTTTTGTTCATTAGGAAGGAAGGAAGGTAACAATGCTAAGGGCCAGATAAGTAGGTGCTGAGGAGACAACACACAATCTCATTCCATTTTCACAACCACCCTTATGGATCCTGGTGAAAACAGACAGAGCTGGAGTCTGGAGGAGCAGAGAGACCAGCTGATGAGCAGCGTTGACCTTCTAGTGCTGTTCTCATTGTATTAGACCATGTAATGTAATCATATCATCCTGAGAGATATTTGCATGTTAAAATTCAAGGATGAAAATTCCCGAAAGCACAAAGAAGGGAAACAAAAAGCTGGACCAGGAACAGAGGGGCTTCTATCAAGCATGTTGACCTGCAGACAAGGTGGAGGAAGCCTGCTTCCTAAGGAAACCCTAAGCTAGATCGGCACTGTCGGGCACTTTTATTCTCACGATTTCACTTAAGGAAATAATTTATCCAGAGACTGACCACTCCTAGGGGACGCCACCTGGCGTGCCTGTGGCAGGAGTTCTTTCTTGGGCTGGCTGGAGCAATGACCTTTTGTCCTTGCTGTTGTGGTTCAGTCGCTAAGTCATGTCTGACTCTTTGCCACCCCATGAACTAGGAGCACACCAGGATCCTCGGTCCTTCACCGTCTCCCAGAGTTTGCTCAGATTCATGTCCGTTGAGTCAGTGATGCTAACCATCTCATTCTCTGCCATCCCATTCTCCTTTTGCCTTCAGTCTTTCCCAGCATCAGGGTCTTTTCCAATGAGTCTTCTCTTCTCCTCAGGTAGCAGAAGTATTGGAACTTCAGCTTCAGCATCAGTCCTTCCAATGAATACTCAGGGTTGATTTCCTTTCGGATTGACTGGTTTGATCTCCTTGCAGTCCAAGGGACTTTCAAGAGTCTTCTCCACCACAATTCAAAAGTATCAATTCTTTAGCACTCAGCCTCCTTTATGGTTCAACTTTCACATCCTTACATGACTATTCGAAAAACCATAGCTTTGACTATATGGAACTTTGTCAGCAAAGTGATGTCTCTGCCTTTTTTTTTTTTTTTTTTTTTTTTTAATATGCTGTCTAGGTTTGTCATAGCTTTTCTTCCAGGGAGCAAGTGTCTTTAAATTTCATGACTGCAGTCACCATCCGCAGTGATTTTGGAGCCCAAGAAGTATAATAAAATGTAAGATCTGAAAATCTCACCTGGTCTTCCAGCTCCAGCATAAATGGCCTCCCCCTCAAGCCTTCTCTTCAAGAAAGAAAGATCTTTGAACATCAGGGAAGACAGGGACTCCGTGCTCAGTGAACCCATGTATCTATTCTGGGTGGATCCACAGCACCAGCCCACCCAGTGACATGGCGACACATTCTGAAGACCACCACATATGGACCAGCATGGTATAGACCAAGAAGGGCTCGAGAACTGGATCCTGCCTCTCCATCTTGGTTTGGTTGTCAAAACAACATACTCGTTGATTTCCTGTCTTACCTCTTCTATCAATCATTGAAAGAGAGATATTAAAAGCTCCAACTCTTTGGGGTCAGGTCTATCACTTGTTTCTCCGTGTATTTTAATGCTCTGTTATCAGTGACACAGAAGTTTCAAATTGTCATGTTCTCCTGTTGAATTTACCCTTTCAGTTGAGTTCAGTTCAGTCATGTCCAACTCTTTGTGACTCCATGAATTGCAACATGCCAGGCCTCCCTGTCCATCACCAACTCCAGAGTCCACCCAAACCCATGTCCATCGAGTCCATCAGTGATGCCATCCAATCATCTCATCCTCTGTTGTCTCCTTCTCCTCCTGCCCTCAATCTTTCCCAGAATCAGGGTCTTTTCAAATGAGTCAGCTCTTCGCATGAGGTGGCCAAATTATTGGAGTTTCAGTTTCAACATCAGTCCTTCCAATGAACACCCATGGCTGATCTCCTTTAGAATGGACTGGTTGGATTTCCTTGCAGTCCAAGGGACTCTCAAGAGTCTTCTCCAACACCACAGTTCAAAAGCATCAATTCTTCAGCGCTGAGCTTTCTTTATAGTTCAACTCTCACATCCATACATGACCACTGGAAAAATCATAGCCTTGACTAGATGGACCTTAGTCAGCAAAGTAATGTCTCTGCTTTTGAATATACTATCTAGGTTGGTCATAACTTTTCTTCCAAGGATTAAGCATCTTTTAATTTCATGGCTGCAATCACCATCTTCAGTGATTTGGGAGCCCAGAAAAATAAAGTCAGCCACTGTTTCCCCTGTTTCCCCGTCTATTTGCCATGAAGTGATAGGACCGGATGCCATGATCTTCGTTTTCTGAATGTTGACCTTTAAACCAACTTTTTCACTCGCTTCTTTAACTTTCATCAAGAGGCTCTTTAGTTCTTCTTCACTGTCTGCCATAAAGGTGATGTCATCTGATTATCTGAGGTTATTGATATTTCTCCTGGCAATCTTGATTCCAGCTTGTGCTTCTTCCAGCCCACCATTTCTCATGATGGACTCTGAATTTACCCTTTAACCGTTGTGAAATGGCCTTCTTCAAATGTGGGGTTCTTTTCTCTGAAATCTAATTTGTCCAATGTTGATACAGACTGCAGCTTTCTCTTTCTTGGTGTTAGTTTCTATGTCTTTTTCTGTTGTTTTTCTTTAAAACTCTTTGTTCCTTTTTATTTAAATGTGCTTATTGTACTAAGAAGTTGATGAATCTTACTTTTTTATTCAATTTGGCAATCTCTGCTAAAATGACTCTTAATATGACTAGGTTTTTTTGTTTTTAAATTCAAAGCAATGTTTTAATAAACCAAATACAACTATACATAAAAGGCTAACACACAGTGATCAAGAGAGTTTATCCCAAGAATGGAAGATGGGCTTAACATTCAAAAATCAATGTAAGTCATCATATCAACAAATTTTCTAAAACTGATACAATTCTTTTTTATTTTATTAATATGACTAGGTTTAAATCTATCACCTTTCTATTGGCTTTCTACTTGCCCCTCCTTCTTTCTACTCTATTTTTCTTCTTTTCATCCATTTTAAGAGTAAGTATTTTTATTATTCCATATCTCCTCTTTGGCTTAACTATTGCTTTTGCTGTGTTGATATAGTGGTTGCTTTAGGTTTATAATATACAGCTTCAGCTTATAGCAGTCTGATGTTGCTGCTGCTAAGTTGCTTCAGTCGTGTCCAACTCTCTGCAACCCCATAGATGGCAGCCCACCAGGCTCCTCTGTCCCTGGGATTCTCCAGGCAAGAACACTGGAGCGGGTTGCCATTTCCTTCTCCAGTTGCATGCATGACTGCTAAGTCGCTAAGTAGCAATCTACCTTCTAGTGATAGTTCACAATTGTACATATTGTAAAAGAGATTTTCAATAATTCTGTGCTTCCTCTTTCACATGGGTGTCATCACATTGAAACATCTTATTTTTAAATAGCTATAAATCACACGGTACTTTGTTACTACTTTTATTTAAATAGTAAATTGTCTTTTATTAAATAAAATTTTTTTTGAGATAACTATAGACTGCAGGAAATGACACAGAAATTCCATGTACTGCTTACCTAATTTCCTTCCATAGTGATATCCTGCTGAACTGCAGTTGAATATCACAGTCAGGATACAGACATTCATGTTGTTGTTGTTCAGTCACTAAGTCATGTCTGAGTCTTTGCAACCGCATGGACTGCAGAATGCCAGTTTTCCATGTCCTTCACTCTCTCCTGGAGTTTGCTCAAATTCATGTCCATTGAGTCAGTGATGCTACCTAACCATCTCATCGTCTGCCACCTTCTTCTCCTTTTGCCTTCAATCTTTCCCAGTATCAATGTCTTTTCCAGTGAGTCAGCTCTTTGCATCAGGTAGCAAGCATATTGGAGCTTCAGCATCAGTCCAGTGAATATCCAGGGTTGATTTCCCTTAGGACTGACTGGTTTAATCTCCTTGTTGTTCAAGGGATTCTTCAGCACCACAATTTAAAAGCACCTAATCCTTTGGCACTCAGCCCTCTTTATGGTCTATTTCTCACCTACATACATGACCACTAGAAAAACCATACCTTTGACTAAATGGAACTTTGCTATGGGCTGAATTGCTGGAGGCTTAATCCCAGTGTGATGATATTTTGGAGATAATTAGATTTAGATGCGGTTGTAAGGGCTGGGCCCAAATGATGGGATGAGTGTCCTTGCATGAGATACCAGAGAGCTCTCTTGGCTCTGTCTCTCTCTGACTCCCTCTCCCTGAATCCTTTCTCCCTCTGCCATGCAAGTTCACAGTTAGAAGGCAGCCGTCCACAAGATGTGCTGCAGACTGAACTGTATCCCTTCCTCCTCCTCTCATTCCCAATCCATATGTTGAAAGGCTAACCTCTAATTCCTCACGATGTGACTGTGTCTGGAGATGGGATCTTTAAAGAGATTGTTGTTGTTCAGTCTCTTTCTCGCGTCCAACTCTTTGGGACCCCATGGACTGCAGCACGCCAGGCTTCCCTGTCCTTCGCCATCTCCCAAAGCTTGCTCAAACTCATGTCCATTGAATCGGTGTTGCCATCCAACCATCTCATCCTCTGTTGCCCCTTCTTCTCCTGCCTTCAATCTTTCCCAGCATCAGGGTCTTTTCTTAATGAATCAGTTCTTTGCATCAGGTGGCCAAAGTATTGGAGTATTAAATAAAGAATTGAATTAAAATGAAATTGTCTGGGTGGGCCTTAAACCCGTGGCCTTAGAAGAAGAGGAGATTAGGACATAGACACAGAAGGAAGACCATAGAGAAAAGACAAGGAGAGAGGCCTTAAAAGACTCCGATCTACAGAGATCTTGCTCTTGTACTTCTAACCTCCAGAATTGCCAGAAAATAAATTTGTGATATGGAAACCATCTACTCTGCCATCACGAGGCTAAGATTGGATCCTGCTCACTTCATTGTACAGTTGTTATTAGGTATTTAATATCTAATAAACAGATAGCAGGGGCTTCCCACTTGGCGCTAGTGGGAACCCTCCAGCCAATGAAGGAGAAGCCAGTTCGATCCCTGGGTTGGGAAGATCCCCTGGAGGAGGAAATGGCAACCCAGTCCAGTATTCTTGCCTGGAGAATTCCATGGACAGAGGAGCCGGGTGGGCTACAGTCCATGGGGTCATAAAGAGTCAGACATGATTGAAGTGACTTAGCACGCACGCATGCAAGCAGGCAGGCAAACAGATAGCAATATATTAGATATCTCTTTGGCACTATCAAATGTCTAGTTCTTCATCAAGCTTTCATCTAATGATTTTACTGCCAATAGAAAATCTTTCCTTCATCAACATTTCCAAGAGAGTTTGAGGATTTGAAAAATGAGATCTTTTATTTCTATTATTCCATTCCTATTTATTAGCTGGTGTTCTCTTATAAAACAGAGATTTCTGTCATCAACTAGGGCTATTTGTTAACACAAAAGCATGAATTCTATTGGATAGACAGAATAAATGGTTAAATCTGTTCATATAATTACCAATTTTCTGAGTAATCAGTTGTTATTTTTTAAATTGCCTCAAATAACAAATGAGATATTTCTTTGTGTTAACTTTATTACAGACTCATGGATTTTTATTGATTAAATGCTTTGTTAGCGTCAGTTGCTCAGTAGTGCCCGACTCTTTACAATCCCATGGACTGTGGCCTGCCAGGTTCCTCTGTCCATGGGATTCTCCAGGCAAGAATACTGGAGTGGGTAGCCATTCCCTTCTCCAGGGGATCTTACTGACCCAGGGATCGAACCTGGGTCTCCTGTATTGCAGGCAGATTCTTTACCATCTGAGCCACAAGTAGTGAAAGTCGCTCATTCTTGTCTGACTCTTTGTGACCCCATGGACTATACAGTCCATGAAATTCTCCAGGCCAGAATACTGGAGTGGGCAGCCTTTCCCTTCTCTAGGGGATCTTCCCAACCCAGGGATCGAACCCAGGTCTCCTGCATTGCAGGCGGATTCTTTACCAAATGAACCACCAGGGAAGCCCTCTGAGCCACGATGGAAGCCCCAAGTGTTTTAGCCTATTATAATAATTACAGCTTTAGTGTTCAAATTCGCATAACATTTTATAACCATTTTTAAGCTGACTCCTGGGTCTTTTTTACATTACACTATTAAACTTTGAAAGTTTCTTTGCTTTTTGGCATAAGATGTTTCTAGTTCATCTTGGCCTCAGTCCTAGAATTTCCCATTTTTCTAAGAATCTCCAGTTCCCTTTAATGGATAATTGAATGAGAGGTCATAATCTGGATGTCAGGGGGTGCACTTTGTTACCATTTCTATGGATAGAGCTAGGGAAAACAGCGTGAGCGTGAGAGTGTGTGTGTGTGTGTGTGTGTGTGTATGAATGCATATGTGTACATAAGTATATATGAAGTGAAGTGAAAGTCATTCAGTCGTGTCTGACTCGGTGACCCTGTGGACTATACAATCCATGGAATTCTCCAGGTCAGAATACTGGAGATGGTAGCCATTCCCTTTTCCAGGGGATCTTCCCAACTCAGGAATTGAAACAGGGTCTTCTGCATTGCAGGCAGATTCTTTACCAGCTGAGCTACCAGGGAATCCCAAATATATATATCATTCTGTGTCCTTATTGACACTTCAATTCAATAACATTTCCTTTAACCATATAATTGTGTCTTACCTGAAAATGATGACTTCTGAGAGCATTAACATGATTATTCATTTGTTCTAAGCAACATTATAAAAAATTAGTTTCAGAGTATCAGAGCTGAAGTTACTATAACCAACAAAATTGTTTGTGGAAGTTGAAAATGTCTTTATACCTCTTCCCATCCTTAGAATATGTTCCACCGAGGATCGCAGTATTCTAAAGCACATGCAGTAAATGTGTGCTTTGTGCCTATGATGCCAATTTGACATATGGTTAGAGTCTTTTGCATATTACTTTCAATTTAAGAATTTTTTTTTTTAATAGCAGCATATTTGCATGATCTAAAGGCCAAAACTATATAGAAAGTTCCATCCAGAGAAAAACATGTTTCTACTCTTTACCCCTCCCTCCTCTCCCTTCCATCACAGCTGATCTATTTGCATTAGCTTTTATCTTTTCAGGGTGTTTGCCAGTTTCCATGGTGTAAATATTCTAACCACGCCAATTTCAAGCTTCCATGGGGATGTCCGTTGGCTGGCAAAGTGCCTGAAAATTCAACAGTCAGCCTCAGAAGCTGGTGCAAGCTGCCTCTAGCACACCTTGCCGCTCTCCCCGCATCCCACTTGCACAGGCAGTAAGCTGCTCGGAGCCTTGGCTTTTTTGTTTTGTTTTGTATTCTCCCACTTAATAACACCTGGTTAGATGCTATGATGTGATGGCCATATAAGTCACTAGAACCTCTTCCTTCCTGTTCTATTTCATGCGACCTGATTTTTCACTTTTTCCCTAAGTATGGACTTATGGGAGAGTATAATTTGAAATTTAAAAAGATTTAATACGTGTGAACTTTGGCTGGTTTCCTCACCTCTCTGAACCTCAATTTCCTAATTTATTAAATGGAAATCATAACAAAAGTTTATGGTTTCATAACTGATAAAATGTTCAAGTATAATATTAATGATTATTTCAATAGCCAGCACTTACTGAGTGTTGAATTTTTTCCAGACGTGATTCTTAACACTTAACCTAGATTCACTCACTTCATCAAACATGGGGTGTATACTCTTCACAGCGTCAAAATGACGTGAGTACAATTATTGTCACCACTTTACACACGGAGAAAGTGAGTCACACAGAGGCTAGGAAATTTTCCCACACTCATACAGCAAGTAGGTGATGAAGCTAAGATTATACTAGGGCCATCTACCTCCAGAGACTGCCCTGGGTTTAACTACTGCCTTCCAGCAAGTGCCAGCATAGAGGAGCCACTCGAAGGAGTTCGTTTCCCACCTCATTATCTTCTTGTTCTTTGATTCAATGGAAACGCTCTCTTAGTTATTCATGGAAGGTTCTTCTCAATCATTGGATATCCTGAGGTTCTCTTACCAACCACCCATCTTCCTTATCTTCTCCCACCCTCCCAATTACTACCTAGCCACTCAGGTTCATGCCAGCAGTCCCTCTGTGGGGAAACTGAGAAACGGATAGGAAGGTCTCAGCAGTCAGCACTGCCCGGACCTCTCTCTAGTTCAGAGACCCCTGGAACTGCCTCCTGCAGTTACCCACCAAATAGCATATCCATATGGATAGATCGGTATCTTTGCTGGACTAATTGTAAATATTTAAAATATTTAGCAAGTCTCCATTGTATAGATTCTCATTGTTCAAATGGGGAGACTGATTCAAAGGGATTAAATAATTTACCTGAATCCCAGGGAAACCAATCCTAAAATTTAAGCCCTGGTCAATGAAACTACCAAGCTCTTTTTCTTAAGCTATAGAAAGAAAAAGAAAGAAAGTGAAGTCGCTTAGTCATGTTCGACTTTTTGCGACCCCATGGACTGTAGCCTACCAGGCTCCTGCATCCATGGGATTTTCCATGCAAGAATACTGGAGTGGGTTGCCATTTCCTTCTCCAGGAGATCTTCCCAATAGTTTATTACAGCTAATACATATAATTACATAATTGCAATAACAATTTATAGCTTAAAAATTCTTTTCACTTTTTACTTGTTCATTTTTAACATGAGTATTATTGTGTTAATGTCTGCTATATGACAAAGTGATTCAGTTATGCACATATAATATACTCTTTTTTTGTATTGTTTTCCATTATGGTTTATCACAAGATACTGCATATAGTCCCCTGGGCTATACAGTGGGACCTTATTGTTTATCCACCCTATATACACCAGTTCGCATCTGCTAACCCCAAACTCTCACAGCATCCCCGACCAGCCTCCCTCGGCCACCACAAGTCTATGCTCTCTGTCTGTGAGTCTGTCTCTGCTTCTTCCTTAAGTTCATTGGTGAGTGCCAAACTCTTAACCTTTGAACTTGGCATGGTCATTTTGGAAGGAGATGCAAGTCATCATTTCCAAGACTATTTGGGGGAGACGTTGGTCTCTCAGTGAGGGCTTAACTATCCAATTAATAAATGAGAGGTAGGATCTCAATAACCAGTGTTTGACTGGGGATCAGAATCCCAGGACGGCCCTGGTGGCTCAGATGGTAAAGCATCTGCTTACAACGTAGGAGACCGGGGTTCAATCCCTGGGTTGGGAAGATCTCCTGGAGAAGGAAATGGCAACCCACTCCAGTATTCTTGCCTGGGAAATCCCATAGATGGAGGAGCCTGTTAGGCTGCAGTCCATGGGGTTGCAAAGAGTCAGAGACATTACTTTGCCAACAAAGGTCCACCTAGTCAGGCTATGGTTTTTCCAGTAGTCATGTATGGATGCGAGAATTGGACTATAAAGAAAGCTGAGCACCGAAGAATTGCTGCTTTTGAACTGTGGTGTTGGAGAAGACTCTTGAGAGTCCCTTGGACTGCAAGGAGATCCAACCAGTCCATCCTAAAGGAGATCAGTCCTGGGTGTTCATTGGAAAGACTGGTGTTGAAGCTGAAACTCCCATACTTTGTCCACCTGATGCAAAGAGCTGACTCATTTGAAAAGACCCTGATGCTGGGAAAGATTGAGGGCGGGAGGAGAAGGGGAAGACAGAGGATGAGGTGGTTGGATGGCATCACTGACTCAATGGACAAGGGTTTGGGTGGACTCCGGGAGTTGGTGATGGACAGGGAGGCCTGGTATGCTGCAATTCATGGGGTCACAAAGAGTCGGACACAACTGAGAGACTGAACTGAACTGAACTGATAGGATATGAGATGAAAATACAAAGACAGAGACATTCATGGGGCGAATTACTTTTGACAAGTTAGTGAAACTGTTCGTGGATCACTCGTGTTACAGCCGTGGACTGTAGCCCGCCAGGCTCCTCTCTCCATGGAATTTCCCAGGCAAGAAAACTGGAATGGGTTGCCATTTCCTTCCCCAGGGGATCTTCCCAACCCAGGGGTTGAACCCGGATCTCCTGCATTGCACATTCTTTACCGTCTGAGCCAACAAGGACAAGTTAATTGAACCTCAAATGTTAGTAATTATCATAACAGGTGGCAGAATTATAAAGAATTATTCCATTTCTTTACTTATGAGCCATGTTTAACATCACATTTATTTTATTTTTATGTTACTCATGAACGTGAAAGTTGCTCAGCTGTGTCTCACTCTTTGCAACCTCATGGACTATAGAGTCCACGGAATTCTCTAGGCCAGAACACTGGAGCGGGTAGTCCTTCCCTTCTCCAGAGGATCTTCTGAACCCAGGGGTCAAACCCAGGTCTCCCAAATTGCATAGAGGAAGATATAGATTTATTGCTGCCAACATACATTTTGAACAATGACTTTTGTTGTTCAGTTGCTGTCATGTTTGACTCTTTGTGACCCCATGGACTGCAGCTTCCCACCCCAAGGAAGCCAGGCTTCCTTGTCTTCCACTATCTCCAGGAGTTTGCTAGGATTCATGTCCATTGAGTCGGTGATGCTGTCTAACTATCTCATCCTCTGCCTCCCTCTTCTCATTTTGCCATCCGTCTTTCCCAGCATCAAGGTCTTTAACATCACGTGACCAAAGTATTAGAGCTTCAGCTTCAGCATAAGTCCTTCCAAATCAATATTCAGGACAATAGTAATGCTCTATAATGTGAAATTATTTATTAGAATTTATTTTTTCAATTAAAGAATCATAGACTTTCAAGGTCAAAAGTATTTTTAGAGCTTGTTTTGTCCATCCATCCTTGACCTCTTAAATCCCTCTATCTACAACTGCTTCTTTGGTCCTCTCCCTGTTGACAGGGAGTGGGTAGGGAGGGCTGTTCCTCTTTGGTAAAACTGAGAGGCTCACGGAGAAAGCCAATGGCCAGCTGGCATGGTGGATAGTGCCCCAGAAAAGGCTCACTTTCCCAGTATCAGGCACTTTCTCAGCATCCCTTTCCATTGAATCGACTCTTCGCATCAAGTGCCAAAGTATCAGAACTCCAGCTTCAGCATCAGTCTTTCCAATGAATATTTGGGTTTGACTTCCCTTAGGATTGACTAGTTTGATTTCCTTGCTGTTCAAGGGACTCACAAGAGTCTTCGACAATACAACTGAAAGCATCAGTTCAGCAGTCAGCCTTCTTTATGGTCCAACTCTCACAACTGTACATGACTACTGGAAAAACCATAGCCTTGACTCTATAGACCTGGTATCGCATTAATTCACAAAACTATCTCAACCATGTTACCAATTTTAATCTATATATTTTCTAATGTTTTCCAACATTTTTACTAGTTTCTCTCTATATATTTTTTCCAGTTCAGTGAAATTCTTGATACACGTGGAAGTGGAACTCTGGTCTGCCTGCCCTTGTGCTTTCAGCGGGCTCTTGTAGGGGAAGGGAGGGAAGGAAACTCACATTTATCTGGTGCTTGTTACACACCCTTTGGTTTCCATGTCTTATTACTTCACTTCGATTATGAACCACAGAAAGTTATAATTATCTGTATTTAATAGATAAAAGGGGCTTCCCTGTGGCTCAGCCAGTGGTAAAGAATCTACCTGCGATGCAGGAGAGTTGATCTTCAATCCCTGGGTCAGGAAGATCCCCTGGAGGAGGAAATGGCAACCCACTCCAGTATTCTTGCCTGGGAAATCCCACAGACAGAGGAGCCTGGTGGTCTTCCTTCCATGGGGTCTCAAAAGAGTCAAACACAATGAAAGGAGTAAACAGCAACAATAGATAAAGAAACAGAAGGTCAGAAAAGTTAAGGAACTTAACTAGAACCGCATAGAGACAAGCAGCATTGTCCTCACGTCTGTGAAGTTCACTTGCTTCCCTCCAGCCCCATGTCTGTCATTTGCAGTCACATCCCTGACTATGGAGTGAAGCTGGGGGGACCCGATAGTTAGAAAGATGGGGATCCCCAGTCACATGGGATCTGTCTGTGGCTAACACCCCTCCCTGCAGTGAACCAGCCTAGTGAACAAAAGATAACCTCACAAAGAGCAGACAGCCCCTCTGCACGTTATGCTTTCCAAATTGAAATGTGAAATATCCCACAGGCACAAGTGGCCCTCAAACTCTTGCATGTGGAGAAAGATCGGTGTGAGTTCCTGGCAAATGTGACTCAACCCAAGGAAAGGTGCTTTGGAGTGCAAACAACCTTCCCCAAGAAAGCAGGGGCTTCGTCTATCTTTAAGAGAAAACTTCTCCCAAGATGTCTGGGTGTCTGCCTGCATGTCCAGGGCAGACCACCAACATGATGGAAAGGCACGAGATACATCCAGGCCCCTGGCCACCCCACTTCTGCTTCAATGCTACAGGCACATGCCCATAGCCTCTTGTTCCTCCATCATCCCCTCTTGGAAGCTCTGAGCCATTTCTGCAGACACCCCACCCACCACCCAAACCTGCTTCCAGATGCTTCCTCGAGTTTTCACTTTCAGTTGTCAGGAGGTCTCAGCGATGCTTTTCCGTTCTTTCCAGGTGGTCTCATTTCATAGTCCTTCCTGTTCATTTCAATTTTAGGGTTAAATATAGCACCGTGTTCTACTTACCCATGAAATGTAACTTACAAGACTGCATTTCCAGAACAAGCAATGTCATTTTACACTTATAAGCAGAACACACGGAACTACGCCTTGTCCTGTAGACAAGCCATAGAGCCTCTAGACCCAGCTTCAGCATATAGAAACTACGGGGGAATCAACCACCTGAGCGAAACCCTACTGGTACCATTTATAGGAGCCCCACCCGATGCTGGCACCCCTCCTCCCTTCTCCATCCTTCTTTTCTTTTGGGGCACTTAGCACATGGTTTTGGTGCTGACGAATGCTCACCTGTATACCCAATGGCATCTTGGTGGCTCAGGGGTGAAGAATCCGCCTGCCAATGCAGGAGACGTGGGTTTGATCCCTGGGTCGGGAAGATCCCTGGGAGGAGGAAATGGCAACCCACTCCAGTAGTCTTGCTTGGAGAATCCCATGGACAGAGGGACCTGGGGGCTACAGTCCCCGGGGTCATGGAGTCAGACACGACTGAAGCGGCTGAGCAACACTGCTTTTTGAAGGCTGAAACCGCTGTGTCCCCAGTATTGATTACCTAATAAACCTTCATTAAAAAAAAAAAAATGTCTGTGGGAAGAATGAATAGGATTAGGAGCTGCCCCTGAGTTAAATGTTTATAAATTGTAACGTCTTTTAAGTGTATACTCATTGGGCACTTTTGAACTAATTTAGGGCAAATTGATTTTTAAAGCAGTTCCTTCAGGTCGTGTTAATAGATGAGAGAGTGTGTAGGGCCAAGAGAAGAAAGATCAGCCCCGAGGAAGGAGGGCCAGGCATGGACCAGGTAGGAGCTGATTCACTGAGGGTTCCTGGCGTCACAGAGTACGTGTGTGCCAAGTCACTTCAGTCGTATCTGACCCTTTGTGTCCCTATGGACCTGTCGCCCACCAGGCTCCTCTGTCCATGGGATTTTCCAGGCAAGAATACTGGAGTGGGTTGCCGTGTCTTCCTCTAGGGGATCTTCCCGACCCTGAGATTGAACCTGCGTCTCTTATGTCTCCTGCTTTGGCAGGTGGGTTCTTTATCACTGGGAAGTGCAGACAGAGACCAAAGGCCAAAACAGAAATCTGCCCTGTGGTCTGCACCAGCACCGAAGGTAGTCCTGCTGTGACTCAGTGTTAGGATCAAAGGGTCCCCAAAACTGATCGTGGGTGAAGGAGACCCATGAAGAGCACCTGGGAACCCAGGGGTGGTTTTCAAAGTGGGACGCCCTCAGGTCACTGCATCCGTTGGCCCAGCAAAGGGAGATGAGAAGAGGAGCTGCTTGTTTGCTGTGGGGTACATGCCAACAATTCCACAGCTGGGGCTAGCTCTTAAAGAACAAAGATGTAGAGAAGGTGATGCAGACAGGAAGAGAGCCAGCGAGAGGCTGGGACATCACCGCCAAGGGCGCAGGCTGGGTGCATCGCAGGATTCAGGGGGGGCGGCAGGGAGAGTCTGCAAAGTGTTCTAGTGGGTCACCTATTTTTAATGTCACCATGGCAAGCCCATCTTTAATATGCATCATGCAGATTAACAGATCAATTTCACTAGTGAAAAACCATTTCAGACATTCACTGAGTTACTCAGCAAAGCCTAAGCTATTGATTCAGTATGGTTAGCAGACATCTGGGTCTCTGCCCATCAGTGTGGGCACTCCTGATTAGAAAGTGAGCAATGTGTAGGTGATAGATACACACACACACACACACACACAAAATCACACTTTGTATACTGAAGTATGTTCAGGTGCCTTCCAGACACCATAAATTAACAGTGGCAAAACTTTAGGTGGACTTGGGGTCTTCCCTCGTGGACCAGTGGTTAAGACTCTGTGCTGTCAGTGCAGGGGTCTCAGGTCCGATCCCTGGTCAGAGAATTAGATCCCACATGCAGTGCAGTCAAAAAAAAAAAAAAGAATATATATATATATATATATATATATAAAATGATATCACTATATAAAATGACGTCCCTGGCAGTCCAGCGGTTAGGACTCTGCTCTTCCACTGTAGGGCACAGATTCGATCTCTGGTCAGGAAACTAAGATTCCACAGGCCATGCAGCACAGCCCCCCCCCAAAAAAAATCCCAAAACTTCAGGTTGGCTTGATTGCTTGAGATCTTGCCCTCATTTCCACATCTTCGGGAGCTGAGGCTCTGCCGCTCAGTGTGTCCATGAGAAGGCACGGTCGGCCACTCAGCAGAGCTCTGCACCGCGCGGTCGGTCCTCGGCAAGACCGAGACCCAGAAAGGGGTCCTCAGCCCGAGAAACTCCTGTAGCTCTTCCTCCAACTCCTGGAACAACCTAGGAAGGAGTCACTAAAAGTTGGGTATTTTTTCCTTCAAGTCTGCGTTTGTTGGTGGAGCCATATTTGGTTTGATTTAGAAACAAAGAAATCAAGCAGCATCCCGACACGTGACTCTGAAGGAACACAAGCGTATTCGTGACACACCCGTTATCTAATTTAATTCCCAAGCCAAACTGTGGGCTTGGGAGTAAGTTTCCCCACTCTAAAGAGGGGAAAACTGAGGCCCTGAGCGGTTAAGAAATCTGCTTATCGTCACATAGCTAATAAACCAGGACTTGCCTCTGCCTGATTCTAGTGGGAGTGTTTTCTCTCCTTCCCAAGCTGACTTTTCTATCAAGAGGCAAAAAGCTGTTTAAATGTGAGAATAGACATATACTTGGGCCATGAAGAGTGACTAAGACACAGAAAAGAGTCAAGGGAGCATATTTCCATTTTATTGCCACTTCTGTCCATTTAAAATCTCTTTTCTTTTACATTCTAGGGTTTTGACCCCTAGTCCTACTGAAGTAATAACTGGTGAGTCTTCATTGTTTAATTAGAAATATGGCACCATTATTCAAAGAGTTGTCATTACCTAAGCTATATCAGTCGGAGAACAGTCTAAATACATTGAGAAAAAATTCATGACCCATCTCTTTAATTTAATTGTATTTATTTTCACATTTCTAAAAATACGCACTCTGCAAACAGCTTCTGGGCACAAATTCAAAGCCATAAATCCGCCAAGCCGATGGCACACTCCTCTGCTTCCTCATTTGGGTGATACCCCAAAGTCACTGTAGCTTCTCTTGTTTTCTAAACACTGTGCTCAAAGCCAGTTGTGGATGGCTCTGGCTCTGACTCTGGCAGCCACCTGGCTAGGCTTTCAGAAAACCTGGTCTAGATGAAGGGGAAAGAGAATTTCCAGACCACACATCAGGAAGTTGAAATGTTTGCAAAAATAACACTTAACACTTATTCAACATTTTGTGTCCATGAACTTAATTCATTTATTCTCTATAACACTTCTAATCAACCCATTTCACAGATGAAGACACAGGCCCAGAGTTACTAAGGAAACAGAAGAAAGGATTCCTGGGGTGACTATTGCAGGTCAGGAAAGGGTTCTGGAGAAGATTTCCTGAGCTGAGTCCTAAGGAAGGAGTGAGCGTTGCCAGGCAACCAGAGGGAGGGAGAGTTTACAAGTAGAAACAAAGGAATCATAAGGAGAAAAAGCTGCCTGCCAGTAAATCTTCTGGAAGTTGCTTTTATTAACCTAGCGGGTAAGGGGTGAAAACCCAGAGTGGCCAAGTGCACTGAAAGAAAGAGGAGAAACAGAGAGACGGGGAATATTTTGAAAGAAAAAAGTCAGCCATACTTGCTGGATTCGATTCAGAAGCAGAAGACGAAGAGGAGCTGAAAGGCTGGCAGGGGTCTGGATGGACAAGGGAGACGGGATGAGGAGTTAGATGGGGCACAGTAAGTGGCCATGCCCATGGACATCTTGGAGACGCGCGGGGGGAGCTACCCACAGGAGTGGAAGTTGGTAGAAGGTTGGACTCTGGAGGTAAAAGAGATTGACAAGTGGGCAGCAGCAGCGGGAGCCGACGTCCGCAGACCACGCTTCCTGCACTTTCAGAGGCCCACAGAGCACCTGAGGATCTCGTGAGAAATCAAGACAGCAATTCAGTGGCTCTGGGGTGAGAGCCGAGATACAGCGTTTCTTACAAGCTCCCAGGTACTGCTAATGCTGCCGGTCCACAGACCACATTGTAAGCAGCAAGGTCCTAGACCGTCCCAGCCCCCGAGGAAGACGATTCAGAGGAAAAAGCAGCCGATTGCCAGTATATACCTACAGGAGCATCAATATTGAAAGGGGGCTTTTGTCTCAGAAGTCAACCATGCAAGAGTTTTCACAAAAGCAGTGGCCCGCATCACTGAAAGGAGCCAAAGGGCAAAGTCTGCCCCTCGGGTTTAGCGGATGACATAGCACAGAGGTCCCCCTCTGACTTTCGGCAGGCGGTCTTACCAGTTGGCTGAGACTGAGGTCCCAGGGTGATAACCGGGTCTGGTCTGTATCACACGCCAAGTGCTAACCCAGGGCCTGACACATAACAGGCAGAACAGGCTATGCCATGCCCCAATCTCACAGACTGAAGTCCTAACCCTCAGCACCCCAGGATGGGACTATGTGTGGAGACAGATTCTTTCAAGAAATCTTCAAGATAAAACGAATTGGGCCTCATCCTGTAAGACCCATGTCCTTATAAGAAGGGGGAGAACTTGAACACAGGGACGCAACACAGGCTTCCCCGGGGGGCACAGCGGTTACGAATCCGCCTGCCAGTGCAGGAGACGTGGGTTGATCCCTGGGTCAAGAAGCTCCCCTGCAGAAGGAAAGGGCAACCCACTGCACTCCAATATTCTTGCCTGGAAAATCCCATAGGCAGAGGAGCCCCGTGTGCTGCAGTCCATGGGATCACAAAGAATCGGATGCAAATGAAAAGCACCAATGCAACACGCAGGGAAAGACTGCGTGAGGACCCGGTGAGAAGGTGGCCATCTGCAAGCCGAGCAGAGAGGCCTCAGCAGAAGCCAACCCCCCACCCCACCACCACCTCCATCTCAGGCTTCTAGCTTCCAGAAAAGGGAACAAATGCATTTCCATTGTTGAAGCGCCCCGTCTGTGGTATTTTGTGACGGCAGCCCAGCTAACACAGTCGGTGTTGAGTAATGACTCAGTGAGATGACCTGAAGTAGTTGCCCTGGTGTCCTTAAACACTTGGAAATCCCGCGGCTCGCTTCACCAGCCTCCGCTGCTTCTGGCGTAGCAGGGAGTGTTTGCTATCTCCTCCACACAGGACCACCTGCCCCAGGCCTCCACGACCCCTCCATGTGGTGTGCCCAGCACAGGCCATGGCACAGAAATACAAGCGGCCAGAAGCGGAGCCTCAGACCCCTGAAAGGAGAGGAACGAGGGAAGGCAGCTGACGGCACTGCCCTTCAGACAGCGTTTCCTCCCGAGGCGCCCAGGGTCTGACAAGTCTCAAGGCAGAGGGGACGCTGGGCCTTTGCCTCATTGCCCAAGGTGACTGGCTTGCTTATTCAAGACCGAGGTCTCTTTTGCAGTGACTATCAGATCCCAGTGACTTTTCCCTATGTTTCTGTCAGATGGTAATTGACTAGTGTCGGGATGTCATGCCCGGTAAACTGACCAAATCACACACCCCAGATTCACAGCCAACAGGATCTGAACACCTCAAACACTGCATACTTCCGACTCAGCCAATATCTCTAAAGCTGATTACCAGTAGTTAAGCTGTTCCCTCACTTGGCAGAACCCCCTGGAGCTCCCCCCAAAGCGCAAACACTTTAAACAAATGGAATTCTTGCATTTAAATGTTCAAACAAGCCCCATCAAGAATACAATTCAAAAATATCGCTTTGAAATAATTTACTTGGGAAAACCAAGTATTCTATGAAGGTGAGAGCTAGCTGCATGCTGAGAAGGCATTCCAAAGCATCCTCAGGTAAATAAGGACTGACTTAGGACACCGAGGCACTTTCTTCTTTTCCCAAATGCCTGGCATCTAGCAGGGCTCCTTTCTAAAAAGGCACATCACTAAACCACAAAAATGACCACTGAAGCATTTATGTCCAATTTGTACAGATGAAGGTACTTAGTATAGAACAGCTTAAGCAATGAACCCCCGTAACCACACATAATAAATGGAGAGAGAAGAATTTTTCTAAAGCAAAATTACCCATTTTGTTTCATTCCATCAGCTGAGAATCATCACTGTATTGCCAAGTTTCCCTGGTGGCTCAGACGGTAAAGAATCTGCCTGCAGTGCAAGAGACCGGGGTTCGATCCCTGGGTTGGGAAGATCCCTGGAGAAGGAAATGGCTACCCACTCCATATTCTTGCCTGGAGAATCCCATGAACTGAAGAGCCTGGCAGGCTACAGCCCACGGGGTCACAAAAGAGTCAGACACAACTTAGTGACTAAACAGCAAGAAGGATGACAAATTCAGTATTTTATTAAAAAAAATCACAAAATGTTACAAAATAAAAGAACAAACGGTATTACTTAACGTGCTGTGCGGCGTGCAGTTGTGTCCAACTCTGCCACCCTCATGGACTGTAGCCCGCCAGGCTCCTCTGTCCATGGGATTCTCCAGGCAGGAACACTGGAGACGGTTGCCATGCCCTCCTCTGGGGGACCTTCCCCACCCAGGAAACGAACCTGGGTCTCCTGCATTGCAGGCAGATTCTTTACCGTCTGAGTCACCAAAGAAGTCCATATTACTTAATAAATATGATTAAAATTAAAGTGAAAATGAGATAGATTTTAGGTTAGAAACACTGTGACTCAGGAAGCTATACAAGCTCTGTATACAGACATTTTTATCCATACGTGTGAGTGTGTGTGTGTGTGTGTGTTTGTGTATGTGTGTGTTAGTCACTCAATCGTGTCCAACTCTTTGCCACCCCATGGACTGCAGCTCTCCAGGCTCCTCTATCCATGGAATTCTCCAGGCAAAAATGCTGGAGTGAGTAGCCATTCCCTTCTCCAGGGGATCTTCCCAACCCTGGGATCAAACCCAGGGATCAAACCCAGGGATCTTTCCAACCCAGGGATCAAACCCACATTGCAGGCAGATTCTTTACCATCTGAGCCACAAGGGAAGCCCACAAGCTCTGTATACAGACACTTTTATTGGTACATAATACAGGGCAATCCTATTTTGGAGAAGGAAAGATTTTATCTTCATTTCTCCTGCGTCCAAAGCCTGCAAGTTTTCTTCTATCAGCACCTTCTCTTAAGGAGTTCTTCCTTCTGAGGTTACTTGTGTTGTTCATTTCATATCGATTTGCCTGAACACTGTGCAGACACCAGATTAGACCCAGAAATCTAACCCCAGAGCATCAAGCTGGTGACCTCTCAATGCACCTTCCCTGGGGACTAAAGCCACCTTTTTTTTTTCATCCATCCAGTCCCCTGTGCTGTGTTAATCAATAGCCCCTAAATCCAGTTCAAAGAAGAGCATTGTCTGGGATCTAAATTGCTCATTGCAGAATGGTTTCAAACCTCTGTTTACCTGCAAATTTCAGGAAGAGACCAGCCTTTTTTATGAACTGTTGTCTCTATGATCAAAGCAAATCATTCAGCCTCATCATCAAAGAGCTGCAAACTCCCATCTGGCCTCCTTTCCCAACCTGTAACAACTTCTACTACGAAGTCATAATTAAAAAATAGTTCACTCAAGAATTCTGATTATAATAAATGAATGACCTTGTCGCCGGCAGGCTGTGAACAAAGCCACAAAGAGGGCCAGTATAAGCTTCCATATTATGAGAAATTATGGTGACCGTAAATGCCATGATTGTGCAGGTCAATATGCTTTAACCTGCTAATTGTCCCTAGAAATCTTGGGGTCTCCCAGCATAACCCAGAGAGAAAGGGGAAGGAGAAGGCAAGATGGAGAGGGACCAAGGAGCTGAGAAACATGCCGCAAGCCTTTGAAGTCTCCCCAGCAGTGCTTGCCAATAAGAGAATGAGACCTCGTAAATAGAAGCATCACTTGGTGACACCCCCATGTCAGGGGTAATTTAGTGAATTATGTCTGCAGCTGACACAATACGCAAAGCAAACCTCATATGTCTCAGGCTGATATCATTCAGCAGCTGGAGAGATCTCTATTTCCATGGGCCTTCTGAAATGTGACTTGTTATAAAGGGCTGCGGCAGAGGACAGGGACACAAGACCACTTAGCTCAGCTTCTCCAAAGGGGGAGAGGTCAAACACTAAGACATTTCAGCAATACACAGTAAATCATCCGGCTCACCAGGAAAATAACAGCCAGCCAGCCTTTGGAGATACTGATGGAGCCCATGGTGTGCATAAGACACTTTCTTAAAGCCAATCGAGGCCAAGACCTCTGAAGCTTAGCTTGTGCAAGGGGGCGTGGGATGGCTCTGGAGAAAGTGCAGCCATCTGAATGTTCTGCGTCTTCTCTGCAGCTTGGAGCTACTGATGCATGCTTGAAAAAGTCAGGTGGGAGCTTTAGCTGGGAGGTGAGCGTTCAGGGTACTGTCCTGCGATGACATCCTATAGAAACGTATTCACTGCAACTTCCCCAACCAAGAGCTCTTCAGGTGTCATGGCACGGATGACCTGGCTGCCGGGCTCACGCTTCTCTGTTCACCTTCAAGCTGGTCCAGTTCTTACCCAGCAGACTTGGTGTGGGGTGTTAAGAGTGGTGGGGAATAGGGAATGTATGTGGCGATTAGAGGAATATGGATATGGACTAGGAGGGTAGGGAAATGCACTCTCGTTGTGCAAGATGGGAAAGTGGCGGCCCGGGAAGCACTAGATGATCAGCCGTTGGCACCTGTAGTAAGAGCATCCTAACAGATGGAGTAAGCGCATCCTAATAACCTGTACTGAACATTGCATATGCAGACACTGGAAGAGCTTCACAAATGCTATTTTCATATGTACCTTCAAGTGGTGGAGGATGTGTAGGGTGTGGTGTTTGGTTGCTAAGTCATGTCTGACTCTTTGTGACCCCGTGGACTGTAGCTCGCCAGGCTCCTCTGTCCATGGGATTCTCCAGGCAAGACCACTGGAGCGGGTGGTCACACCCTCCTCCAGGGGATTTTCCCAATCCAGAGATCAAATCTATGTCCCCTGCATTGGCAAGAGGATTCTTTACCACTGAGCCACCAGGGAAGCCCAATGTACCCTCAAGTAGGTGCTATTTCTTTAGTAATAAATATTTCATTTTTCAGATGAGAAAACTTGAGGCTTTTCATGATTAGGTAACTGGCTGAAGTTCACATGCCAGAAAATAATGAGCTAGGATGTGAACTCAAGCCTTTTGTGGCAGCAGAGACTAAGCTTAGAACTTCCACGCTTGTTCAGCCTAGAAAGGGCTCAGAAAGTACTTGCAGATTTACATTAAATATATAAATGCTGCCCAGATTGATGAATAAATAAATGAGTAGTAGCTTCACTTTGGAGAAGCCCCAGATTATTTTCTTACGGCTGTTGTTCAGTGGCTAAGTCATACCTGACTCCTTGAGACCCCACGGACTGAAGCACACGAGGCTTCCGTATGCTCCACTATCTCCCAGGGTTGGGTCAAATTCATCCATTGAGTCGATGACGCGATCTAATCATTTCTTCCTCTGCCACCATCTTCTCCTTTTCCTTCAGTCCTTCCCAGACCTTCAGTTCTTTTCCAGACCAATGCTCTGAGCCATATAATTCTTTCTTTTATATGAGTAAAGTCTGTGTGACAAAAAATAAACCATTGCTGCTCTTCTATTAGTAATTAATGATAAATAAGCCCATTGTTAATAATTAATGAAACAAAATATTAAGCAAACCAGGGCTATATATAATGTAATGTAGAATTTTAGCAATGATTTGCAAATAATAAGCTATTATTAACATGTAGCAATAGGTTAAAGGCAAGAAAAAGTATGTCATTTGAATAAATGGTACAAAGACACTTTATAAAACTTGTGACCAACTTCTATTTTAAAAATTCAAGTAGGAATATAAGAAAAGCTGCTAACCATTAAAAAAATATATATTTCATAGTAATAGCTGACAATCACTTGAAGATAAAATAGCAACATTAAGAACAAAAAAAACAAGCTTTATATCATTATTCATTGTTTGAGAAATTTTGATGAAAGGAAAAAATTAAAAGCAAAGTTAAATATTGAAAAGAGAAAAAAATTTTCTTTATAACTCATGTTCTTATAGATCTAGAAAATCCAAAGGAATGAGGTAGATACTATCAAGACTTAATAAAATATAGGAGTTTGAATCTAAAATAGACAAATGTTGTTGTTGTTCAGTCTCCCAGTCATATCCAACTCTTTGTGACCCCGTGGACTGCAGTACGCCAAGCCCCCCGTCCCTCACCATCTACCCAAAGTTTGCCCAAGTTCATGTCCATTACATCGGTGATGCCATCCAGCCATCTCATCCTCTGATGCCCTCTTCTCCTTCTGCCCTCAATCTCTCCCAGCATCAGGGACTTTTCCAATGAATCAGCTGTTTGCATCAGATGACCAAAATACTGGAGCTTCAGCTTCAGCATCAGTCTTTCCAGTAAATATTCAAGGTTGATCTCCCTTAAGATCGACTGGTTTGATCTCCTTGCTGCCCAAGGGACTTTCAGGAGTCTCCTCCAGCACCACAGTTCAAAGGTATCAATTTTTTGGCATTCTGCCTTCTTTATGGTCCACAGCTGTACATGACTGTTGGGAAGATCATAGCCTTGACTATATGGACTTTTGTCAGCAGTGATGTCTCTGCTTTTCAACACTGTCTAGGTTTATCATAGCTTTCTTGCCAAGAAGCAATTGCCTTTTGATTTCATGGCTGCAGTCGCCATCCCCAGTGATTTTAGAGTCCAAGAAGAGGAAACCTGTCACTACTTCCACCTTTTCCCTTTCTATTTGCTGTGAAGTGATGGGGCCAGATGCCATGATATTAGGGTTTTTTTCCAATATTTAGTTTTAAGCCGGTTCTTTCACTCTCCTCCTTCACCCTTATCAAGAGGCTCTAATGCTTCTTTGCTTTTTGCCATTAGAGTGGTACCATCCTCATATCTGAGGTTGCTGGTGTTTCTCATGCTTATCTTGATTCCAGCTTGTAACTCATCCAGCCCGGCATTTCTCATGATGTGCTCAGTGTACAGGTTAAACAAAAGAGTGACAGCAGACAGCCCTGTCACACTCTTTTCTCAATCTTGAACCAAACAGGTGTTCCACACAGGGTTCTAACTCTTGCTTATTGACCCACATACGAGGTGATGGAATTCCAGTAGAGTTATTTCAAATCCTGAAAGATGATGCTGTGAAAGTGCTGCACTCAATATGCCAGCAAATTTGGAAAACTCAGCAGTGGCCACAGGACTGGAAAAGGTCAGTTTTCATTCCAATCCCAAAGAAAGGCAATGCCAAAGAATGCTCAAACTACTGCACAATTGCACTCATCTCACACGCTAGTAAACTAATGCTCAAAATTCTCTGAGCCAGGCTTCAGCAATACATGAACCATGAACTTCCTGATGTTCAAGCTGGTTTTAGAAAAGGCAGAGGAACCAGAGATCAAATGGCCAACATCCGCTGGATCATGGAAAAAGCAAGAGAGTTCCAGAAAAACATCTATTTCTGCTTTCTTGACTATGCCAAAGCCTTTGACTATGTGGATCACAATAAACTGTGGAAAATTCTGAGTGAGATGGGCATACCAGGCCACCTGACCTGCCTCTTGAGAAACCTATATGCAGGTCAGGAAGCCACAGTTAGAACTGGACATGGAACAACAGACTGGTTCCAAATAGGAAAAGGAGTGTGTCAAGGCTGTATACTGTCACCCTGCTTATTTAACTTCTATGCAGAGTACATCATGAAAAACGCTGGGCTGAAAGAAACACAAGCTGGAATCAAGATTGCCAGGAGAAATATCAATAACCTCAGATATGCAGATGACACCACCCTTATGGCAGAAAGTGAAGAAGAACTAAAGAGCCTCTTGATGAAAGTGAAAGAGGAGAGTGAAAAAGTTGGCTTAAAGCTCAACATCCAGAAAACTAAGATCATGGCATCCAGTCCCATCACCTCATGGCAAATAGATGGGGAAACAGTGGAAACAGTGGCTAACTTTTTTTTCTTGGTTTCCCAAATCACTGCAGATGGTGATTGCAGCCATGAAATTAAAAGACACTTGCTCCTTGGAAGGAAAGTTATGACCAACCTAGATAGCATATTCAAAAGCAGAAACATTACTTTGCCAACAAAGGTCTGTCTAGTCAAGGCTATGGTTTTTCCTGTGGTCATGTATGGATGTGAGAGTTGGACTGTGAAGGAAGCTGAGCACAGAAGAATTGATGCTTTTGAACTGTGGTGTTGGGGAAGACTCTTGAGAGTCCCTTGGACTGCAAGGAGATACAACCAGTCCATTCTGAAGGAGATCAGTCCTGGGTGTTCATTGGAAAGACTGATGTTGAAACTGAAACTCCAATACTTTGGCCACCTGATGCAAAGAGCTGACTCATTTGAAAAGACCCTGATGCTGGAAAAGATTGAGGGCAGGAGGAGAAGGGCACAACAGAGGATGAGATGGTTGGATGGCATCACCAACTCAATGGACATGAGTTTGGGTAGACTCCAGGAGGTGGTGATGGACAGGGAGGCCTGGCGTGCTGTGGTTCATGGGGTCGCAAAGAGTCAGACATGGCTGAGCTACTAAACTGAACTAAATACATCATATACTAATACATGGTAAATAATTCATAATAAGTCAACTCCCATAAAAGCTAGGATTTTTCAGTGAATGGAGCTAGGACAGTGACCTAACAATTTGATACACTATATATTTAGATTATTATATAATTCAAAGGCCATTTCTGGTGAATTAGAGAATATAACATTTATAAGTAAAAATTAAAAGAGTATTCCATCTAATTCTCTTTTTTTTTGGAGGGAGAAAGTTTTTGATTCTCAGGAATGATAAAATAATTCATAGAGAGAAAGATGGACAGACAGATGCTGGTATAGTATACAGACAGCACCCAGCCTGATGGATTTGTACTTGCATTATACCCAGTATTTACATTTTCAAATTCACTTGTGTGTGGCAATTGAAATTTTTGTGGGTAAAAACAAACATATAATGATAACCAGAAGACTAATAATAATAAGAAAATAACTGAACAAATATGAGAAACAAACAAGCAAAGCATGATGACTCTTATAGGTAAGTTAGCAAAGGAAAGAAAAATTTACCAAAAAGGGAAATGTAATCAGCAAATAAAGTATAAGAAAATGTTCAACCTCAATACACATTATAAGATATTATTTTTTCTGATAGGCCATTTTATATATGTTTGCCTTTAAAAGAAAAAACACACACACACAAAAACCTAAAAGTCTTCATGCAAGAGTGAGGTAAAACAGACACCCTCATATATTATTAATTGCAATTTAAATCTATAGCTTTAGAAAGGAACATAGCAATTTGTAGAAGAACTTTTAAATGCTTATTTGCGTAGTTTGACCCAGGAATTCCTCTTCTGGGAATCTATCTTAGTAATTCTAGATGTAGAACATGCTCTGTGAATGAAGATGTTAAATGCTGTGGTATATATTGTCATTGTGTTAGTTGTTCTGTTGTGTCCAACTTTTTGCACCCCGTGGACTGTAGCCCACCAGGCTCCTCTGTCCATGGGATTTTCCAGGCAACGATATTGGAATGGGTTGCCATTTTCTTCTCCAGTGAAAAATAATAACAGTTCTTCAATTTCAGAAGAATGTGTAGTGGGTTGAATTATACCTCCAAAAAAGTTACATTCCAGTCCTCACTTCCACTACCCATGAACCATACCTTCTTTCCCTTTATTTTACAATAAGGTCTTTACAGATGTAATCAAGTTAAGATCTTGTTTAGTCGCTACGTGGTATCCAAGTCTTTGCAACCCCATGGACTGCAGCATGCCAGGCTCCTTTGGAGTTTGTTTAAATTCATGTCCATTGAGTAGGTGATGCTATCGAACCATCTCATCCTATTCTGCCCCCTTCTCTCTTTGCCTTCGATCTTTCCCAGCATCAGAGTCTTTTCCAATGAGTCAGCTCTTTGCATCAGACAGCCAAAGTATTGGAGCTTCAGCACCAGTCATTCCAATAAAGATTCAAGGTTGATTTCTTCTAGGATGGACTGGTTTGATCTCCTTGCAGTCCTTGGGACTCTCAAGAGTCTTCAGCATCACAATTCAAAGGCATCAATTCTCCAGCATCATCAAGTTAAGATGAGGTGAAACTAAGTTGGGATAGATCTTAATCCAATATGCCTGGTGTCCCTATGAGCAGAAGAGATATAGAGCCACACTGGAAGAATGTCCTGTGAAGATACAGAGACTGGAGTAAGGCACATACAAGCCAAGGGATGCCAAGAATTGCTGACAATACCAAAAGCTAGGAGAGAGCCATGGACCAGATTCCCCCCAAGTAGAGACTTCATAAACAGCATGGCCCTCTTGATACCTTGATCTTGGACTTGAACAGTCAAATAGCAATATGTTTTGTACTTTTCTAGAGTTTTTAATTTTATTTATTGAAAACACAGCCACAATTAATTATCATAGGTGGCTGAGACTAATCAAGACACCCTAAGATTTGGGCTTGAGCTGTCTTTTATAAGGTCCTTGGCCCTGGAGTTGAAAACCTGGACAAAATTGGATTTCTGTTTACGAAGAGGGTGGAATGTTAGGTGAACAACTAAAAACTGTCTGCTGTCATATTCCTGGTGGCACTCCAAACTTGACAGAAGCTGTGAAGAGGTGGGGTGGAAAAGGTACTTTAATTAATGTGGAGAAGAAATGATGTATGTCCTGAATAATACCACTGAAATGCTTTACTGGTAAGCCTCAACATTAGTATGTTACAAGCTGATCACCTAAGAGTGAATCTTAGAATAACCAACAGACTAATTTTCTTCTTCTTGGTAAGCCAAATACTAGAAAAGTTCTTACAGTTCCTCCTTATACAGACAGGATTTAATCAATCACAAAGGTCACAAAGTCCAGTAGTATATATTCACAATTCAGTTGGGTAAACTATGATATACCTATTATTTAAACATGCAGTCATTCATATTTCTTGCTCAATATTGGGTTGGGAGTTCATGTTATAGGACTAAACAAAAAAATGTCATAATCCCAACCCTTAAATATCCTGTAGTCACGTTGGAGAAAGTGAAAGCGTTAGTCCTTCAGTTGTGTCTGACTCTTTGTGACCCCATGGACTGTAGACCACTAGGCTCCTCTGTTCATGAAATTCTCTAGGCAAGAATACTGAAGTGGGTGGCCATTTCCATCTCCAGGAGATCTTCCCAACCCAGGGATTGAACCCGGGTCTCCCGCATTGCAGGCAAATTCTTTACAGTCTGAGACATTACTTGCTCCTTATCGGAGAAACCAACTTTAAACAAAGCATGGGACATAATATATAATTATGATTGTGATTGTGGGCACACAAGGAAGACAACAGGTGCTGTGAGAGTACATAATGAGGTAAATTAGTCTAGCGTGGGGAGCCTGGGAAGTGATATTTGAGTTGCCCTGTTTAAGATGATGTTAAAACTGATTCAACAGAAAGGAGGAACTTGCCAAGCCAACTGGAGAATGGAAGTGATTTGACTTTCCTGAATAGAAGGAGCACCTTGGGCAGTTTCCAGGTCTAGACCTATTCTGGCTGATTTGACTGATAAGAGGAGGCCAGTGTAACTAGCGTGCAATAAGCAATGTGGAAAGGGGGTGAGAGATGAGGCTGGAAGTGCACGTTAATATTAGTGTTGGTCGCTCAGCCGTGTCCGACTCTTTGTGACTCCATAGACTGTAACACACCAGGATTCTCTGTCCGTGGAATTCTCCAGGCAAGAGTATTGAAATGTGTAGCCATTCCCCCCTCCAGGGGATCTTCCCAACCCAGGGATCGAACCCAGGTCTCCTGTTGCTGGCAGAGTCTTTACCATCTGAGCCACCAGGGAGTCTTTTAGACAATGCTGCAAATACAGGACTTGATCCTGAGTGCAACAGGAGCCAATGAAGGACTCTAAAAAATAGAAGATAGTGATGGACGCTTTAAATAGATCAGGACAGGGCAAGAGTAGATGATAGAAGATTAGGAAACAAGTGATATCACCAGTTCTGTCCAAAGGTAATGGTGGCTTTCCTCACTAGGAAGTGAGAATGTAGAACAGATTCAAGATATTTATGTATAACTAAGTAAATTTGACCACACTGGAATACTGACACATGTTGAACACCAGGAAACATTGGACTACAATGGTCTAATAAGGTTCTCCTTTGATCTCCTCATTCATGAATTCATTCAATCCTCATTTACTATATGCAAATATTATATTCAAACTCACCAATTCATTATCCAGCTGCATCCGTCTGTCAGTTGAGTTTTCCATTCTAACGGTTATATTTTTTAAAAATTTAAGATCTCTGATGTTTGTCATCTGCTTAGTCTGTCCACGTAACAACCCCCTGAGATTTAATTTCTCTTCTTTATCTCTCAAATAATATTGAGTACACTTTTTAAAGTTTTTTTCTTCCTATTCTGAAGTATTCACTCTACTTCCTCATATAAACACTCTTGCAGTTTTTAGGTTTGCAGTCTCTTTCATAATCTGGGTCTTGTTCAGATATTTAGTGAGACTTAGGAGCTCCCTTTTGTGAACTGGGCTGGGTGATAACCTTCATTAACAGCTACGTTGCCCTGTGGTATCATATATCTTGTTACAGCAAATATTCACTCTCCCCACATTCAACCCCCATGGAATGAATACATACCCCTGAACCTTGGATGTTAGGCTTGACCATGTGACTTTTCCGGGCCAATGAGATGTTGTTAGCAGGCCTAATAAAAGTAAAGACCTGCTTTAATGATTAACCTTGCTTTCTTAAACTTTTGTCATCCCCGTGAGAAACACATGCCCTAAACAGCTGCTGGTCCTAGAAGAAAGAAAATGGGAGGAAAGGTCTAAACTAAGCCTGTGGCCAGGAGCCAAGAAAAACTGAGCCCAGCTAGATCAGCTTTATGCCAGCCAATTCTCATCCCATCACTTGAAAAAATATCACCCAGACGACTCCCCCAGGCTAATGAACGAAGTTGTTGTTCTGCTGCTAAGCCATGTCTGATTCTTTGAGACCCCATGAATTGCAGCATACCAGGATTCCCTGTCCTTCACTATCTCCCAGAGTTTGCTCAAACATGTCCATTGAGTTGGTGATGCCATCCAACCATCTCATCCTATGTCATCCCCTTCTCCTCCTGCCTTCAATCTTTCCCAGCATCAGGGTCTTTTCCAATGAATCAGCTCTTCGCATCAGGCCACATTATTGGAGCTTCAGCTTCAGCATCAGTCCTTCCAATGAATATTTAGGGTTGATTTCCTTTAGGATTGACTGGTTTAACCTCCTTGCTGCCAAAGGGACTCTCAAAAGTCTTCTCCAGCTCCACAGTTCAAAAGCAGCATTTCTTCGGTGCTCAGAGCTTTTTATGATCCAACTCTCACACCCATATATGAACAAGGAGTAAATATTTATTATTCTATGTCATTATTATTTTTGTGGTGGTTTACTACACAGCAATATCTGGTTAACACATCTTATCCCTTCTACTAATAATTTTTCACAACTTCTGGCCCATAAAGAATCTTCTCTTGTTTTCAAGCGCTAGTATCATTTATTTATTAATATTGTATACTCACTGATGTTTATTTACAAGATTCTTTTTTTTATCATTTATAGGTCTTTGCTGTGAAAGAGGGATATTTCAAAGAATTCTCAGGCCACCATCTTGACTTTAGAAATCTGATCACAAGATTGAATCTCTTATAGGATTATTCTACCTGATTTAATCAGATAAGCTCTAGGAACTTTGAAGAAGTTCAGAGGCAAGCAAGATCAAACCAGTCAATTCTAAAGGAAATCAATCCTGAATATTCATTGGAAGGACTGATGCTGACAACTGAAGCTCCAATACTTTGGCCACCTGATGTGAAGAGCTGACTCACTGGAAAAGACCTTGATGCTAGAAAGATTGAGGGCAGGAGGAGAAGGGAGTGACAGAAGATGAGATGGTTAGATAGTATCCCTGACTCAAAAGAAGTGAGTTTGAGAAAATTCTGGGAGATAGTGAAAGACAGGGCAGCCTGGCCTGCTGCAGTCCATGGGGTCACGAAGAGTCAGACACAACTTACAGACTGAACAAGAACAGGAGAACAGCACTTGGAGGAGACCACTCATCCCAGGGGGCTCAGTGGTAAGGAGCCCACCTGCCGACCCAGGAGATGCTGGCTCAATCCCTGGGTCAGGAAGGAATGCCACCTGCTCTAGTATTCTTGCCTGATAAAGCCCCAAGGGCAGAGGAACAAGGTGAGCTACAGACCCTGGGGCTGCAAGAGTCGGACATAACTGAGCACGCGTGCACACACTCATCTGGTGATGATGTCCACGTTATAGCAAAGGGCTGCTCTCCTGGTGACACCAAGGCTACCACTTCTGGACTCAGACACCATGATGACATGTCTGCTGCTGGATGGCTCCACTAGAAACTCTGCTTCGGGCACCTCTGCCCGCTGGATGATCCTGACCCTGGCTTCACCAGGATGGATCTTGCCCAGCATATGAGTCTTCACTTCGCTAGCTTCTGAACTGAAATCTCATGCAAGTATCTAGCCAGAGCTGAAGTCACATTCCAAGAAGAAAGGCATGGAAAGTGAATTTCTGGTTTCATCTAGGCGAGGACTAAACCTATAATGTAGGACATTTCTCACACTTAGAAAGGCAGTTAAGAATGTTGACAAGCATGCCTTACAATCACTGCTTGGTTATGTTAGATATGAGGGGGAAAAAAAGAAAAGAAAACAAGCTTATATAGTTAAGAAGGTCACAGACTACAACTCTCAATTACAATTAATTGATATAACATTCACAGATGTTCCTGGCAGAGTCCCCATCACATAGCAGACACTCAACTAATGAGAAATCAGTGAATTTATAAATGAAACTACAAACTACTCCTATAGCACAAAGCACAAATGCCATTATTCTAGGTTTGTAGTCTTGTCTCTAATTCTCCAGTGAGCTGCCTTTTGTCCCCCTGTTCAAATCTCCATGTTTTACTTTCTGTTTTCACCTTTGATCTTCTGGGGGGAAGATTTCATTTCACAGGACACACTTGTCAAGGCCTTGCCAGCTGGACCCACTTAAGCCTTGCCATCTCCTAGTCCATTGGCTAACAGTCTCTGCCTGCAAATGTTCATCCCTGGTCTGCATCAAGAATTTAAAGATAGAGAAAGATCAGTGGACCAGTGATCCTAAAAATTATAATTTGACAAAAAAAAAAACACCTTTCCGACATGCCAAAATTAATATACAATAATATATAATGGGGACTTCCCAGGTGACTCAGTGGTAAAAGAATCCACCTGCCTGTGCAGGAGATGCAGGTTTCATTCCTGGGTTGGGAAGATCCTCTGGAGGAGGAAATGGCAACTGTCTCCAGTATTCTTTGAAATCCCATGGACAGAGGAGCCTGGGGGCTACAGTCCATGGGGTCGCAAAGACTCAGACACAATTAAGCCAGTGAGCACACAATACATAATAAAGTGTTTCCCCTCCCTTTCTTGTCTTCTTGAACTAGTGAAATTCCACATGTGATGAAGTCGTGTCCGACTCTTTGGGACCCCGTGGACTGTAGCCCACCAGGCTCCTCCATCCATGGGATTCTCCAGGCAAGAATACTGGAGTGGGTTGCCATTTCCTTCTCCAGAAGTAAGACCTAGAGGACAGCAAATGTAAATTAATAAAGAAAAATGAAAACAGAACTTTATAGCTTTGTTAATGTAAAAATATACTTTACACTTTAGGTATTTAGAGGATTGGGCAACTTCTGAAAAAAAAAATCAACTTTTATTGAAACCCCATTGTATGCCAGGCTGTTGGCCTCTGAGGTACAGAGGTGAGCAGTACCAATGGGGTGAAAAAAGAATGAAAGCATTAGTCACTCAGTTATGTCCTACCCTTTGCAACCCCATAGACTGTAGGCTACTTTCTGTCCGTGGAATTTTCCAGGTAAGAATATGGGAGTGGGTTGCCATGCCCTCCTCCAGGAGACCTTCCTGACCCAGGGATTGAACCAGCATCTCCCACATCCAGGCAGAGTCCTTACCATCTAAGCCAGGACTGGCTCCAAATCTGCTGTATTTGCACTTGGGCTTCTCAACCAGATCCTTCTACTAAGCTTGAAATATTTCTTGATGCAAGAAAACAAATCAATATCACTCTAAAAAAAAAAGAATTAGGAGAGAAAGAAGAAAGGGAGGATGGAAGGGAGAGACAAAATCTTAGCCTGGGTTCCTCATAAATCAGAGTCTGAGACAATGGTTTATGGGAGGGGGACATTTACTTGAAAGTGTGGGCTGTGGAGGAAGAATTGAGAGAAGGACTGAAACAGGAAAGGAAAGCATCATCTTCTTTCCTTCCTCCCTGCCTGCCTTCCATTCCCTGTTGACTGTCATAGGTGACTGGACTCTTGGTCCCATTCCCCTTTCTTCCATTCCATTCCTGCTTTCCATTCCCTGTTGACTATCATAGATGACTGGATTTTTGGTCCCATTCAGGAGCCTTTTAACATATTATTGACCAGAGACCTATTAATACATCTCTTGTTACCCAAACGTTACTGACTGGAGACATATCAATATGTTTTTAGAGAGTAACACAATTAACATCATAGCGGGAAGTTGTTAGAGCCTAAAATTGATCAAAGATTCATTATACAACTTATGATGGTTGTTATCTTTCACATTGTGCTTCAATTACATTTTTGTTCCAATCTTATGTATATTATAAATGCAAGCTTATTACCATAAAATTTTCAAAAATGATGCATCCTAAAATTTTGAATGAAGATGTATTTTTTAGTGAATTTTATGCAGATACTGTCTCCAGTTGTCTAAATGACATATGCTAGTGTTTCAGAAGATGACAGTTCTTCAGAATATAGTTCTCATTCAGATGATGTGATTTTACAATAAAAAAAAAAAGACAAAAATCTTTAAGGATTGATTCTGATTAGGAAAGTGAAAATGAAATGCAGGGTGCTGGGGAAGACTTTACAGGTGTGTGAGATGTACCTATTGAATGTAATAACCTGCAAAGTGTTAGTGACATAACAGATTTTTTGGCCAGCCAAAATAAAAATCGCCAGCCACAGGCGTTAGTTTTTGCCAAAAAATCCCCTGGTTAGTAATGAATTAAAAATGCAAGGAAGGAAAGAAGAAAGGAAGGAAGGAAGACAAGCTCTTGACATTTTGATTTTGGAGTCAGAAGCATTAACAGAAGCAACAGTCAAATATGGGACAGTGGTGCAGTGGTAAAAACTCCGCCTACCAATGTGGGAGACACAAGAGACGTAGGTTTGATCTCTGTGTTGGAAAGACACCCTGGAGGAGGAAATGGCAACCCACTCCAGTATTCTTGCCTGGGAGATCCCACGGACAGAAGAGCCTGGTGGGCCACAATTCGTGGGGTCGTTAAGAGTCGGACACAATGGAGTGCACATCCCCATGTCTTTAATTATTGTGGCTTACCCTTCCTGATGATTTCATATGCTCTCAAGAGCAACCCTTGGAAGTAGGGATCATTGCTCATAGAGTAGTGAGCTTCAAAGTGTGGGCCCTGGAGCCAGACAGCTTGGAAAGAAACACTGGCTCCATCGCTTATTAGTTATGTGACCTCGGGCAAATTGCTTACAGTTTTTCTCATCTGTGAAAATGGAGATAATAAAGGCACATACCTCCAAGGGCTGTTTGTTGTGAGGATTAAATGAGTTAATATTTTTAAAGTACTCAAAACGGTTCTGGCAAAGAGTAAGTTAGCTATTATAAAAGCCTGCCTTTTTTTTTTTTTTTTTCTGATGCTCTTAACTAGGCTAAAGGACAGATTTCAAATGCTTTCTGATCCATAAAATAGGAACAGCTCTTGCATTAGCAGAATTACTTTGAAACTCTTCAAAGTGAAATGTGCAAGAAACTGTCCTCAACAAGGCTACTGGGCAGCCGGGAAGCTCTGAAACGGAGGGGTGGGGCTCAGCTGGGAAAGGGCGTTTGGAACAAATGCACGCTTCACTCATCAATAGCTTCTTGTGGGATGTCTTCCCTCCATCGTTTCTCTAAAATGTAAAATCGTCATTCTGGGCAGGGTGCCAGGTTTCTCTCCCTGGGATCCAGTGAGCCAGTGTTCCCTTCTCCCTGGCCATTTGGAGCGAAAGAGAAGCCAAGATCTTGTTTCAGTCCAAATGTTCAATGTTTATGGAAATGGGTTTGGATGGTTTACAAAAGCTAACCACCCTCCCCCTTTCCACTCCAGTGGACTGATTTTAGCAGTTCTGGGGTTCTATTCCTGTTTCCTACCCCACTTCTTGTCAAACTGGCAAAGAAGTCTCCTCTCCCTCACGTCTCAACATCCCATGGATTCCACACAATCTGTGAGGCCATCAGCATGTTGACAAAAAAAAAGTATCCCTAGCTGAAGCCTGGGAGGCCACACTTAACACAATCAGGAGTGGGGAATATTTAGAGAGCAGGTCTACGGTTTGATAATGGGGGAAGCAGTGTCGCAGCTGACTCACAAAGCCTTCAGCCTTGACCAAGAGAGGAGCTGGGGAGACTGTGGGAGCAGGCAAAATGGTGAGAGATGCTAAGCCATGTTCCCCACTTGGGAGATGTATTAAATATTGGCAGACAGCAATCATTGCAAAATGTGTATTTATTTATTTATTGGAATGGATGTACTCAGCCATTGCCTCTTCCCTCTGGGGGCAGCCGGGAGAGAGAGAAAATGAGCCTGACTCATATCTTGCTTTTACAGCTTAAATGACTCCTCTCAGAGTCCATAAACACAAGTCATCTCTTATGGTCTCACCCGTGCTCACACCCATCCTCGAATCTCAACCCAAATTCCATTTAGATTCTAGAATCTCCAAACCAAAATGGACCAGTGTGTTTCCTGGCAGTGGTAGAAGTGAAACTAGAGGCTTGCTCTCTGACTCCTGCCTGCTTATAAATTGTGTCCATCTACACACACACACATGCACACACGCAAGTATCCTGTACACAATTCTGAGTCAAATAATTGCACTCTTCACTGAAAAACCGTTTAAGCTTTCTGAGAATTGTGGAAATCTTCTAGATAAAGTCCCCAACCACCCCAGATCCCTCTCATTTCCTCTTCATGCTGAACTTTCTCTTCTGCCCTACCCATGTTCGTTACAGTTCCTCAACTATCAAGCGGGCTTCCCTTGTAGCTTACTTGGTAAAGAGTCTGCCTGCAATGTAGAAGATTTGGGTTCAATCCCTGGGTTAGGAAGATCCCCTGGAAAAGGAAATGGCAACCCACTCCAATATTCTTGCCTGGAGAATCCCGTGGAGAGAGGAGCCGGACAGGCTACAGTCCATGGGGTTGCAAAGAGTCGGACACAACTGAACGACTTTCACTCGATTTCAGCTCTAATTGTTTTCCTGTTCCTGTCTCTGCCTTTACTGATTCACACAAGATGTTTTTTTTTCCCGAATAGAACATCTCTGTCTTTTGTGTTCTGTTACATGTTAGAGCCAAGAGGTTACCCTTCAGAGTTCAACTGTCTTCATTTCCGGGTGAGATATTAAAAAAGCCTGGAGAGAAAAGTGATGTGTCTGCTCTAAGATGACTCTCCAAGTACTTACTGGATGTTGAACCCAGAGTGGACACTCCTAAAGGAAGACAGAGATATCTCTTAAACTCTTATGCGTGTCTCCACCATTTTGGAAGGGAGTAGCCACAACATTTGTGCAGGTTGTACAAAGCAATTTACTAATAAACACAGTTACCCACATGAGTTAGTGAAGTCAGTCACTGGATAGGGGATATGAGTTCAAAATCCACCTCAGCCTCTTTGTGGCCATGGGCAATTCAGTTATGCTCACCAACCCTTTAAGGGCTTGGCTTCCTCATCTATAAAATGGGGGCATGGATACAGCACTCATTAAGTGGTCATAGGACCAAATGAGACCCAGAGTTACTGTAGTAATTAAAACAGTTAATATTATTTGAGGACTGGACCGAGAGTTTTAAAAGCCATTTTGCAAGGCGTGAGTAGTTGCCAGAGCTTAGGCATGATGGGGGTGAGAGTGGTGGTTGTGTCTATGAAGGGGTAGAGAAATCTTTGTGGTGACAGAATAACTGTGTCATGACGCTGTGAGGGATTAGGTGGATCTCACATGATAAAATGCCACAGAATTACACCCACATTGTACCAATGTCGTTTCTTGTTTGATACTGTATTAGAATCATGTAAGATATAACCATTGAGGGGAAATTGAGGTAAGAATACACAAGACCTCTGTAATACTTCTGCAATTTTTGTCAATATATAATTGGGCGTCTCTGGTGACTCAGATGGTAAAGAATCCATCTGCAGTGCAGGACGCCTGAGTTCGATCCCTGGGCAGGGAAGATCCCCTGGAGGAGGGCATGGCAACCCACTCCAGTATTCTTGTCTGGAGAATCCCGTGGACAAAGGAGCTTGATGGGCAACAGTCCAGGGGCTTGCCAAGAGTCAGACACAACTGAGTGACTAAGCATACACACATATAATTAATTTAAAAAAAAACATGAAATGAATAAGATCCATTTCCAATGAAAACACTAGACTTTAGAAAGGTTAAATAACTTGCCCGAGGTAACACAAGCATTGCATGACAGAGACAAGCTTCCAGCCCTACCTGTTGACAGCAAAGACCATGTTTTCCCACTCTGTGATGGCGCTGAACACGGCGCCAAGCGTTGCCCCCATCCTCCGTGTCCAGGCCGTAACACGTAAAAACTGGTCATCTGCTTGTTTCTGAGACAAGCAAGGGACAGCTAAGTACTTGCTCTTCTACCCTGTTCCTTTAGGTATTTACAATGTGAACAAACCCTCTAGATTTCACAAAAGCCACAGACATGTGAAAACGGTCATCACTAACGATCCTAATTCAAAGGGTTAAGGACACGTCAACCTCAGAACATAAGGTGTGACCTGATATATATTTGGACCCCATTTACCTCACCCTGGAATAATCAGCACGTTCAATTGTGATCACGCAGGCTTAAGCAAACCTTATGTCTAGAGCAGGCACACTTGCTTTGGGATTTCCTCCACGCTCAGCCAGCACTCAGCTACTGAGTGCTTCGTAAATGTCCCCTCAGAGCTAGCTGGACACATTTGTCTCCAGAGCTGTTTGTGTGACCACGTGGCCCTGCCCTGCTGAATTGAGGACCATCTCTGTGCTTCTTCCCTTTTCTTTATCCCCATTTCCATTTTTCTGGTTTGCTCTTTTACACGAAGCACTGAGCTAGGCTTTGTGCAGAGTGCAGAAAAGAAGTGGATTAAGCCAAAACTTAATTAGCAGTGTCCTTACCTGGAAGAGCAGTCCAGATGAAAAGATACAGAACATCAAAGAACAAAGAAAAGGAAAAGATATGATAGGGAAGACTTCATGGAGGAGGTAATACCAAGATGGACTTAAAAGTTCATTGATCTCACTCTTTTTCCCCTGAAGGCATAACCTTGGCAGAGAGGAGGTTCTAGGTATCAGCTGTTGTTCAGTTGCTCAGCCGAGTCTGACTCTTTGCGACCGCACGGACTGCAGCACGCCAGGCTTCTCCATCTTTTCCAGCACCGCAGGTCAAAAGGATCAGTTCTTCAGCACTCAGCCTTCTGTATCAGTATCAGTTGGAGTTTGAACAAATCCACTCCACATTCCTCTGTTTTTATCGAGTGCTAAGGACAGAATCCGTGGTCGAGTCAAAACAAGTGCAACAGTCCAAGGTACGTTTTTAAAAGTCTAAAGAACACCACAGTAGTTATTGTTGCGTTTAGTCGTACAGTCGTGTCCAGCTCTTTGCAACCCGATAAACTGTAGCCCACCAGGCTCCTCTGTCCTTGGGATTTCCCAGGCATGAATACTGGAGTGGGTTGCCATTTCGTTCTCCAAACACCATGGGGAGGATGCCAAATATTCAGTGTAGATTCACTCCTTAACAATAAAAAATCCTTCCCATTTTCTTCAAAGGCACAGTTGAGATAAAAACATGCCAACCTACATTCATGAACAGAACATGAGTATGGCCGCAGGCAGTTGACAGATGGCCAGGCCAACATTTCTCTTTTTCCTTGACCTGCAGGAAGCACTAGGCCAGTCCCCACAGTCATCCACCCAAACCTGAACACACCCAGTGCAGAAAGCTCCCGGCCGAGGCCCCCACAGGGCTTCCTCTAGGCCCCCTGCCTGCTCTTCTATTTCTCCAAGGTATTGGAGAAGTGGGACTTCCCAGGCAGCACGAGTGGTAAAGAACCCACCTACCAGTGCAGGAGAACGAAGAGATGCAGGTTTCATCCCTGGGTCAGGATGATCCCCTGAGGGAGGAAATGGCAACCCACTCCAGTATTCCTGCCTGGAGAATCCCGGGGACAGAGAAGCCTGGCAGGCTACAGGCTACAGTCCACGGGGTTTCAAAAGGTCAGACACGACTAAAGCAACTTAGCACATTGGAGAAGTAGCTCCAACAGAAGTAACTCATCCTCAAAGTAGTGATGAGATCTGAGTCTCAAATTTGTGTTTTACGTAGGCAAGTAGAGAAGATGGACTTGTGAATTCCCTTTGAGAATAGCATATCAGGCTGATCAAACTTAAGGAAAAGCGTTTGCTCTTCTAAAGCCCCAACCTCTCCACTGACTTCCCCTGCACTCCCAAAGTTACCTCTTTCCCTCAAGGGCGGAAGCTGGTGTCCATCTGCTGAGATCATAGTACACAAGATGTTCAGGGATGCTATTTCACCTGGATAGAATCGTCTCCCAAATAGTTCAGGCTCTTGGTCATATTCATGTGTTATTTTGATCATTATTTTCTCAGCACCTTTTAATTGACTATAAATAGCTGCATAGTCCCAAGCAGTCATAGCTACACAATCACAACTTAATGTTCCAATTCTGTGTTCTCATGCTCGTTAAAATACACACGGAAGTTAAAATGAGGATAGGTAATTACCTCCTACCACCTACAGTCATCTGCTTTTTCCACTGGTGGATGTGCAGACCCACTTTGGGGAAGTGCCTTCTGATGCTACAGTTCTGATTATCACAGACCGGGTTTGAATCTATAAGAAGGAAGGGATATGTTGTAGTACAGGCTCAACTAGGAAAATACAGTGTAGCAAGATGTATGCAGTTCAAGCCTGCCAGAGAACAGCAGGAGGCACACATTCACAGGTTTCTAAATAGACATAAAAGAGCTAAGCTGATCCCTGGGGAGGCAAGTGTGTCCATTCTGGACTTGTCTTGTTCTCAGCCGCTGAGTGAATTTCTGTTTGTATTTGAAGAGGAGTATTGGTTTTTCCTCTCACTTGAAAAAAGAAGATGAAAAGAATTCTACATGTCTCTTCTGTTTCAACAGGATGGATGGAGTGGGCATTCTCCTTGAATCTCCATCAGTGTGTTTTGTTTTGCTTTTTTTTTTTTTTTCATTTGTTGGTTTCCGGTTGTCTGTTGAAAACATTGATGGTGTTTTGTTGTATGTATCAGAATGTATCCAAGTGACCCAAGTGTAAGGCCACCTGAATCCACTCGTAAAGAAACAGCCATGCAATACTACTAATTGATGAAATCCCCCATGCAATCTTTTCTGTATTAGGGAACCAATGTTTTAACTAAAGTTTGCAAGATATGCTTGAAGTCATAAATGGCATTTCCTCAAAGCATTTCTCAGAGCACTATCCTTCCCCCAGAAGGGTATCTAGGTCATGACTCTTTTTTTTAAATACTTACTTCTTATTTATCAGGGCTTCCCTGATAGCTCAGTTGGGAAAGAGTCCACCTGCAATGCAGGAGACCCTGGTTCAATTCCTGGGTCAGGAAGATCCACTGGAGAAGAGATAGGCCACTCACTCCAGTATTCTTGAGCGTCCCGGGTGGCTCAGCTGGTAAGGAATCTGCCTGCCATGTGGGAGACCTGAGTTTCATCTCTGGGTTGGGAAGATCCCCTGGAAAAGGGAAAGGCTACCCACCCCAGTGTTCTGGCCTGGAGAGTTCCATGGACTGTATTACATGCGGTTGCAGAGTCAGACGTAACTGAGTGACATTAACTTTCACTTCATTTTTATTTATTCATTTGCTGCACTGGGTTCTAGTTGGAGCATGTGTAATCTAGTTCCCTGACCAGGGATGGACCTTGGCCCCCTTCTCTGGGAGTGCAGAGTCTTGGCCACTGGACACCAGGGAAATCCCATATCATAAGTCTTAATGTTTTCCCCCTTATAAAGGGGGCATTGGCAGTGCCCTCTAGGGCATTTCCCTTAGAGGGGAAATGATAGACATTGGCAACACATTTTTGGTGACTCAACAGCCTTTTGAAATACTGAGCACAACCCTCATGATTCATATTCCAATTCTCAAAGTTGTTGGAAAATTGCTTCATCATCTTGACAAACATTTTCACAAGAAAGCCTTTGACATTTCTTACCTCTTGTAAGATAGTGTGTCAGAGTCCGGGGGGGCAGGTTTGCAGGCTCTGCCCTCGCAGAAAAGATGGAGTGTGTGGACAAGAGTGTGGAATGTTAGAAAAAGTGGTTTTTTGGACTGAAGAGAGCTGAGTTCAAATCCTAAGTCATACACTATGAGCTGTCTGTCTTAGGGGAAACCAACTCTCCTTCCCAATAGAGATGACTTGCCTGGTGTTGAACTCCTAAGCATTGAAATACTTTGCATCCATTAAACACAGTAGCTTCCCTGAAGCCAACAGACAGAAAAGTTTGGGAGGGAGCTCAAGGGTGCTTTTCTCACCTGTGGGGATATCCTCCTAACACCCTCTGCATCCGGTGTACGTTTTGTTTATGCAGTGAGGAGCATAGATCCCCGTACATTTTGAGGAAAGAATACGAGCAGAGAAACTTCCCTTTCAAACACACACAGGCACACACACACATGCTCAGAGTAACTAAAGACGGGGGGAATACCAGTTTGTGAGTCTATGCTTGTTTTGGGCCAAACATGTGCATAGAGAAAGAGTGTCTTTCTCACATTCCTTACATTTCAGGAGAAGAACCACCAATGGATGCTGAATAACAGTGATCACGCTCAGTCACTCAGCTGCGTCTGGCTCTTTGTGATCTCGTGGACTGTACCCACCAGGCTCCTCTGTCCATGGGATTTCCCAGGCAGGAATACTGGAGAAGGTTGTCATTTCCTCCTCCAAGGGATCTTCCTGACCCAGGGATCGAACTCGTGTCTCCTGAGTCTCCTACACTGAGCCACCTTGGAAGTCATGAAAAAAATTGTAGGATCATAGGCAGCAAACAAATAAATAAAGTTCAATGATTCCTTCACCTCTACTTCTGTTAAAATATTTTTAAATCCAAGTAAAACAAAACTGACTACTTTAAAAAACTTTAAAAATTAGAGATAAAACGTACCTGCCTCATGCTTCCTGAGGGCCCCTCCAAGCTGGAGCTGCCTTCCTAAACTTTTCTGGGACCAGCTCTTCTAAATGGTCATAGCTTGTGCCTTTCTGGTGGTTAACTATTTTGAATATCCCTGTTGCTCTCAAGCCTCTGTGTCTGACTCTTTGTGACCTATGGACAGTAGCCCTCCAAGCTCCCCTGTCCATGGAATTCTCCAGGCAAGAATACTGGAGTGGGTTGCCATTTCCTCCTCCAGGAGACCTTCCCAGCCCAGGGATCAAACCCAGGTCTCCTGAGTCTCCTGCACTGAGATGCAGGTTTTTTTTTTTTACCACTGCTGAGACATGACTGAGCGACTAAACAACAACAAGGATTATCATAGTGATTGAAAGAAACAGCTGAATGTGTCCAGCAATTCAGCAAATGATCAACAGATGTTAACCGCTGTTACTCTTCATGTCAAAGAGATTTAGTCTTCATTCCGAAAGACCTTTCTTCTCCACCAATTTGAATAAATGTTTCCAAGCCCAGGACTCCCATATACACAAACAAACACTGACACACACACACACACACACACACACATGCACACACACACTGTAATGTTCTTGTCACAACTAGTTTGTAGCCGAAAGATCAGAGGCCCCTTCTCCTGTCGCACCACTTGACATTAGGCAAACATGGTGATATCCTTGAAAATACAGAATTTCGCGTTACCGAATCGCAGCCCTCCCTGGAGCCTCCCCTCCGCGCTTCCAAACTCCCTTTCATGGGCTGTCAGATCGATTCTGCAGCCTGTTTGAGCAAGTTGATTAGGGCCTGAGGGAGCTGCCCTGACTTTCCTGCAGACCGATGAGGAGGGGGCCAGGCTGCTGAAGGCTGGGAAATCCACCTCCTTTTTTCTCTTCAAACTATGTTCTGGGGGGTGTGGGGAGTGATTTTGCCCAGTTTTGCAGCTTCCTAATGTCCCCCAGTCATTTGAGCTGCAACATATAAATCCAAGCTTCTGCCAGACACGGATTTTTTTCCATCAGTCTGTTTTAATTGCATAAACGTTCCTCTTTGTCTTGAAGGGAAAACATGATGCAGGGTTCATTGTAAAACGATTTTGTCTTGATTGGCATAATGAAGAGTTTCTGTGCAAATGCACCATATAAAGACCAGACAAAAATCCTCTGTCCATGGGATTTCCCAGGCAAGAATATTGGAAATGATTGTAATTTCCTTCTCCAGGTGCTTTTTCCAACCCAGGGATTGAACTCAGAAACCCCGAATTGCAGGCAGATTCTTTACTGTCTGAACCACCAGAAAAGTCTTTTCAAATTGACTCCAAAAATCAAGGAGCTCTTATCTGTAATCTTTTAATTTAAAAAAAAGCATGCATGCCTGCTAAGTCGATTCAGTCATGTCCAACTCTTTCCGACACTATGGACTGTAGCCCACCAGGCCCCCCCATCCATAGGATTCTCCAGGCAATAATTCTGGAGAGGGTTGCCATTTCCTTCTCCATTGAAAAGCATAAATAGAGGAAAAATAAATAAATAAGCTTCCTCTCTCCTAAATTATTGTTTTCAAATTTTAAAGCAAGTTTTTGTAGAGTTTGCCTGTATTGAAACATTGAAGGTATCAAGGAGGAGGTTTGGAGGGTGGGAAGGGGTGATGGGAGTCTCCTCTCTTGAGAAGGGACCAGCATTGTTAGGATCCTGGAAGTGTACTTTGAGCTCTCTCACACGTTCAAAGTTGCCATTGTTTTATAAAGCGTAAGATAGAGGGCCAGAGGAGAAGGGGTCAGCAGAGGATGAGATGGTTAGATAGCATCACTGACTCAGTGGACAAGAGTCTGAGCAAGCTCTGGGAGATAGTAGAGACCAGAGGAGCCTGGCATGCTACAGTCCATGGGGCCACAAAGAGTTAGACACCATTGGCGACTGAGCAACAATAAATTTATTCTAAGAAAATGTGATTTAGCTTTCATCCATTAAAGCTATTATTTAGAAATTCCCTAGCTGTCCAGGGGTTATGACTTCACATTCCACTATAGGGGTACAGGTTCAATTCCTAGTGGGGGGGTTCTAAGATCCCACCTGATGCAAAATGCAACCAAAATTTTTTTATATTTTTAATTAAAAATACATACATTATTTAAACCCATGTTGTGTGTTGAATTTTGTCCCCAACAAAGATACATTTGAGTGCTAACTCGGGACATCAGTGAATGTGACCTTCTTTGGAAGTCAGGTCAGATGAAATCCAGTTAAGATGAGGTCCTACTGGATTATGGTGAGCCATAATCTGATGACTGCATGAGGAAAGATGGAGACAGCGAGACCAGACATGCAAGGAAGAAGCATGTGAAATCAGAAGCATGAGCAAAGTTATGCTGCCACCAGCTATGGGATGCCAAGGATTGCTGGAATCTACCAGCAGCTAGAAGCATTCTTCCCTAGAGACTTCAAAGGAAGCATGGTACTGATAACACCTTGATTCCAGACCCCTGCCCTCCAGAATCGTGAGAGGACACATTTAGGTCAAGTCACCAAGATTGTGGTGATTTTTTATAATTTTTGTTGTTGTTCAGTAGCTAAGTCATGTCCAACTTTTTGTGACCCCATGGACTGCAGCAACCCAAGCTCCTCTGTCCTCCACTATCTCCTGGAGTTCACTCAAATTCACGTTCATTGAGTCGGTGATGCCATCCCGTCATCTCCTCCTCTGTTGTCCCCTTCTCCTCTTGCCCTCCAGCTTTCCCAGCATCAGGGTCTTATCTAGTGAGTCACCTCTTTGAATGATGTGGCCAAAGTATTGGAGCTTCAGCTTCAACATTATTCTTCCAATGAACACCCAGGACTGGTCTCCTTTAGAATGGACTGGTTGGATCTCCTTGCAGTCCAAGGGACTCTCAAGATTCTTCTCCAACACCACAGTTCAAAAGCATCAATTCTTCGGCACTCAGCTTTCTTTATGGTCCAACTCTCACATCCATACATGACCACTGGAAAAACCACACCTTTGACTACACAGAGTTTGTTGGCAAAGTGATATCTCTGCTTTTCAGTACACTGTCTAGGCTTGTCTTTGTTCTAATAACCCTAGGAAATTAACACAAACCCCAATCCCTAGGATTTAACAGTGAAAATAAAGACAAGCCTGCCCTCCAATTTGTGGGAACAAGACAACATGGCCAAGTCTCCTGAATAAGCTGAAGTAAAGGCTTCCTTTGAAAACCCCGTCTGAGGTGAGTGGGGGCTCGGTGTGTCAAACTCCCTGCCCTCCCACATCTGCATCTTGTTTCACATGCATCTCTCCTGATTTCCACCCAGAGCATTTCAGCTCTTCATCCCTCTAACCTCCCAGCCTTTCCACGTCACAGGGCTGGAGGTGCCAAGTCTGAAGCACAGGCGCAGTCTCGCCCTCCCGCTGATCAACTCCACTTTCCCGGGGGTGTTGGGGGAGTCGCCTTGAACACACTGGCCCGTTTGCAAATCAGAGACAGGAATATGAACCCCACACAGTCTGGGAGAGCTTTCCATGCGGTGATTTACGTTTAAAAAAATCTTGACATCTAATCGTTCTTTGATAAAATTTAATGCCTCTCATTTCCCTTCCCAAGAGACATACATACTATGAGTTAAAAATGGTAAGACAGTAAGTCTAGAGAAGCCGGGCAGAGAAGAGAAGATTAGGAATTCCTGAGCAGAGAGGAAGACCCCTCCAAGGGCCAGGCATTCTGTAGAGCCTTTGTAAGAGCTGGTGAATCTTTACCCACAGTCCAGGAAGCACATACTGCTGTCTCCCCAGTTTTCTGGAAAGAGCCTAAGTTTAGAACAGGGCTTATCAACCCAACACTATTTGGGAACAGATAATTCTTGACAGAGCAGGGCTGTCCTGTGTGTTTTTGGATGTTCACCAGACCCCTAGCCTCCTCCCAATAGATGTTAGTAATACCCCTTCCCCCAACTGGGACAACCAAAAATGTCACAGATATTTCCAGATGTCCCCTAGAGCGGGGAATCATGCTGGTTGAGAACACCTGGTTTGGAGAGATTCCGTTACTGCTCCAACATCACAAAGCCAGTACCACTGAGGGTTCCAAAACCCAAGTGGATTTCATTAATGAAGAATAACAGAGAAGGTGAGAGGCGAGTGTTTACTCCAAGACACAGACAACTGGCTTTTCCCCTATTCCAGTGTTGCCCCAGTAACACTGACTTTTGATGAAAGCAGTAAGGGATGCTCTTTATACTTAAAACACATCCCAGGACACAATGAGACAACGGCAGAAGGTTTGAATTAGGAGGATTTCTCACAAGGGTCAAGTTAGGTGATGAAGATACACTAAACCCTCCTTGTACAGAAATTGAATTTTTAGATGATCTCAGAGTCAACTACAATAAAGACATCCTCACCCAGCCTCCCTGGCAGCCATGTGACTCAGATCTGGCCAATGGATGTGAAGTGCTAGAAATACAAGCATCTTCTGGGACATGTGCTCCAAAGAATGGCATATGGTCCCCTCTTAATCAATTCTTCTACAAGAAGGAGCTTGGCAGCTGGGTATACGGTGAGGCATCAGAGACTATGAAAGAAAGACAGCGTCTTAGACATGGTAGAGCCATGAGCCAGAAGCACCTGCCTGGGCCCTGACAGCCTTGCAGAGCAGAGCTATCTGGCCACCATGGACTTAACCCAAGAGAGAACTAAGTTTCCATGTTTCTTTCAGGCACTTTCTCTTTGGGTCTCTGCCATAGACAGCTGAGACAATAGCTATATCTCTCTGTACAGGGTATAAACACCTTCAAAATGATACATTAGACCTTCTGACATTAGCATTTAATAGGGCTCATACCTTAACCCAAGCAATTATTCAGCAGCTGAAGCCCGACCGCTGATCCAAAGGGCTGCACATAGACTTGGCAGAGCGGTGGTGTGAAGTAGGTGAAGACATAGGCTTTGACCTTCAGTTGGCCAAGTTCAAATTTCTGCCTTCTGTTCAAAGCTGTGTGACTTCAGGGGAGTAATTTATAATCTTTTCATGCTTCAGTTTCTGTTGTTACAAAATGAGGAGTAAAATTGTACCTCTTTCAGGAACTTTTTGTGTGTGGACTAAATAAGTTAGGACAGATAAAGCACTTGTGGAAGGAAATGGCAACCCACTTCTTGTATTCTTGCCTGGAAAACCCCATGGGCAGAGGAACCTGGCAAGGCTACAGTTCATGGGGTTGCAAAGAGTAGAACACGGCTGAGTGACTAACCAGTACACAACTTTATGAAGCACTGCAACGGTCCACGGCATGTGTAAAACCAGCCGACAAATATTACCCACTGTTACTTCTTATATATTGCCATGTAGCTCTCATTCTCCCTACTTGTGTGTACACACACACACACACACACACACACACTGATCTTCCCCTCTGTTTATCTCTCCAACATAGTTATTTGATCTACTCTGTATTTGGTATTTATCAGACTGATTTGTGTAAATCTATTCATAGCTAATTAGGTTTCCCTTCTGAAATGTTTTCTCTCGAGTTAATAATGGCCTTGCATTTAATCTGCTTAATGTTCTACCAACTCATCACAAATTCCTCTCCAAACCCTATGGGAATCTCAACACACCCCTCAGCTGTTTCTCTATTGAAAACCCTCTTCTGCAGCTTTCTAGCACTCTCTGGATGCGGTTTCTTCTGAGTCTGCTGCCAGACAGTCCTCCCCAGACATTCTTCTCATCATCTGGGGACCCCTTCCCTGCTCTGCTGGGTGGGACTCACTCTTCCCAGAGTCCCACCTCTCCCAATCTCTACTCCTATGCCTTTTTTGTTGTGAATCACACCCTTCTCGGAAAGGGACTGTGAAGAGGGGAGTTTCTGAGATTTTCAATGGCTACAAATCTCTTTATTCTAGCACCACATTTGAACAATCCTGGGTTGGATATAGAGCCCTGGAATGGAGGGAACTTTCCCTCTGAATCTAAAGTTGCTCCTTCATCTCCGGGCTCCCAGGACTGCTACCAAGAGGTGTGGTGTCATTCTGATTCCTAATATTTTACAGGTGCACTAGTTTCTCTCTTTGGAAGATTTTTGATCCTTTTTTTTTTTTTCCAGTGTTCTGAAATTTCCTTCTAATATGCCTTGATCAAGGTCATTTTAAAAATTCTTGATATTGTTTTTAAAATATGGGGAGTTTTCTTCTGTTATTTTCCTGGTTTCTGTCCCTCATTCTCAGTCTACTTTCTTTGTCTCTTTTTCTGCTTTCATTGGGATGCTTCAACTTTACCTTGCAACTATTTTATTGACTTTTTAATCTTTCTAGTAGTAGTATATATTTTCTTAATTTTCAAGAGTTCTCTTTTCAATTCTTCTGAATACTCCTTTACAGTCCTTTCATGGGTATACTATCTAGCCTTACCTTCCTAAGGCATTATTGTTAATTGTTGTGTTGTTGTAAATTTTCTTCTTCTCACCACGTTGCTTCTTTTTCCTCTGGGTTTCTTTCTGTTAATGGCTTGTTGAGGTGCCTATTTTTCATACTAGACGTTTTTTGCAAATATCAGATGATCTTCAGTTGTCTGTTCATATTTGGAGTGAGACTTTTAGAAGCTGCCCGGGCCCCCTGTGTATGGGCAAGATTTACCAAGTAATGGAGTTCACCATAAAATGACAAGACTTGGACCCGGCCATTATGAGGGACCTCTCCCCGAAACTGTCCGTATCTGCAGATATTTTTCTTTGGGCTTGACTGTTTCTACTCAGAGAATCCTCCAAGCTCCCATCAAGGGCTGTAAGTTTGCCTATGAGCATTCATAGCACAGTCGGAGGCTGAGAATTTCACAGTTGAATTTGTAGATTCCCATTCAATCTACGTTTATTATTATTATTATGAAGCTCCTGTGTTTCTCTATCTTATGTCTCAGGTCCCGGAGTCCAGAGTCCATTTGGTTTCACTTCTGCTTAGAGCCAACCTCCAGTTTTCCACCAGGTGGGACAGGACAGTTCCTGCTTAGAGAAAAGACCTGGGCCCTTCCTGTTTCCATGAAGACTTTCAACCATCCATCCTGCGCTCAGTTCCTTGTATCCCCTGCCTTCAATTCTGCCTGATGCTGTGAAGCCCTCTGCAGGATTTTGTAACATCCGTCTGTTTTCTTCTTATGTTTAGGGCTTCCTTGGTATTTAAGCTGGTAAAGAATACGCCCACAATGTGGGAGACCCTGGTTCCACTCCTGGGTCGGGAAGATCCCCTGGAGGGAGGATAGGCTACCCACTCCTGTATTCTTGGGCTTCCCTTGTGGCTCAGCTGGTAAAGAATCCACCTGCAATGCAGGAGACCTGGGTTCGATCCTTGGGTTGGGAAGATCTCCTGGAGAAGGGAAAGGCCACCCACTCCAATATTCTGGCCTGGAGAATTCCATGGACTGTACAGTCCAGAGCTGGACATGACTGAATGACTTTCACTTATGTTTACCCCAGTGAACAATTAAAGTTCAACTTATTCAGTCACACAACCCAGCTGCCAAGATTCAGTCTGCTTTTCAGCTTTTGAAAATGAGTTGATCTCTCCTGTCCACTTTAGCCAGCTTCCCTGATAGCGCAGATGGTAAGGAGTCTGCCTGCAGTGCAGGACAGCCCAGTTCGATCTCTGGACTGGGGAGATCCTCTGGCAAAGGGAATGGCCTCTGCTCCAGTATTCTTCGACTTCCCTGATAGCTCAGTCAGTGAAGAAATCACCTGCAATGCAGGAGACCTGGGTTCCATCCCTGGGTCGGGAAGGTCCCCTGGAGAAGGGAACGGCAACTCACTCCAGCATTCTTGCCTGGAGAATCCCATGGACAGAGGAGCCAGGTGGGCTACAGTCCATAGTGTCACAGACTTGGACATGACTGAGCAACTGAACACACATCCCGAAATCAACAACGTGCTGAAAACAAATGCTGTCCTGGACAGATCAAGCTAGTCTCACTGTACTTCCTAATGAAGTTGAGACGCCGTTTAGGAATGTAGGCAACAGCTTGCAGAGCTATTGCAGGGTTTCCTGTCCAGAGGAGCCTAAAAAGGCAGACGCCTTGGTACCAGGGAAGCACAGGGCGAGGTGGACAGCACAGCAGGATGATGGACTCGGGAGCCAGAGAGATATAGATGAGTGACAATATGTTCCACCTCTGCCTCCTGGGCCTCAGTTTTCTCATCTGTGCAATGGGAATACTGACACTGCACAGGACTGTTTTCAGGCAAAAGAGAATGTCGCAAATGACTTCTTGCTCACATTTCACTTGTAAACCTGAACGATGGCTTTAGCTCCTTCCCTTTCCCTCCAGAAAAGGTGCTTAGATCTTTTATTTTTTTCAAAAAAAAAATGCCAAAAGACCCATTTATCTTTTACATTAGAGTTCAGAAAATAAGTACCATTGATTTAGTGATTTTTATTTTCAATATTTTAAAACCACAAACTATAAATATTTTAAAGAGTTTGTGTTTTCTGTCCCCTCTTTCACTATGAATGTCACTCCTACACCCTACCTATAAACTCATGCCCCTGGGTTTAAATGATTTCAGGTTATCATGTATCAATGAGTTTATCACATGGCTACTGCAGCTTGTTTTTTGTTTGGTATAGTTTTGATATATTTTGTTGTTGTTTAGACCAAATCATGTCCGAATCTTTTGCGACCCCTTGGACTATAACCCACCAGATTCCTCTGTCCATGGGATTTTTCAGGCAAGAATACTGGAGTGGGTTGCCATTTCTTTCTCCAGGGGATCATCCCAACCCAGGGATTGAACCCAATTCTCTTAACATCTCCTGCATCGGCAGGTGAGTTCTTTACCACTGAGCCAGCAGGGCAGCCCTTTGATATATGTAGTGAATGAACTAACAAGGCACAACCCAGCAGCAAGCTGGTGTTTCATCTCAATCACTCAGAAAACCCCAAGGTTGATGAGCCAAGAGTGTTGGTAAAAGTTGGAATTTATATGGCTGAAATCAGATGTGGCCTTAAAACCTCCTATTGAACTTCAACTGAGTTATTTTTAAAGTAAACTGTAAGTCTACTCTAGCAGAGAAAAGAGTGTTTTATTAGGAAGCTTCTGGTAAACACCCAGATCATTCACGCACATTGAGGAAACACTGAAATATATCTGGCCAGATTAGATACTGACACAACCATAAAGAAAGCAGTGTATTTCCAAGACTAGCCACATGCCATGGGCATCCAGGGGTTAACAGAGCTGGATGTGAAGCAAGCTATTAAGAAAGACAATTTATATGAGCAGCAAAAGACACTGAGTAACTCCTGGCGTGTGATGTGATAGATGAGCTTCTAGGATGATTTATATGACTAGTCCTGAGAGGAGGTATGACTCAATGGCTTCACCCACTACAGTCTACTCCACGGTAGATTTTTGCAAAGTTAAGATTATATGTGTGTGCACTTCATATACATACAAATCCTATGGCAGTGTATCTTGTATAGTGGCTTCTTATAGGCAAAGTTAACAGAACGTTTGGGAGTCTTTTTCACATTAAAGCATTAAACAGAGTAAGTGATCTGTGCCATGTTGTTGTTGCTTTAGCTCTTAGTCATGTCTGACACTTTGCGACCTCATGGACTCTAGTCCTCCAGGACTGTCCGTGAGATTTCCCAGGCGAGAATACTGAACTGGGTTGCCATGCCCTCCCCCGGGGAATCTTCCCAACCCAGGGACTGAGCCTGTATCTTCTGCCTCTCATGCATTGCCAGGTAGGTGCTTTACCACTGAGCCACCTGGGAAGCCCCAGAGTAAGTGATCTTTCCCACCAGAGATCCTGCATCCTCTTGTGGGACAAAACTCCCGGAAAGAGATTTGTTTTATTTAATTAATTTTTTATTGAAATATAGCTGGTTAACAGCGTTGTGTTAGTGCACAACAAACTGATTCGGTTATACAAGCACACATATACATGTGTAGATGTGTATAGACATTTATTCATTCTCAGATTCTTTTCCCATTTAGGTTATTACAAAATATTGAGTGGTTCCCTGTACTATACACTGGGTGCTTGCTGTTTAGCTATTTTATATATAGTAGTGTGTATATCTGAACCCCAAACTTCTAATCTATCCCCCCACACTTCTCCCTGTGTGTGTGTGTGTGTGTGTGTGCACGTGCACCCGCACACGTGCCCTAAATCACTTCAGTCATATCTGACTTTTTGTGACTCTATGGACTATATAGCCCACCAAGGCTCCTCTGTCCATGGGATTCTTCAGGAAAGAGTACTGGGTTGCCATGCCCTTCTCCAGGGGAATCTTTCCCACCCAGGCCCTTGAAATCTTACTAAGATTAGAACTTTTATAATCTATGAAAATCTCAATGCTTTCAGCCACTATTTCAAACAATTGAGAGAACAGTTCCATTCTTGTGGTCTTCTCTGCCTTGAAAACGTTGCTTCTGCATCTTCATTCATAGGAGAAAAGCGAATTCTTGCTCCACCGCAGCAACACCGACCCCAACAGAGAGCTCACAAGGAATCTCGGAGTGCTCATGGACAGTACAAGTTATTGCATATTTGGAGGGAAACCAGGGGAGATGGAGAACGGGTTTGCATCATGGAAAAACCAAGAATTTCAAACTGAACGTTAGGACAATTCCTTCTTAAAATCTCTTTTGGCCATCTCTGCACCCTGGAATTGTCACCGCTCACCCACCTCTGCCTCAGCACTCACTTTCTTGTTTCCTTCCCTCTCACCATCCTTCTGCCCACATTGAGATGCTCACTCTTGGGTGTGAGAAGCCTGCCCTCCCCATCCCTGGCTTCCAAAAGCAACAGGTTGACACATCCAGACCCAGCATAGCAGACACAATCCTGGCTTCCCTGGAGGCAGCTGCCCCACAAAATAGTATACTCTTTCCAGCCCAGTGAGATGTCTGACCTGGTCGACTGACATTCAATCTCAGCAAAGCCGGTAAGCCACATAGAACAGCCCCACTCCACCCAAAAAGGCAGAGCTGTCTGCTCTGCCTCCTGGCTGGTCTGTTAGCCAAGCTTTCTCATCCTGCCTCACTCCTCAGCCCCAGGGCACTAGTCTCTTTCACATGCAGGAACCATCTTTCGCCCATGACTTCTGTAGACCTCATGACCCCAGTCCATCTGGTCCATCTCCGTGTCCCATGTATTAATAGACATATTCCACTTTGAAAATCGACTACGCTGAATTCTAATCATGCAGCTCTTAAAGAACTTTAAGGATGATCAGATTCACAGTCTATTCCAGTGTTTCTTAAAATTACTTTTCCTTCCTTTTTCTCCCCTCCAGGACTCACCCACTCCATTTTACCTGTACGTGTGTGCTCAGTTGCTCAGTTGTGTCTGACTCTTTGAGACCCCATGGACTGTAGCCCACCAGGGGAGTAGGTTGCTATTGCCTTTTCCAGGGGATCTTCCTGATCTAAGAATTGAACTTGAGTCTCCTGAGTTTCCTGCATTGGGTAGGTGGATTCTTTACCTCTGAAACCACCTGGAAAGTCCTATATCTGTATTTAAAACCTTCAAGGTCACCTCTCTGTTCAGGCACCCTCAAAGTCCATGGATCCAGAGCCTTTTTCTTTACTTTACTTCCCTCCTCACTCTCAGATTTGTTTCTAGACATTTTTTCATGTGTGCCTTCCCAAATCCTAACAACTCAGAAGGCAGCAAGATCTCTTTCAAAAGGGTAGAGTGGGGAAGAAAAGGATGGTTGCACAACTCAATGGTCATGAGATAGTGAAGGAGAGAGGAGCCTGGCATGCTACAGTCCATGGGTCACAGAGTCAGACATGACTTAGTGATGGAATACCAGCAACTTTCTTTCTTAGTCTCAGAGACTTGCCCCTTCTCTCAGCCCAGCTTCAGTGCTCTATGCCCTTTACAGAAGCTGTTAAGCTAAGCTTCAAATCATTAACATAATAGTATTTGCCTTTCATTTCCTGAGTTTAGAGAAGAATGGTCATTTTGAAATATAATACCCTAGCTTGTGCAAAAGCAATGAGGTGGGCAACTGAGGAAGAAGCAAGTGACTTGTTTCTGCGCTTTTCCACTGGTGAGGATCCTCACATTTGGCAGATGGGGGCCTGTCACAGGCCCTCTGAATCCTTGGACAAGGACTTCCTAACAACTACTGACTGCTCTGCTGGGTGTGTCCTGCTCCAGAAATAAAAAGCATGCTGTGCAAGCTTGGCAATGGAATGACAAAGCCTTCCTAGCGTGGGGAAGGGATGAAAGGGAGACAAAAAGGACATTTTAGACAAAGATATTGCTGAGCTGGTTCTTGAAGGATGAAATTACCAGGTAATGAAACCTGGGATCAAGCTACTGCATAGAAAGGTAATTTGGGAGAGGAAGGTACATAGGGTAGCTCACAGGTTCCCTGGGTACCATTTAGGCCTATGATTGGCTTTTGTGGGCTTAGAATGGCCCTGGATGTTTGTCTGTTCCCATTAATAGAGCCCTTGGGGAAGGCAGCTCAGGAGTCAGCCTCATCTGGCCCTTTCTCTCTGCCTATCTTTAGCAAACATGTGCCTATTTGATGAAAATATGGAGAACTCTGATGGTCTAGTGTGTCAACTGATGTCCTAATCTGGCTCTTGAAGATGGATAGAACTTGTTTGAAACTCTCACCTCCCTCCTTGGGCCATGAGACCAAGTTAAGTCCTCACCTCCCTAAGCTTCAGTTTCATCTGTACAATAAGAACAATAACACACAATCCACAGAGTACCATCAAGATTCAATAAAATAATGGGTGTCAACAGCAAAGTGCCCTGCACAAAAATAGATGCCCACAAAAATATGGCACACGTAACCATCACGTTACAGTCTTCTTAAAGGTAAGACAGCTGAGTCAGTCCGCAGTGGGCTTCCCAGATGGCTCAGACGGTAAAGAATCTGCCTGCCAAGGAGGAGACCTGGGCTTGATCCCTGGGTTGGGAAGATCCCCTGGAGAAGGGAATGGCAACCTACTCCAGTATTCTTGCCTGGGAAATCCCACGGACAGAGGAGCCTGGTGGGTTACAGTCCATGGGGTTTCAAAGAGCTGAATACAACTGAGCGACTAAACAGCAGCGGCAACTGAGTCCCCATGAGGTACTTCACCTGCCTTCCAATGAACAGCTGTTTGATCCGTTCTTCCTAGAAGTGATTTTTTTTTTTTAGGATGTGTTCTTTAAAGGAAGAGCTGATCCAGTGGAAGTCAGCTGTCTGTAATCATATCCTTCTGTGATGTGGTTCTCTACTCCAGCTAGCAGAAGCAAGGTGGTCTTGGGGTCCCAGACTTTTCCCCCAACTCCAGAACTGGTATGGTGTCAAGAAAATCATGAAGAAAGCTGGAACATCCCAGGATTTTTACTACAGTCTAAACAGACATCCTGATTTGCCTGCAAAATCTCTACTGTTGCTTGCAGATAAGGACAAGGGTAAAGTTAGACCCAAGTCCTCATGAAACTCCACCAAGAAATACAATCCTCTTTTCCTAGAGTTTCTCATGCAGAAAAGCACTGTGCACCCCCAAGGTGTGGGAAAAGGGGGAAAGAAACCGATGTTGTAATGGGATCTTGGAGGGAACTGAACCTAATCCTGTGTCTTTCAGCATCTCTCCGGGTCCACCAAGAGTTCTCACAACCTTTCAACCCCAGGCTGGGCTGTATTTTATTAAATGAAATGTATCCATCCCACCAGCACCCCCACTCCTGCCCAGGGCTGTACACAGCTGTGTGCCGTGTGCAGAGGGAACTCTTTCTGCAGCCTTCTTCCCAGGGAGACCCAGAAACCCTTGTGATCTGTTTTATTGGGTTATTTGCACCCTGCCTTGTTTCACAAGGGGTTTAAAGCAGGTTTCAGCCAAAATTAAAGAGTTAATTGCTCAGTCATGTCCAACTCTTTGAGACCCCAGAGAACAGACCGTGGCCCACCAGGCTCCTCTGTCCATGAGACTCTCCAGGCAAGAATACTGGAGTGGGTTGCCATTTCCTCCTCCAGGGGATCTTCCAAGACCCAGGGATTGAAACCGGGTCTCCTGCATAATAGGCAGATCCATTACCCTCTGAGCCACCAGGGAAGCCAAAATAAAGACAATGGACGAATAAACAAACCGAAGAACACACTGCCACAACCAAACGAAGCACTGAGAATTGAGGCCCGGGGTGCAGCGGCTAAGAATCCGCCTTGCAATGCAGGGGGCTAGGGTTCAATCCCCGGTCGGGGAACTAAGATCCCACCTGTGAGCAATCAAGCCTGCCCACTGCAGCAAGGGAAGCCTGTGAGACGCAGCTAGAGAAAGCCCACCCGATGCAAGGAAGACCCAGCTCGGCTCAAATCAAAGAAGAAAGAGGACTGAGGCCAGCAAACATGTAAATGAGAGTTCAGGATGAGGAGCAGAGGGGTGCTCACAGGACACCCGCAGCACCGCAGTCGCCCCAGAAGCACCTTCAGAAGTCAGGGTGTGCGGTCTCCCCTTCCAGTGAACGTCTCCTTTTCTCTCCTACCTCTCCTTTGCCTTTGGGAGGTGGCGGCAGGCCCTGTGGTGTGGTTAGGGGCTGTGGGTGCCCTGCTCTCTTATACCTCTCTGTGTGGCTTCGGGTAAGTTGCTTCCCCTCTCTGGACTTCAGCCTCCTCATCTGTAAAATGAGAGAAAGAAAGAAAGTAAATAAAGTGAAGTGGCTCAGTCGTGTCCAACCCTTTGCAACCCCATGGACTGTAGACCGCCAGGCTCCTCTGTCCATGGGATTTTCCAGGCAAGAGTACTGGAGTGGGTTGCCATTGCCTTCTCCAGGAGATCTTCCCAACCCAGGGATCGAAACCTGGTCTCCCGCATTGCAGGCAGACGCTTTACCGTCTGAGCCACCAGGAGAAGGGGAACATTAGTAACCCTTTTCCCCTCCCAACAGACAGATGAGAGAGAGAACGAAAGGGCCTCACCCTCCTCCTCCAGCCCTCACAGGATGCTGGGGCAGCAGGTGCCTGCGTGCGGAATTCCAGGCTCCCTGGGGCAGCAACAAGGGTGGGCCAGCTGAGTTAAGAGCCCACTTGGGCTTCAGGCCCCGACTTTTTAATTCTAAGAAGGAGGGTGTCCAACAGAAATAATGTGAAAGCAAAAGTGAAGTTGCTCAGTCGTGTCTGACTCCTTGTGACCCCCAAGGACTGTAGCCCACCAAGATCTTGCATCCATGGAATTTTCTAGGCAAGAGTACTGGAGTGGGTTGCCATTTCCTTCTTCAGCGGATCTTCCTGACCCAGGGATTGAACCCGGGTCTCCCGCGTTATGGGCAGACGCTTTACCGTCTGAGCCACCAGGGAAGCCCATTTCCTAATGCGAACCATTTGGAATTTTAACCTTTCTGTTAAACACTTAAAATGAGTAAGAAGAAACTGGTGAAATTAATTTTAATAGTGTTTACTTAACCCCATATATCCAAAATATTATTTCATCATGTGTGTGTTAGTCGCTCAGTCATGTCCAACTCTTTGGGATCCCTTGGACTGTAGCCCACCAGGCTCCTCTGTCCATGGGATTCTCCAGAATACTGGAGTGAGTTGCCGTTTCCTCTTCCAGGGGATCAAACCCGGCTTTCCTGCCTTGCAAGCAGATTCTTTATCATCCGAGCCAGCAGGGAAGCCCCACCCCAGGACCAAAATAAAAATTACTATTGTTGTATTGTACATCTCTCTGGTACCAAGTCTTCAAAATTTGGAGTGTATTTTACACTTAGAGCACGTGGCAACTTGAACTGGCTGCATTTCTGGGGTAGACAGAGTTGCCACCTGGGCTGGTGGCTGCCATACTGGTTGGAGGCGCTTTTGCTCTGAGGGGAAAGGAGGAACAGGGTCTCATTGTTGGGGATTGGGAGCTCCCAGGACAAGGGAAAGACACAGACCTTGAGGATGCAAGGGGCAGAGGCTGGGGCCCACTCCAGAGACCACAGGACAGACATTATGAGGGGGCTCAGAGGGGGCGATCAGACACTAAGCATGGTGATTCCAGGGGACTGAGTGGGGGGTCCCTGAAGCATGAAATCAAATCCAGTTGAGGCATCTCTGAGACCCACTAGGAGCAGAGATGCTCAAAAGGATATTGAAGGGGCAGCTTCTGACTCCAGCTTTACTTAGCAAAGGAGCATGGCCAGCATGGCTGGGGACCAACCCCCCAAAAACAATACTAGAGTGAGCATGGGGCCCCGAGCAAGCCCCATCCAGTGGCTGTTACTGGGCTGCTCAGGGATCTTGGTGTGCAGTGGTCCTGAGCCAGAGTTGATTCCATTTAGATAAATCTAGAAACGTGACATTTGCTAAATGCTAAGTTGCTTCAGTCATGTCTGACTCTTAGCAACCCTATGGACAGCAGCCCTCCAGGCTCCTCCATCCATGGGATTCTCCAGGCAAGAACACTGGAGTGGGTTGTCATTTCCTTCTCGAGGGGATCTTCCTGACCCAGGGATCGAACTCACAGCTCTTCTGTCTCCTGCATTGGCAGGCGGGCTCAGTGCCACTAGCACCACCTGGGAGCCCCCACAGGTGACTTTTGGTCCACCCCAAATTTTTTCAAGAAATTTATATCTGTGGAGAAGGAAATGGCAACCCACTCCAGTGTTCTTGCCTGGAGAATCCCACAGACAATGGAGCCTCATGGTCTGCAGTCCATGGTGTCACAGAGTCGGACACAACTGAGCCACAAACACTCACACTCACACTCACAGGTCCTAAAGCCCCTGTCCCACATCTTTTTTTTTTTTCTTTTCATCCCCAAAACAGAAAGCTGGACATTATCACAGATCCAGGAATCATATTCACAGAGGCTCATTTCCACCCGACATAGACATCTAGTCCTGCCCGGCCTTCCCTTGGGAAATCTCCACCTAGGGTTTGTCCAGACACCAAAAGCATCACAGACACTTTGCACTCAGAGGTCTGCCCTCCGCTGGCTCTGTCTTCTTCCTGCTGTTTTTTCTCGAACAAGATGAGATGAGTGGAGCCAGACACGGAGCAGGTGGTCCTCAAAGACCCACAGAGAAACAATCATGACCGTGAATTCCCTCACCTGCACCAGCCACCTACCAAAGTGGCCACCATCTCCCTAGAGGGAACACTTTAGGCAAAACCATCCCTCCCTGGTAGCCAGAGATGTGGTCCTAAACCTCTGTAGGGAATTCTTCCCCAAGGGGTGAAGAACCTCCAAGAAACACTGGAATTCTGGACCTTGACCCCTTTAGCTTCCCACCAGTGGCTTAGTCAATAAAGAATCCAACTGTCAATGCAGAAGACCCAGGTTCGGTCCCTGGATGGGAAAGATCCTCTGGAGAAGGAAATGGCAACCTACTCAAGTATTCTTGCCTGGGAAATCGCATGGACAGAGGAGCTTGTGGGCTACAGTCCATGGGATCACAAGAGTCAGACACAATTTAGCAACTAAACCACCATGTTTAGCTTAGGGCTTAGATTAGTGATTTTTTAGATCTGGAGTCCTAGATCACTGTACATCAGGGTCCAAGACACCTACAAGTGAGAGCTGCTGCTGCTGCTAAGTCGCTTCAGTCGTGTCCGACTCTGTGCGACCCCATAGACGGCAGCCCATCAGGCTCCCCCATCCCTGGGATTCTCCAGGCAAAAACACTGGAGTGGGTTGCCATTTCCTTCTCCAATGCATGAAAGTGAAAAGTGAAAGTGAAGTCACTCAGTCGTGTCCGACTCTTAGCGACCCCACGGACTGCAGCCCACCAGGCTCCTCCGTCCATGGGATTTTCCAGGCAAGAGTACTGGAGTGGGGTGCCATGAGAGCAGGGCTGCTCAAACTGGAGTGTCCGTACAGATCTCCTGGCGCCTTAACATGCATAGGCCCGGGGTGGATGCAAGATTCTGCACTTACGACAGTATCCTAGCAATTCTGATGCCGCTGAGCCACATTCTGAGTAACAAGGCAGCCAGGTGCATTCCGCAGAATAAAGAACTTGTCACCTCATCTCTCTTTCTGATCCAAACTCCACTACTGCACACTGTGACCCAGCTGGGTGTTTGGCCTTGAATGTGTCAGAGCGACTCTGCCCAGGGACGGGGTGGGAGAAAGATCTAAGGTTAGCAGCTTTACTGCAGAACTCAGTGGCTCACAGCTAGAGGTGACATCCACAGGACGTGGCATTCGCCACCCAACGGGGTCCACCCTGTGGCTTTCCCGTCATCTCTTTGCCCCAACTCCCCCAAGACTCCTGGGTCACAGCTGAGGTCTTCTCTATCATTGCTGTTTAGTCCCTAAGCTGTGTCTGATCTTTTTGTGACCCCATGGTCTGCCAGGCTCCTCTGTCCATGGGAGTCTCCAGGCAAGAATACTGGAGTGGTAGCCATTCCTTTCTCCAGGGAATCTTCCGGACCCAGGGATCAAACCTGAGAATCCTGCGTTGGTAGACAGATTCTTTACTACTGAGGCCCTGGGAAGCCTGATACTTTCTCTAGCTTGTTACATGTAAAGCAGAGAGATTCTTAGGGAAAGAGGAAACGTGGAAGAAATGTGTGAGTGTGCAGAGCCTCTCAGGGACTCCGATTTGACTGCGCAGAGCCCCCTAGAGGTTGTTGCTGCTCAGTGGCTCAGTTGTGTCCGACTCTTGAGACGCCATGAAGTACAGCACACCAGGCTTCCCTGCCCTTCACCATCTCCCGGAGTTGGTGCCAAACTCATTTCCATTGAGTCAGTGATGAGGAGACAGCTTAACAGCTACCAGGATGGAGTCTCTGGTCTAAATACTCCCTACCAAGGCCACATTATAGCCCCCATGAATTCTAGATATTTTACCTTCATGGATCCTTTCCTTCATGAAAAATAACAATAGCAATGATAATACAAACTTTTATGATTGTATTCATATAAACATGAATATATTAATGTTATGTATTAATACTTACTTCCACTTAAAAGTTCATTTTTTCCTTTTTGATTTTGCCAGAAATTAAAACATTATGCTGCACCCCTAAAATTTAAGGATTTGTCCCCAGTCTGGTGCCTACGATGTCTTATGGTAAAGCTGGCCCTGCTTCAGACATAGACATCCATTTAATACTCCTAAAGACACATTTACAGGTGAGGAAGCAGAGCAGAGAGAGACTATTACCTGACTTGTCACACATGAAGTGATGGAGCTGTATTCAAACCCAGACCACGTGGCCTAGCACCCTAGTCATTACCACTGTACCACACCACCTCTCTCCTTCAAATGTCTGGAGACAGCTCTCATGTCCTCATGCCCTTTTCTCCAGCAAACTCTCCCAATTCTCTCAAACACAGGACAGGATAGTGTAGTGGACACAGAACAGAAATAGGGACTAAACATGGGGGTTTGTTCTATTTTTGCCCCAAATCAGCTATTTTAATTTTCCTGCCTCACCACCTCTCAATGGGTCTTGATTGCTCAATCTGACAAACTGGCACAGTGATGCTTGCAACAGTAATAATACTTGCAGGGTCATGGCAAGGATTACGGTTGATGAGGGATGCTGGCAAATCAATGTTAGCTGTTACCACTGCTGATCAGTGTTAGCTGAATTGAATGTCATGCTAGCTGGTTTGCAAGACACACTAAGTATACTAGTGGGAACTATCACTGAGCCACACGAAATGCTGATCATCTGACCAGCATTCTCTCTTTAAATCTGTGCAACTGCCCAGTCACGTGTACACATCACCTTTATTCCCTAAGGTTAGGGCATGGAGGTCCCAAGAGGTTAAGGAAAGCTTATTCAAGGACACACAGGGGGAATTCCCTGGTGGCCCAGTGGTTAAGAATCCACCCTGCAATGCAGGGGACATGGGTTCAATCCCTGGTCAGGGAACTAACATCCCCCTTGATGTGGAGCAAGTAAGCTAATATGCCACAACCAGAGAGTCTGTGTGGCTACAATGAAAGATCCCATGTGACACAGTGAAGATGTCACAGGCTGCAATTTAGACCCAATACAGCCAAATACATAAATAAAAAGACATACGGTCAGCAACACAAACCTGTCCCCTCTGATCTCTTCACTAAACACCACACTGTATTAAGACAGTATTTATATGTTATAAATTGAATATAAAAATACTACTAATAGGGCGTACAAGACACAACTCTGTGTGCTTTCCATGAAACAAACTCACAGCAACCCAGGAGCAAAGTCCTACTATGATGCCCAAAGGAAAGTGAAACAGACATAGAGGAAACTCACTGCCTTACGTCACTCCCAGCAAGAGATGGTGGGCCAAGTGCAAGTGGCTTCTGAAGGGCTGTCTTTCAGATAGCCTGAACAGGGCAGGGAAAGTACGGCAGGGCAGGAGAGGAAGGCCAGCAAAGGGTAAGAAATAGGGCAAAGTCTAGAGGGAGCTTCATCCCCCCAACCTCGATTTTGCGCTTGCACTCTGGGATGCAAGCGATATCAAAACTGTGCCGACCCAAACCAAGAGACCCAGACCTGTACACTCCTATGTTCCTCGGTCATGAGCTGAGGCTCATCCCAGGGTGTCTACAAAGAAGGGACTCAAGGGAGTTAAGACAGAGCCCTGATCTTGCCCCTGCACTTGGCCGAGACACAGCTCTGAGCACCGAGGTAGGATTGGAACCCAGCCAGCCTCACTTCAGCACCCATTATCTTAGCCACTATTAAATTTTCCTTTAAAGAATAAGGAGGGATTCACAGAGGTAGAGAAGAAATATTTAAATACCTAGGGGGGAAGAGGGTAGGATGAATTGGGAGATTGGGATTGACATAGATACCATATTAACACTATGGATAAAATGATGACCCATGAGAACCTAGTGCACAGCAGCTCAGTGCCCTGCGGTGACCTAACCGGGAAGGAAATCCAACACGGAGGGGATACACGTATATGTATACCTGACTGACTTTGCATACAGCAGAAACCAACACAGCATTGAAAAGCAACCATACTCCCATAAAAATTTTTAAATAAATCGGTTCAGTTCAGTTCAGTTGCTTGCTCAGTCATGTCCGACTCTTTGCAACCCCATGAATCACAGCACGCCAGGCCTCCCTGTCCATTACCAACTCCCGGAGTTCACTCAGACTCACGTCCATAGAGTCCGTGATGCCATCCAGCCATCTCATCCTCGGTCGTCCCCTTCTTCTCCTGCCCCCAATCCCTCCCAGCATCAGAGTCTTTTCCAGTGAGTCAACACTTCTCATGAGGTGGCCAAAGTACTGGAGTTTCAGCTTTAGCATCATTCCTTCCAAAGAAATCCCAGGGCTGATCTCCTTCAGAATGGACTGGTTGGATCTCCTTGCAGTCCAAGGGACTTTCAAGAGTCTTCTCCAACACCACAGTTCAAAAGCATCAATTCTTCGGTGCTCAGCCTTCTTCACAGTCCAACTCTCACATCCATACATGACCACAGGAAAAACCATAGCCTTGACTAGATGGACCTTAGTCGGCAAAGTAATGTCTCTGCTTTTCGATATGCTGTCTAGGTTGGTCATAACTTTTATTCCAAGGAGTAAGCATCTTTTAATTCCATGGCTGCAGTCACCATCTGCAGTGATTTGGGAGCCCCCCAAAATAAAGTCTGACACTGTTTCCACTGTTTCCCCATCTATTTGCCATGAAGTGATGGGACCAGATGCCATGATCTTCATTTTCTGAATATTGAGCTTTAGACCAACTTTTTCGCTCTCCTCTTTCACTTTCATCAAGAGGCTTTTTAGCTCCTCTTCACTTTCTGCCATAAGGGTGGTGTCATCTGCATATTTGAGGTTCTTCATATTTCTCCCGGCAAACTTGATTCCAGCTTGTGTTTCTTCCAGCTCAGCGTTTCTCGTGATGTACTCTGTGTAGAAGTTAAATAAGCAGGGTGACAGTATACAGCCTTGACACACTCCTTTTCCTATTTGGAACCAGTCTGTTGTTCCATGTCCAGTTCTAACTGTGGCTTCCTGACCTGCATACAGATTTCTCAAGAGGCAGGTCAGGTGGTCTGGTATTCCCATCTCTTTCAGAATTTTTCACAGTTTATTGTGATCCACATAGTCAAAGGCTTTGGCATAGTCAAGAAAGCAGAAATAGATGTTTTTCTGGAACTCTCTTGCTTTTTCCATGATCCAGCGGATGTTGGCAATTTGATCTCTGATTCCTCTGCTTTTTCTAAAACCAGCTTGAACATCAGGGAGTTCACGGTTCACGTATTGCTGAAGCCTGGCTTGGAGAATTTTGAGCATTTCTTTACTAGCATGTGAGATGAGTGCAATTGTGCAGGAGTATGAGCGTTCTTTGGCATTGCCTTTCTTAGGGATTGGAATGAAAACTGACCTTTTCCAATCCTGTGGCCACTGCTGAGTTTTCCAAATTTGCTGGCATATTGAGTGCAGCACTTTCAGAGCATCATCTTTCAGGATTTGACACAGCTCAATTGGAATTCCATCACCTCCACTAGCTTTGTTCGTAGTGATGCTTTCTAAGGCCCACTTGACTTCACGTTCCAAGATGTCTGGTTCTAGATTAGTGATCACATCATCATGACTATCTAGGTCGTGAAGATCTTTTTTGTACAGTTCTTCCGTGTATTCTAAAAGCCCATAATAAATTTTTAAAAAGAAGAAGAAAGGATACCAAACTATATAAACAGCAAGGTCCTACAGCATAGGGAATCATATTGCATATCCTATAGTAAACCATATAGAAAAAGAATATGAAAAAGAATGCATCTATGTTTAGCTGAGTTACTTTGCTGCACAGTGGAAATTAACACAACATTATAAACTGACTCACACCCTCCTGCTCAGTCACTCAGTTGTGTTCAACTCTTTTTTCAGCCTCATGGGCTACAGCCCACCAGTCTCCTCTGTCCAAGGGGTTTTCCAGGCAAGAATATTGGAGTGGGTTGCCGTTGGCTTCTCCAGGGGATCTCCCCAACCCAGGGATCGAAACTTACTCTCCTTCTTCTCCTGTGTCTCCCAAATTGGCAAGCAGATTCTTTACCACTGAGCCACCAGAGAAACCAAAATCAACTATACTTTAACAAAATAATTGTTTTAAAAAATGATAAAGAGGGATTTAAAAAGAAGTAACACCAAATCCCAGGGACGGGGGAGCCTGGTGGGCTGCTGTCTATGGGGTCGAACAGAGTTGGACATGACTGAAGCAACTTAGCAGCAGCAGCCGCAGCAACACCAACAACTCTTTACCACGGGCTGTCCTGTCTCAATGTGCCATTGCTTGGCCTGGTATTCTGAGCTCATTAAATTTAAAAAAGAAAGAAAAGATTGCACTAATTGAATCTCACAAAACTAAAGGGCTATGAAGGGGAAAAATAGACTTCTAATTTATTTATGCAGATTATATGTTTCGACATCTGCCAGCATAGAGCCAGCAGACGTTAAGTGTTTATTCAAACGGGCACACATTTTAGAGTTGTTACAATACCTGTGACTTACAAGATGAACATAATTATCCTATTTTTACAAACTCTAATGTGATCTCAATCGGTGTCAGTAAGTTTTGATTGAATTTACTGCTGATTAGAGCTGATCATCTCTTTGAACAACAAGAAATTATGTCTCATTCAGTTCGTTAGCAAGACTAGCGCTCAGCTTACGAGCCATAGCACCAGTGGTAATTATCAAGGATAATTGATTTCTAATGTGGACATATTAATTACATAGCTACAGGAAAATTAAAATATTTCACCCTGCCAATTATTATTATGAAAAATAAACAAACCGTAGACCATGGACAAGAAAGTTTAGTTCACTCTGCCAACTCCCCTCCCCTTCTTCTCCCTGGGAAACTACATCCCAATAATGTAGTTATAGCACAGCCCTCAGCCTTCTTTATGGTCCAACCCTCACATCCGTACTTGAGTGCCATGCATGCGTGCTTAGTTGCTCAGTCATGTCTGACTCTTTGTGACCACATGGACTATAGTCTGCCAGGCTCCTCTATCCATGGAGTTCTCCAGGCAAGAATACTGGAGTGAGTTACCCTGCCCTCCTCCAGGGAATCTTCCCAACCCAGGGATCGAACCCATGTCTCCAGCATTGCAGGCAGATTCTTTACTGTCTGAGCCACCGGAGAAGCCCATACATGACTACTGGGAAACCATAGTTTTGACTATACAGACCTTTGTCAGCAAAGTGATGTCTTTGCTTTTTAATGCACTGTCTAAGATTGTCATAGGTATTCTTCCAGATAGCAAATGTCTTTTAATTTCATGGCTGTAGTCACCATCTGCAGTGATTTTAAAGCCCAAGAAAATAAAATCCACCACTGTTTCCACTTTGCCCCCATCTGTTTGCCAGGAATGTCTGTGGATGCCATTATCTTAGTTTTCTGAAGGTTGAAGAAGAGTTTTGAAGAACTTTGTACACTCAAGAACGCCATAGTTGGAGCCAGAAGACTCATTCACAGGGCACCCACTCTGGGAAAATGGAAACAGGATTTATCAAATGCCTCTGTGAACTGAGGGTAGCATGTTATATCATGTGGTTATTGATTCAACCTGTTCTTTCAAAAACTTTCAGAGTAGGAGTGAATGTGGCTTAATGCTATCTATCTTGAAGTCTAACGAACGATGTAAAGCAAGGTACTTCACGGTGTCCATAGCCGTGACCTAGCGTTGCATTCCTGAACTGGCATGACAGTGACCCAGGGAGGAGAAAGGGGGCAGTTGACCTTCCATGCTGGTGCAGGCCCACAAACCAAGCTTGACTGTAGTCAGAAGAACTGAAGATGCCCTTGGAGAGTAGGCTTCCCTGATACTTCAGTTGGTAAAGAATCTGCCTGCAATGCAGGAGACCACGGTTCAATTCCTGGATCTGGAAGATTCCCCTGGAGATGGGACAGGCCACCCACTCCAGTATTCTTGGGCTTCCCTTGTGGCTCAGCTGGTAAGGAATCCGTCTGCAATGCAGGAGACCTGGGTTCGATCCTTGGGTTGGGAAGATCCCCTGGAGAAGGGAAAGGCTGCCCACTCCAGTATTCTGGCCTGGAGAATTCCATGGACTCTATAGACCATGGGGTCGCAAAGAGTCGGACACGACTCAGTGACTTTCACTTCACTTCACTTCTGAGAGTGATTCAGAACTGGTTCAGATGACTCAGAATTGAGTCCTCCTGGATTCATATCCAGCCAGTGTCAGTGGGATCCAAGTAGCAGTCAGCTGAGTCCAAGAGACAGGGCCCCACATGGGCCACGATTCCAGTACTGCCATTAGGATGTTGCATAACCTTTCCTATGTGTCAAACATTGTTCTAAGCAATGGGGATGGTAATCGTATGGACATTGTGACAATATGAGAACAAATGAATATTCTACACATATGCACACATTCATATAAATATATCCAGGGATACATAGAAAGTGCTTAGTGCTTACATACATATTTTCATTTCATTTATTCTACATATGTTTATATTTAGTTCTCATGATATATATTCTTATTATCCCTTTTTAATCTCAATTACCCCCAATAATAATGTTGATATTGAAATATTGTGAAAATAAATATACATACACACACAGTTTAGTCCTCGAATGTATGTGTATATATGCATGTGCTAAGTCACTTCAGTCGTGTCCAACTCTTTGTGACCCCTCTCGTGGACTGTAGACTGTAACCCACCAGGCTCTTCTGTCCATGAGATTCTCCATGCAATTATACTGGAGTGGGTTGCCATGCCCTCCTCTAGGGGATCTTCCCAACCCAGGAATCAAACCCATGTCTCAGGTCTCTTGCATTGGCATACTGGTTCTTTATCACTAGCCCTTCCTGGGAAGCCTTTGTGTATGTATATGTGTATATATATGTGTGTGTATAAAACATATATTTACACATTGTGCTGTCCTGTGCTTAGTCACTCAGTCATGTCTGATTCTTTGCTACACCATGGACTGTAGCCCTCCAGGCTCCTCTGTCCATGGGATTTTCCAGGCAAGAATACTGGAGTGGTTTGCTATGCCTTTCTCCAGAGGATCTTCCCAACCCAGGGATCGAACCCAGGTCTCCCACATTGCAGGCATATTCTTTACTGTCTGAGCCACAAGGGAAGCCCAACACTGGAGTGGGTAGCCTATCCCTTCTCCAGGGGAATCTTTCCAACCCAGGAATCAAACTGGGGTCTGCTGCATTGCAGGCAGATTCTTTACCACCTGAGCTACCAGGGAAGCCCATGTTTATGTATTACATATATATATTATTATTAACATCTCCATTTTCAGATAAGTAGCAGATTGGGCACAAGGGGTTAAATAACTAGTCCGAGGTTGTGCAGCTAAAAAGGAGCTTCAGAGGCTATGCTCACCTCTTCACGTAGCGTTCCCAACAGACACAGAAGGAGGTGCATGACGTCAGCTCACTGGACACAGGAACTGGTTGGCGGGCGGATCTCTAACCCAAGCTGGTCCAGTCACTGAACCATGGCCCATGGCCTCCAATGGGTCCAAACCATATGGATATAATTCAAGTTTGGTCCAATTAGATTATTTCCTGAGGGTTTTTTTTTTTTTTCTCTCTCTCTATTGGCCAGCGTGAGAAGAAGCAAAGCAAGGAGCTGCAGATGCAATGAGCCCAGTTTTATATACAAAACAAGGGGAAGAGAGATGCTCAAAACCAGAGAGCGGGAAGAGCGAGAGGGAGAGGAAGTAAATCGCAGTGGAGTTCAGATCCCTCCATTCGGTTCCTCCTGTGCTCATGTCTGTCCTTCTTTCCCAAGGCCTGGCTTTCAGCTCTTCCTTTAACGCTTCCTTTTTTCAATTTGGCTGTGCCATGCAGCACGTGGGATCTTAGTTTCCTGAAAGTGAAAGTGTTAGTCACTCAGTCATGTCCCATTCTTTGCAACTCTATGGACTATAGACTACCAGGCTCCTCTGTCCATGGAATTCTCCAGGCAAGAATCCTGGAGTGGGTTGCCATTTCTTCCACCAGAGGATCTTCCTGATCCAGGGATCGAACCCATGGCTCCTGTGTCTCCTGAACTGGCAGGCAGATTCTTTACCATCTGAACCTCTAAGGAAGAGCCATAAATTACATATGGAAGTGGAAGTTGCTCAGACATGTCCAACTCTGAGACCCCATGGACCGTAGCCCACTAGGCTTCTCTGTCCATGGAATTCTCCAGGCAAGAATATTGGAGTGGGTTACCATTCCCTTTTCCAGGAGACCTTTTCCCTACCCAAGGATAAAACATGGATCTCCTGCATTGCAGGTAGATTCTTTACCATTTGAGTCACTAGGGAAGCCCCACCAGGGATCAAACCTATGGCCCCTGCTTTGGAAGCATAGAGTGTTAACCACTGACGACCAAGGAAAGTCTCTCTTCCTTAGACTCTGAGAGCAACTTGGGAATCTCAGACTGGTTCCAGTTGGGTTCATGTCCCTCATAACCAAAAGTTGTTCATCCCGGAAGGTTACAGACTAGCAGAGATGAGCACAGCTTTCCACCACCATCCTGCAGACCCAGGGTGAGGTGCTGAGTGCCGAAAGTAGTATTAATTAAGTCTAAATGTTTCTGTCCCCTGAGGGATTCTGAAAACAGTGATTAAAGTTCCTAGGAATCATTTGCTCAACAGCTTCAGCACATTTGGGTAGTATCTGAACTTGGTGACTTTCTGCTTTCAATATTTAAGTGACCGCCACCAACACTACCCAGCAGAAGGTGGGAACCACAGATCCGAGGGCTTTCCTTCACTGCCCATCAGTCTGTGTTCTCAATGGCATTCTCTGTTCTTTGAATCGTCATCCACTAGGCACCTACTTAATTTTAATCATTAATAATGGCATCTATAATTAAGAGGACACAAATCATCCAGAATAATGAAGGCCAAGGTTGGCTGTGCAGGTTAGGAATAAAGTGGTTTGAAGTATATTTTCTGCATTTGGCCCAAGTGTGGCTTTTCTCTGAAGGTTGTCTTTCTCCTAACTAAATTGTTTCTAATGTTATAATGTTATAATTATATAATGTTATATAATGTTATAATGTTATAATTCAGTCCTTCATCACAGCTTTCCTGAGTGTCTACTACATATCAGGCACTGGGCCCAGTGTTAGGGTGTAAATGTGAAACAGGCAACATGACTGTCTTCAAGGAGATTCCTCTAATGGTGGATATGGGCAGAGCCTGTCTGACTCTTCAGTCCCATGGGTTGTAGCCCGCCAGGCTCCCCATCCAAGGAATTCTCCAGGCAAGACTCCTGGAGTGTGTTGCCATCCTCCACTCCAGGAGATCTTCTCAACCCAGGAATCAAACCCACACGTCCTTCACCGGCAGGCCGATCCTTCACTGCTAGCGCCACCTGGGAAGCCCTTCTGGTCACGGGATACAATGAAACTATTACAACCAGCACACATCCGACGAGGAGAGGAAGACAGAACCTGGAGGAGAACAGGGCCAAAACAGAGAGACTGAACCGAAGCCATCAGATCAGGCCAACCCAGGAACCCAACCAGCCCCCACCTTCCCGTCAGCACCGGTCTGTGTTCAAGTTCCTCCTCACTTAAGGAAGTCTGAGTTAGTTTCCCTCTAATGGATGGAGGCAGATGAAGAGAAACTCGGGAAGCAATACAAATGTGTACACAGAGTGTTACAGGAAGTCAGAGGATGGGGTGTACTTCCATATCCCAGTAGGGGAGGGGCGTTGCATAGACAGGTCAGGGGAAGCAACATCTGAGAGGAGCCTTCAAGGATAAAAGGGGGCAAACTAGTGATGGAAGGGGCTAGGCAAGGAGAGCATTCAGGTGGAGGGAACAGTCAGACAGAAACCCAGAAGGAAAATAGAGAGATTCAATACGCCCAAGTCATTGCTTATAGTGTGGAAAGTAGAAGGTGAGGCTGGAGGCAGACGGTGAAACATTTGGATGTTTGTTTCACAAGCTTTTTTTTTTTTCCTCCGTGAAAAGGAGCTTGGACTTAGCCTGTAGATGATGGAGAACCACTGATAAAAGGGAGGCAGGCCTGGCATCGTCAGATTCGCACTGTAGGCAGATCCATCTGGTGTTCATGTAGAGGATGGACGGGCAAGTCTGTTCCAACTTCTCAAGTCTATCTTGGCAGTGCAAAATCAGCCAGAAGCTGCATGTAAATTAATGGATATGGCTGTGTTCCAATAAAACTTTATTTACAAAGATAGGCTCGGGGGCCTCCCTGGCGAGTCAGTGGTAAAAAATTCACCTGCCAATGCAGGAGACCCAGGTTCGATCCCTCGTCCATGAAGACTCGATGTGCCGCAGAGCATCTAAGCCTGGGAGCCACAGCTACTGCCTAGAGCCTGTGCTCGGCAACAAGAGAAGCGACCACAATGAGAAGCCCTCTCATTACAGCTAAAGAGTAGACGCCAGTCTCCGAAACTAGAAAAAAGCCTGTTCAGCAGCAACAAAGACCCAGCACAGCCAAAAATAAATATAAGATTTAAAAAAAGAAAAATAGGCTATGGCCTGACTTCCAGATTCCCAGCGCCTTGTAAGCTCATAAAAATCCCGGGTCGAGAGGATCCATTTCCTGCTCATAGCCGTCCTGGTATCTCCCATCACACCTGAAGGCGAACTCAAGTTCTCCAAAGCCACCCAGGCTCTGAGCAGCCCCTGCCTCCCTTACTGACTTCGCCTCCTGCCACTTCTGCCACTGCTAACGTCACTCGGCCCTTGTGGGCGTCTGCTGGCTTCTGGATACTCCTGGGAGATTTCCACGTGAGGAGCCCAGCATCAGCTTCTCCTCCTGCATGGAATGTCCCCACCTCCAGAGCTCTGCACCCCTCGCTCCTCTATATGACTTGCCATGGGTTGCCATTGCCCTCCTCCAAGGAGTCTTCCAGACCCAGGAATCAAACCTACATCTCCTGCAGTTCCTGCATTGCAGCCAGATTCTTAACCTTTGAGCCACTGGGGAAGGCCTATGTGTGACTCATCTCACTCAAACGCCCCTCCCCAGCGACATCTGCACCAACCACTCTGTCTAAAATCGCTCCCCCTCCTCCACCAGAGAGTTCCATTCCCTAAACCTAACAAATTATTTTTTTTCACAGCACTTATTACCGCCTGACATTATGTTATGAATTTGCTTGTTTGCCGATTTCTTATCTGATTCTCTCGCTGAAATGCAGCTCCATTAGAGCAAGCAATTTTTTGTCTTGCTAGCTGCTACGTCCCCAGCACCTAGAATATTGCCTGGCATATCAGAGACAAAGAGCATTTGTCAAATGGCTGGATGAATAAATTTCTGCCCTGTATCTCCACAGCAATCCATATGGGGATCTTATCAGAAGAGACCAAAAGCCTAAGTTTGAAACCGTGACCCTCGGTTCCTATACAGAGATCGTCACGTTTCCAATTTAGTGAGCTCAGGTCTTCTCTTGGGCTCTTAGCATCCTATGATACCTCCCATGTGCTCATCCTGGAAAAATTTGGGATGCTCTCGTATCAGGATGTATCATTTGCAGTATCTGGTAAGGTCAAACATCCAAAAATCACCAAATGAGCCTATAATTAAAGACAATGGGAAGTCAAGATATTGGCTTGATAGAGGCATGATGCAGAAGGATACAGGTCAAAGTGGGTAAGAGTCTAGGGGAGGTTGACCAAATGAGTTTAAGAATCCCAACAACACACTGAATGTTCACGATGAAGGGAACCTACTTTTGAGATCATCTACCCTTCATGCTGCTTTAGCTGTGGCCCCTGGATCAGCGAGGGCTTCCTCGGCGGCTCAGTGGTAAAGAATCTGCCTGTCAATGCAGGAGATGTGGGTTCGATCCCTCGGTCGGGAAGATGCCCTGGAGAAGGGAATGGCCACCAGTGTTCTTGCCTGGAGAACTCCATGGACAGAGGAGCCCGGTGAGCTACCATCCATGGAGTCACAAAGAGTCAGACACAATTGAGCAACTCAGCAACAACAATGGATCAGGAGCATCATATTGCCTGGTATGTGTAAAAACCAACTATTACTTCAATTTAAAGGATAATAAAAACAAAACAAAAAGAAATAGTTTGTACTTAAAAAGACCAGAGTTCAAGCCCCAGCTCTGCCACTAATCAGCTGTGTGTACTTTCACATATTACTTAATCTCTCTGGGTTTAGGTTCTTCATGGATTAAATAAGGTTAATAACAGCACTCACCTTATTCTGAGAGTCAAACAAAATAATGTGTGTAGAAATGCTTAGCCTGCTGCCTAGGGCAGCAGTAAATATTCAATAAATGAGAGCAATTATTATACATCAGCCCAGAAAGAAAAATATCTCCACACAACCCTTGAGAAACACCTTAGAGGTTTGTAAACCAAAAATGCAGGTATAGAGAAGAAATGGAGAGAGAAAAATCTTATTCCTCTAATCTAGGAAGAAAGGAGACTCCAGGGGAAGCAGAAACTGTGATGTATAAACAGCTTTGAGATTACAATATAAATTAATCAAGGGAATTATTCTCCTTTTCAGAGGATTTAGACTAAGGAGCAATGGCCTGAAGCTACAGAAGGGGAAATTTGGGTTAGATACAGCAAGATAAGAATGTTCTCAGCAGGGAAAGTAATTAGGAAATGAAATGGGCTCCCTGGGGTTGGGATGGAAGACTCTTCCAAGGCAGTGATCAAGAAGAAATGAGAGGAAGAGGACAGAGCAGGCAACAATTGCAACATATCCATCCTTTGGGAGAAGGAGCAGGTGCTTCTAAACCTTTTAATGTGTCCGTCAAGTAGCCAGTGATTGGACTTCCCAGGTCGCTCAGTTGATACAGTATCTGCCTGCCGATGCAGGAGACGCAGGGGACGTGGGTTCCATCCCTGGGTCAGGAAGGTCCCTGAAGAAGGGAACGGCTACCTACCCCAGTATTCTTGCCTGGAGAATCCCAGGAATGGAAAATCCTCGTGGGCTACAGTCCATGGGGTCCCAAAGACTGAGACACACCCAAAGAGTCCCTCAGCAGTCATTTACGGAGGCCACTTCCTTGGTGCCCTGTAAAATCTCAAGAGAGGTATGAAAGCAAGAAAAGAAGGATGCTGACCTCAGAAGCTTGCCAACTCTTCTTGGAGAAAGCAGAGTTCCAGACACAATGGAGGAGGGGGAGGGGGTGCGGGGACTAGCGCCATCTAACCTGGGGGACTTCTTCCCTGCTCGGATAACACTCAAGTATTTTGTCTGCTTGGTTTTGCTTTTTGTTTTTAAATAACAATCAATTTATTTGGCTGCACTGGGTCTTAGTAGTGGGCATGTGGGACCTTTAATTGCAGCATGTGAGATCTGGTTTCCTGACCAGGTTTGATAACCCCAACCAGGTGCATTGGGAGCAAAGGGTCTTAGGCACTGGACCGCCAGGGAAATCCCTCACGTGCTTTCTTTGCTTTTTGTTTCTCTCTTGACAAACATTTTGTCATGGAACAACACGCATGAGGCAAGTTTAAGAATTAATATTATTGATTTTATGTGGACGGTTAAAATTTCTTTTTTCCCTGCAGTCGTGATGATCTTACATCATGAGTTGCTGAAATGGGACACAGTTTTGGTGGGGGCAGTGTGGCAAGGTCACAGAATGAAGGGGAACAAAATAGGCCACCTCTGAATATGTCACTTTGGCACATTGATTACTTTGAATTAATGTTATCTGAGAAACAGCCAGGACAAGAAGCACATTTTGACCCTCCCTTGTCCCTCTGAAAGCAGGAGATAAATCTCCCCTGTGGAAGGTCCGCTCCCTGTCCCAGGCAGGTAGAAGGCATCCTCTCCACCAGAAATAGGGAATTTAGGTCCGAGAAGGCCGAACAAACTAATCTTACTATTTCTTCACTAATTTACTACCCCAAGGCCAAACCCCTCTGTCTTGTCAAGTCTCTACAAATTTACTGTTTCTTTGTCTAAAAGGTATGAAAGCTTGGTCATTTCTTTGAGTCTCATATTTTGAGGGGGTCTCCTGTACAAATGAAATGAAATTTGATTTTTTTTCCTATTAATCCATGCTATGTCCATTTAATTATTAGGCCAATCAAAGAACCTAGAAGGGAAGGAGGGAAAATTTTCCTGCCTCAATAGTGAGCCTCTTCTGTAAAAGAGGAAAATGGGAAAAGTCACAAGACAGAACTAAGATTGATGCCTAATACTATGGTAAGGAAATGCAGCTGAGTGGACGATCGTGGTAGGTTGACGTGGGCAAAGATACCTCCTTAGGATTAGGTGAGGTAGAAGCTAGACTTTAACCTGGATCGAGATGCACTTAAGACAGTGGACAGTCACCATTGCCTACCTATGGCCACAGTACTGTGTCATAACAGAAATTCACAGCAAAACTCAATGGCCTATAACAATAGCTCTGAATTGACACTCACAATTCTGGGGGGCAGATGGGTGGTTCTGTTGATCTGGACTAGGCTTGGCTGGTCTCTCCTGGGCTTGCTCACAGCTGTGGTCAACTGGTGTGTACGCAGGGGCCTGGGTGGTCAAGGATGCCCTCATCAGCCCTGTCTTCTGTGTGTCTCCCACAGCCTCACACTCCCACAGGCTTCTTGGCTTGTGCTTGTGACCAGAGCAGAGGCAGAGAGACCTCTGAGGCCCGGGTTCAGAACTCAGAACTCTTCCTGACTTCTCCAACACTCTGTTGTTGCAAGAAGAAGATTCTGGTGACCGTCATTCCCGGCTCTTCTTTGTCTGGTTGGATCCAGATAATGAAGGCTGCGGGGATGATCTTGATTGAGAAGATAAAGACTTGGGCTAAACAAGGAAAAGGAAGAGACAAAAGAGTGAGACCTTTAGAGAGAGTTTTATGGCTTCATTGAGAGCTTCCCTGATAGCGCAGTTGGTAAAGAATCTGCCTGCAGTGCAAGAGACCCTGGTTCCATACACGGGTCAGGAAGATCCACTGGAGAAGGGATAGGCTACCCACTCCAGTATTCTTGGGCTTCCCTGGTGGCTTAGCTGATAAAGAATTCACCTGCAATGTGGGAGACCTGGGTTCGATCCCTGGGCTGGGGAGATCTCCTGGAGATGGAAAAGGCTACCCACTCCAGTATTCTGGCCTGGACTCACAGAGTGACTTTCACTTTCACTTTAGAGAGAAACAAAATTTGGGACTGGTATACGCCAGCAAAGATGGAAACTCTAGGTTTCAAAATGTTTCACTGGGAACAAGACTGAGACCCTCTTTGGAGCTCTTGGAAAGGTGTTGGTAGAGGTTCGATCACCTTATATTTATTCCACGACTGGGACTGGCATTGCTTTGAGCGTGAGTGTGTGCAGCCTGGCGGTGGCTTGGCGGGGGGACAGGACAGTGGGCCACTGGGCCAGGCACACCACCAGCCTCAGGCCACGGTCTAATAAACATCTCACAAACACCTCAGTTCAAGTACCAGGTGGCACTTAACCAAGGGGATAAATCAATCTCAACTCTAAATGAAACCTGGAAATGAAATGGCCTTTCCTAGAAAGAGACAGCCAATTCACCCGACCACACATAAATTTTGCCTTCATTTGAAATTGGAAGAAATCTTGCAGATCCTTCTTCCTGATTAAAAATGTCATAAATCCCAGGGATCAGAGGGAGAACCAAACCCTCCCTGGCCTCTGAAGTCTAATGCATTCCAGAACGGGGTCCACCCAACTCGTAAAAGTCCCCTAATATGTGGTTCTGAGCCCACAGAAAATATTTGCAGAAAATCACCAGTTGCTCACTCAAGAATGTGCCCAAAGGATTTCTGAAAACACATCCTTATTGTGAGATTCTACTTTCTGTGTCTTTTCTGTCTTCGTGTGCTAAGTTGCTTCAGTCGTATCTGACTCTTTGTGACCCTATGGGCTGTAGCCCACCAGGCTCCTCTGTTCTTGGAATTCTCCAGGCAAAAATACTGGAGTGGGTTGCCATGACCTTTTCCGGGGGATCTTCTGTCTTTAAGTAAGTGTTTATAGACACTCAGGCACTATACACTTGTTTTATAACCAAAGAAGAAAATGCAATTCCAAGAGTCTTTTGGTCGCGTCAATGTCTGAAGAACAATACACGAGTTAGCAGGTATCCTTATCCCAGCAAACACTTGATGACCACTGTGCATCGGAAAGAGATGGACCACGACACGGAGTGGCCTCAGGGGAATGCCCTTTTAGCAGGACAGCCAGCTTCAAATAGAAAGCAGAGCATGCTACCCGGGGTCAGACTCAAACCTGGATTGCTCCTTAAGTCTCACAACCTGGGGGGCTGTCTTTACAGATCAGGTCATGTCACACCTCTGCTTAAAATCCTCCAGTGGATTTTTTTTCAATGAGTTGCCATATGAAATTTTCATATCTATTATGATCTAGCCCTTATATTTTCATCTTTTTTTTTTAACTAAAGGCCATACTTTATTCAGATAGCTTCAATTTTCCCCTAATATCTTTTTATTTTTCCAGAATCCCATCTGGGAGACCACATTTCAATCATGTCTCCTTAGGCTCCTCTTTTATATATGCATATATATATATATATTAATTTATTTATTTTAATTGGAGGATAATTACTTTACAATATCGTAGTGGTTTTGCCATACATTGACATGAATCACATGTGTCCCCCCATCCTGAAGCCCCCTCCCTCCTCCCTCCCCACTCCATCCCTCTGGGTTGTCCCAGAGCACCGGCTTTGGGTGTCCCGCTTCATGCGTCGAACTTGCTCTGATCACCTATTTTACACATGGTAACATACACGTTTCAACGCTATTCCCTCACATCATCTCACCCTCTCCTTCTCCCACGTAGTCCAATAGTCTGTTCTTTACATCTGTGCCAAGTTCAAACTTGCCAGGATCTTGCAGCTAAGAAGAGAAATTATGAAAAGATGAAATTTTTAATGATAAAATGAGAATAACATAGGTCCTGTGTCAGGTTGGGGGTAAGGTCTGAAGTCTTTTCCAAACTAGAATAAACAGGTTCAGACTTAGGATTTAGATGCTAGGGAATCTGTTGAAAAAGACTTGGAAAGAACTTCTAGGCTAGAAACCACTTTTTCTCTATATTAATATTTCAATCTTATCTTCCTGGGCCACAAATAAACAGAAGGAGCTGAAGGAATAGTAGAGAATCTTGAAAGATAGCTTTTCATTCACTTTCTTGTAAGTTTATTGAACACCTACTATGTGCCAGGCACCTGGAAAGCAAGGGGCCACATAGATACATACACGGACTATGACCTGATTGAGCAGTGCCCAGTTTATGCAACTGTTCCTGACAGCCCTGCAATAAGCGTAAAGGCAGTGAAATTACACCGTATGCTATAGTCATAGGCGTTTGCCATCATAAATTTGTCCGCAGGATATACATCAAGAGTGACCCCTCACACAAACAGTAGAATTGGGAGAATTAGGATGGGTTGGTGGAGGTTCATCATTTGTGCCCTTCTGTTGTGGGATGTTGATAATGAGGGAGGCTATGCACATGTGAGGGTAGGGTGTATATGGGAAATTTCTGTATCTTCTCTTCAATACTGCTGAGAATCTAAAACTACTCTAAAAAAATAAAGCCTATCAAACATTAAAACCAAAAAATCCTCCAGTGGTTGCCGGTGTCCTGAGGGAAAGCGTCTACTTCTGCAGACCAAAAAGACTGCCCAAACTCAGGTCTCAACTCACCTCCTTGGCATTTCCTCTATCAGCCACCAGCCCCCTGCCATCCACCACTCCACCAGGTACATGTGGAATCTTAGAACCATCAGTAAGTTCTGGTGAAACAAAACAGTCCTGGAAGCAGCTCGTGGGTCTCTGCCTGCTGTGAAACATCTCCAGCTTCTGTGTCTTTGCACATTTAGTTTCCACTGCTTGCAAGGGTCTCTCTGCCGCTCCAGATGGTGGAGGGAACCCCCTCATCTCAGAAGTTACCCCCTCAGAAGCCTTGCTCGACCACCCTAAGCAGCCAAAGGTCCCTCCAACCCACCTCTCTGAAGCCCTGTGTAACTCTGTCCATAGCACTCACTTCCTTGTCCCATAAAGCCGGACATCTTCCAGACACCCACCAGAGAGAGCTGCTATCAGATAATCGACAAGGCAAATTTGATAGCAGTATTTATGTTAACCCTACATACTCAGATGAGCGGTTAACAAGTATATACTGATCAGCCTGACATTCCTCAGAGATAATCTGCATCTCTCTAGTGAGGGGACCAGTTTAGCTTATTCATTTCTTCATTCACCAATACATGTCTGTTAAGTGTCATCTATCTGCCATCGATTCAAATAATCTGTTTCTCTTAAAATTTAGTGGATTCCAATTTAAAATGTAGAGGCTTCATATTTCCACCAACATTCATTTGATCAGCATTCTGAGATTTGGGCAGGTCTGGGTTGGAACAGTCTGTGTCTGTTCCATGGGGTGTTGGCTGGGATGGTTCAGCTAGGCTGGAGGATGCAAGATCATTTGATGTCTACATCCGGTATCTCTGCTCAGATGACCAAAGAGGCTGTGGGGTAGCTGTGTCTCTCCTCTCCTGTTCTCTCATTGTCCAGGCTCTGTCTCTGCAGGTGGTGCCTCTAGCTGGCTTGGACATGGGATCGCAGGGTTCCCAGACAGGGAACGCAGAAGCCACAAGGCTTCTTAAGTCCAGGGCTCTACAATCTGTATAAAGTTACCTGCACCATATTCCATTGGTCAAAACAAGCCACGTGGTCAGCCAGTGTTCAAGCAGTGAAGAGACAGACACCACCTCTTGATGGGGGATGGGAAGGGGATGAGGGAGGCAAGATTTGTCGAGGCCATTATACAAAGCCTAGGCCACGCAGGCTGTGGTAGCTGCTGGAAAAGCACTGATTAATAAGACACAGCTCCTGCCCTCAGAGTTTAAGTTGGAGAGATAATACAGTGAGTCCCCTACTTACAAACTTTCAGATTGCAAACTTTCAAAACCGTGAATGTGCTTTCCCTTGTTCAATCATGTAAGTAAGTTCACATGTCACATGTGTGCCTTCTCTACAAGTGGTTGTGCTTTTGTGTACTTTACTATACAGTACTGTATAGATTACAGAAGTACAAGTGTCTTTATTTCAAGCCTAGGATGTCCAGAAGCAAGTGTAAAAATAGCAGTATATAGCTGATTGTGTTACTTTGGTACCCAGGCTAACTTTGTTGGAACTATGAAAAAATTGGACTTAACGAACACACTCTCGGAATAGAACTTCACGTGTGGGGGACTTACTGTAAATAGATTACTAGATGATTGCTCAATACTCAATTAGGTGCCACAAATGTGTGCAGGTTGGGCACTTTTCTTCACCCTTATTTATAAAGCACTGCTGCTGCTGCTGCTAAGTCACTTCAGTCGTGTCCGACTCTGTGCGACCCCATAGACGGCAGCCCACCAGGCTCCCCCGTCCCTGGGATTCTCCAGGCAAGAACACTGGAGTGGGGTGCCATTTCCTTCTCCAATGCATGAAAGTGAAAAGTGAAAGGGAAGTCACTCAGTCATGTCCAACTCTTAGCGACCCCATGGACTGCAGCCCACCATGCTCCTCTGTCCATGGGATTTGCCAGGCAACAGTACTGGAGTGGGGTGCTGTTGCCTTCTCCAAGCACAACATTTGTAAAAGAAAAATTATTATGATTCTCCCTACTAAGGAAATGGAAACCCACTCCAGTATTCTTGCCTGGGAAATTTCATGAATAGAGGAGCCTGGCAGGCTGCAGTCCAAGGGGTCGCAGAGTTGGACATGACTGAAGCGACTAACCATGCAGGCATCCCTGCTAAGGAAGGGGTGATAAGGGTTGGGGGAACATACTTGCCTTGTCTTCCCAAAATATTTGCAGACTCCTTGGAACCTTGAAGACGTATATTCTCCACTCAGGCTTCTCTCACCATCGGTTTGTCCTCTTCTCTGCTCCCACAATGGTCTCATTCATCTTCCTATTTTCAGGCATCAGGTTAAAACACCCCAGGAGAAATCCTTACTGCTTCTTTTGTCCAGCTACTCTTTCTTTGGGCCATCTGTGGCCACCTTCAGAAGTTCATATTTTCACCTGTACATCCCATCACCACTCTACCTGACTCAGATTGAATTAATACATTCTACACATTAACACAAAACCTTTTACAACAGACCTTGTTCATGAACAAGCAGCTTTTAAACGTTTAGGAATCTGATCAAACCTACACACCCTCTCTCTAAGTAAATTCATAAGCTTATCCTTGCATTCTGCTTACAAGATCAGATCGTCTACCCACCTCTAAAATCTAGGAAGGGACCATTGCATTGGCTTTGTGTTTTCATCTCTGCTTCTCTATTTTTCTGCAGGATGCACAAAAGCACAACAATTTTACAAAAACAAAACAACCAGTCCATCCATCAGGGGTTCAGGACAATGGCTTGTTCAGTCTTCTCTGGTGAGAGCAGTGAGGTCTACTTCTTGCTGAAATGTGTATTGTCATCTCAATGGTTAATCAAGAACAAGCTGGAGAGGATTCCAGAAGTATTCACAGTCAAATCCCTCAAGCCTGCGGTGAGAGCCAGGGCGTCTGAGCATTTAGAAGAGGCTTTCTCTTTACAGTAACTCAGCAATCCTTGTCTCAGGCCGGATCACTGCCTAAGCCTGTGTCAAGGACAGGAGCTTAGCTGCTGGTCACGTGATCTCATCCTTCCCCTCCCCCTGCAGTCCCCCAGACACCCACCAATTGACGGTGTAGGAGGAGAGCCTAAGAACTGCCAGAAGGAAGACAAAACTGTCAATCACTTTCCAACGGAGAGGCTCTGAGCCCTTCGGCTAAAAAAGTGAATGGATAGATCCAACACAGCAGGCTGGATCCAAGAATGCTGTCCTCGTGTGGCCAGACCTGATGATTTAATTTAATAGCATCTTTTCTCTTCTCTTCCCTTCATCTCCTTGTTCCCCAAGGAACAAAAAAGACTTTGTGGACTTGGTTTCATTAGTCTTCAGAAAATCCTGGGGGACAGACTGGGGGCAAGATGCTGAATCGTTCTGTGTCCCAGGAGACTGTGTCTGGGAGAGGGAAAGGCTTGCTAAGGTCATCAGATGCTTGCCAAGGTCACAGGATGCTCAGCTTCCAATGCCAAAAGCCTGGCTCTAACCCTAAACCAGTGCTTTCCAAACTGCCTGGCAGGCCATGGAGGGTTCTGAGAGGGACTTGGGGACAAAGGTGGCACCCGGTGTATGCTTAGTAGAAGGAGCTTTAATCACCCATATTCTAATCAGCTGACCCAAACACAGGCATCTCCAAATAACCTAGAGTCTAATGACATCCCACACCGAATCTGTGTCTAAGAAAACCTATGTCTGGTTTCTCTGGTGGCTCAGTGGTAAACCTGCAATGCAGTAGGTGTGGGTTGATGCCTGGATCAGAACGATCCCCTGGAGAAGGAAATGGCAACCCACTCCAGTATTCTTGCCTGGGAAATCCCATGGACAGAGGAGCCTGGCAGGCTATAGTCCATGGATTCACAAAGAATCAGAAGCAACTTAGCAACTAAGCAACAGCAACCTATGTCTAATAGAAGCCTGTAATAATAATTTGTAACCTGTTATACAATATGCATTGTATATAATTATGTTATATATCACATGGTGGTTTTGTGGTTTAGTCAATAAGTCATGTCTGCCTCTTATGACACTATGGACTGTAGGTCACCAGACCCCTCTGTCCATGGGATTTTCCAGGAAAGAATACTGAGTGGGTTGCCATTTCCTACTCTAAGGGATCTTCCTGACCCAGGGATCCAAGCCAGGTCTCCTGCATTGCACGTGGATTCTTTACAAGCTGAGCCACAAGAGAAGTCCATATATACCATATAATATAACCTGTGATAACTCATAAGAATAAAAAGCTGCACCCAGTAAAAGCCTAAGTAACCTATATTTGATAAAACTTTGCTATTTAATTATAGTTTGAGACAGGTCTCTGGCTCCCCTTTACAACCAGATTAATGGTCCTAATCTCTTTTGATATTGACATGCTGAAGCCCCCACAGCTAAGGGCAAGGAGAGTCTGTGTAAAAGTGACTCAGAGGACCCCGCCCCACCCTCACAGAGCTGTGTATGTACAGGAAGTCCCCTAGGTACCAATGAGCTCTGTTCTGAGAACACATTCATAAGTCGAATTTGTTGGCGCGTGCGTGCTAAGTCACTTCAGTCACGTCCGATTCTTTGCGATCCCATAGACTGCAGCCCGCCAGGCTCCTCTCTCCATGGGATTCTCCAGGCAAGAATACAGGAGTGGGTTGTCATTTACCATTGGCTATGTGCTGCTGCTTTTACACTTGCTTCTGGGCTTGAAATAAAGATAGTTCACTACTGTGATCTGTGGGGTAATGTACAGTGAAGTACACAAAACCACAGCCACGTGTGGAAGACGCACACGTGTGACGATGCATAAATGTGCATTATCTTCATCTATATCAAGATTCTGCTTGTTTTCTCTCAAATGGAATCTCACAGCAAAAACAAAAACAAAAACAAAAAAACCCTGGAAGAGTTTAAAGTTGCTAAGGCTCAGATTTCTCAGTTGCAAAATACTAAAAAAAAAAAAGCCTCAAGGATGAGAAAATCCTGTGGGTAACATTTTGCATGCAGGAGGCCCCATTTTATAAGTTTCTGTTGAAAAAGTGAAATTGGTTTTGCTTCAATCCTCTGTTTCTCATACTTAACAGGGGACTACGATCTCAGTCTACTTATAATGTTTATAGAAGGAAGGAATGCGCTCCGAGACTACATATAAACGATTTAAACACCGTACAGTGTTTTGGAACATCTACCTTACGATTCAGCTGTACAGCATCAATAATCAAGAACTGTTTATGTGATCAGTAGGCAAAATGTCACCAGAATGACAGAAGGTGCCAATTAAGTAAAGTCATTTATCACAGAAACATGTTGAAAGACTCCAGAGCACTGTGCACGGGGACTGTTCTATTACTTGGATCTGTGTTTCACTGGGAAATTTATGTCAATAAAGTGACATAAATTCATTCTCATTAAGCGTAATGAGTTCATCCAACTCAACTAATAATATGGAACATCTGTCAGGGTGACCTTCCAACATGCTCTTTTCAGTGATGTCACAAAGCTAGTTGATTTGTGCTTCCTCGAGTGCACCAGGGGGTCAAGGTCAGCCGAATGGTCAGTGAGTAATTACTGGGAGACCCACCTCTCACTTGCTATTGTGGATTGAGCCCTGTCCCTGGAGCCAAGTCACCCAAATTGCATGCTAGACAAGTCTAGTCATTGGGATGTTAGGAGAGATGAAGTGAGGGAAGGGAGAGGGGGAGATGGCAGGAAGAAGGGAGGAAGAATGAATTTTCATGATCCTCTATGTTTGGCAGACACAGGATGAAATCTTTATTGCAAAACTTCTCAGAGCCTTTAATATAACTCTGCATTATGACTTCCCAAGTGGAAGATTGGATAGTCAGTATTTTGTTGTTGTTGAGTCACTGAGTCAGGTCTGACCCCGTGGACTGCAGCCTACCAGGCTTTCTTGTCCTTCATCATCTCCTGGAGTTTGCCCAAACTCATGTCCTTTGAGCCTGTGATGCCATCCAACCATCTCTTCCTCTGTCGTCCACTTCTCCTCCTTCCTTCAATCTTTCCCAGCATTAGGGTCTTTTCCAGTGAGTGGGCTCTTCACATCAGGTGGCCAAAGTATTGGGACTTCAGTTTTAACATCAGCCCTTCCAATGAATATTCATGTTTGATTTCCTTTAGAATTGACTGGTTTGATCTCTTTGCTGTCCAAGAGACTCTCAAGAGTCTTCTCCAGCACCACAGTTCAAAAGCATCTATTCGGTGCTCAGCCTTCTTTAAGGTCCAACTCTCACATCTGTACATGACGACTGGAAAAACCAGAGCTTTGACTAGATGGACCTTTGTCCTCTGTTTGCATGATGTATTGGAAAGAATGATGGGAATGCTCATGAAAAGGCTCTACTACAAAGCCACAGTCATCAAGACAGTATGGTACTGGCACAAAGACAGACATATAGATCAATGGAACAAAATAGAAAGCCCAGAGGTAAATCCACACACATATGGACACCTTATCTTTGACAAAGGAGGCAAGAATATACAATGGAGTAAAGACAATCTCTTTAACAAGTGGTGCTGGGAAAACTGGTCAACCACTTGTAAAAGAATGAAACTAGATCACCTTCTAACACCGCACACAAAGATAAACTCAAAATGGATTAAAGATCTAAATGTAAGACCAGAAACTATAAAACTCCTAGAGGAGAACATAGGCAAAACACTCTCCGACATAAACCACAGCAAGATCCTCTATGATCCACCTCCCAGAATTCTGGAAATAAAAGCAAAAATAAACAAATGGGACCTAATTAAAATTAAAAGCTTCTGCACAACAAAGGAAAATATAAGCAAAGTGAAAAGACAGCCTTCCGAATGGGAGAAAATAATAGCAAATGAAGCAACTGACAGACAACTAATCTCAAAAATATACAAGCAACTCCTGCAGCTCAATTCCAGAAAAATAAACGACCCATTCAAAAAATGGGCCAAAGAACTAAATAGACATTTCTCCAAAGAAGACATACGGATGGCTAACAAACACATGAAAAGATGCTCAACATCACTCATTATTAGAGAAATGCAAATCAAAACCACAATGAGGTACCACTTCACACCAGTCAGAATGTCTGCGATCCAAAAATCTGCAAGCAATAAATGCTGGAGAGGGTGTGGAGAAAAGGGAACCCTCCTACACTGTTGGTGGGAATGCAAACTAGTACAGCCACTATGGAGAACAGTATGGAGATTCCTTAAAAAATTGCAAATAGAACTACCTTATGACCCAGCAATCCCACTACTGGGCATACACACTGAGGAAACCAGAATTGAAAGAGACACATGTACCCCAATGTTCATCGCAGCATTGTTTATAATAGCCAGAACATGGAAACAACCTAGATGTCCATCAGCAGATGAATGGATAAGAAAGCTGTGGTACATATACACAATGGAGTATTACTCAGCCGTTAAAAAGAACACATTTGAATCAGTTCTGATTAGATGGATGAAACGGAGCCAATTATACAGAGTGAAGTAAGCCAGAAAGAAAAATACCAATACAGTATACTAACACATATATACGGAATTTAGAAGGATGGCAATGATGACCCTGTGTGCAGGACAGCAAAAAAGACACAGATGTGTATAGCGGACTTTTGGACTCAGTGGGAGAGGGAGAGGGTAAGATGACTTGGGAGAATGGTATTGAAACATGTATAATATCATGTAAGAATTGAATTGCCAGTCTATGTCCGATGCAGAATATGACACACTTGGGGCTGGTACGCGGGGATGACCCAGAGAGATGTTGTGGGGAGGGGGGGTGGGAGGGGGGGTTCATGTTTGGGAATGCATGTACACCCGTGGTGGATTCATGTCAATGTATGGCAAAACCAATACAGAATTGTAAAGTGAAATAAAAAATAAATAAATTTTTTAAAAAAATGCTCGCAGAAATGCTTGGGAGAAGATGGGATAAAATGCTTCAGCCCGGCTCCCTTTTCACTGAGTATGACCCAACATGAATGTTCTTTGTTCAGGTTCTGCCCAAGCCCTCAGCCGTTCTCACCATAAAGAGTTTGGATATCTCGTGAGAAGAGCGCTGCCCAGTGGGACTTTTCTGCCCATCCTAGCTTCTTTGGAGTCCTTCAAACCAGCACGGCAGGTCTCCTCAGGACCCCACAGTGGACTGGGACCAGCCCTCAGTTCCCAAGTGGAGGAAGCCCGCAGGAAGGCTGTATATAAGTGAGTCTCATCTTTGGGCAGAGCCAAGCTTAAACTAAGGGGTCTTACTCAGGCCTCACCAGTTCAAAGAGCATAAGCAGTAGATGAAGTCAGTGGTCCCAAGTCCACCTATCCACTAAGGATGAGCAAGGGGCAAGAACGACAGGAAACGTGGGAGCCGAAAACCTGTGCCCAGGGTACTGCTGAGGCTGGACCTGGGGACGCAGTGACTGAAGGGGGCGCTGTTTTCAGAGCCAGCGTCCTGAGCAGGCTCTCCGCGAGGCAGGTTGTGCGATGGGGAGCACAGGCTTACAGGATGGTGGCAGCTGGAATTGCCCTTGTTCTCATAGTCCTGGAATCAGTGAGTCTGGGGGCTTCCCAGGTGGCTCAGTGGTAAAGAATCAGGAGATGTGGGTTCCATCCTTAGGTCGGGAAGATCCCCTGGAGGAAGAAATTGGCAACCCACTCCAGGATTCTTGCCTGGGAAACCCTGTGGGCAGAGGAGCTTGGCGGGCTACAGTCCATGGGGCTGCAAAGAATCGTACACAACAGAGCAACTAAAGAACAAGAAGTCTGGAGTGAACCTTTTGCCCCTGCAAGCTCGCTGACCCCTAATCACCACTGTGTCTGCCTTAACTTCCAGTTGGATACATAAAGGGCTTCCTAATAAAGCCCTTCAGGATATTGGAGGCTAATGAACTGCCTCCTTCCTTCCAGACCCTAACTGTGATTTTGCTTCTGTGCCCCAGCTGCCAGACGGGTCTTGTGTCAGAACAGAGAGAACGTGCAGAACAAGAATACCTCTACCCTCCCGACGGTGCCAACATCCCAGCTGCCTGGAGATTCCTGAGAGGATGGGGTGGGGCGGGGGATGGACAAGAGAAGACCCCAACAGCGGTATGAGAGATGTCTGTCTGTGAGAGGCTGTGGCTGCTCCTCGCTTATCTTAACCTCCACTTTTATCCCTTACAGTGGTGTGAGTCTCAGACACTCCTGTGTTCCTCCCGTCTCTTCCAAATGTTCCTTCCACTGCTTCTAAAAAATGCTGTATTATAATCGTATGGCAATGTTTAATATTAATTTTATAACTACAAGCACTATCATTTATAATATTTTAATTAATACTTTTACAATTGACATACGGGAGAACAGTTTATAAGTAAAGGGATAATGCATATTTATAATTTTAACAGAAGATTAAAACTTGTTATCTTTAAAAAAAAAAAAAACCTTGGTATCTGCCTTTCAGTTTAACAAATCGTGGTCCTGTAAATTCCCAGTTTGTGTTTAATGCGTTACTTCACCCTTCTAACCAAAAGAAACGCTATCCTAAGTCTTATAGTAATCCTTCTCTTGCTTTTCTTTATGATTTTTCCATGGTAAACCCCAAGCAATATTGCATTTAGCTTTGCCTGTCTTTGAACTTTGGATGAATGAAGTCATGCGTTCATGGGTGTGCCTGCTCAGTCCTGTTTATGTCCAACTTTTTGCAATACTGTTGAAGCCACACGTTCCGGGAAACAAACTCACTCAGAAGGACAATGCAGATAGTGGAATGCAGTTTATTACACCGGCGGGCCCAAGGCAGAGTCTCCTCTTAGCCAAGGACCCCGACCAGCATCTGTGAAAATCTTTTATGCCCCATGTGTACGTGTCTGAACCCACCACTCCAAATTCCTTGAGACTTACATAAACCAAGGAAAATACAACCCCAGTAACCCCATCATTCACGTGCTATGTGCTCATGTGCTCAAACAGTCTAACAATTAGCCAATAATCAGTAAACCCGAGGTTACACTCCAACTGATACAGAAAAATGTATGGCCTGTCTTGAGGAAGGGGTGATTAGTGTATGTTTTCTCTTAGGCGATGAGTAACCTAGATACGATCTTCAAGGTTCCTCTGTCTGGAGGGGGTCTTATCCTTCTGTTATTGTTTTCATAGGCACTAAACACAGAGTTCAGAGTCCATTGGAAAGGTGGCCGAGCATGATCAGCATGAACACGCCTAAGATGGAGTCCAGGCCCTATGAATTCCTTCTTCAATACTATGGACTGTAGCTCACCAGGCTCCTCTGTCCATGCAATCTCCCAGGCAAGAAAACTGGAGTGGGTTTCCATGCCCTCCTCCAGATAAAAGAAGTCATAGTGTATATATTATTTTGTAACTATCTCTTGTCACTCAACTTTGAAACCATAATGATAAATATGTCTCATTTCTTAAATTTTATTATTACATGATATTTCATCATTTGAATGTATCATACATTATTTCTTGATTCTAGTGCAAATGAGCATTTGATTATTTGATTATTCTAGCATTTTGCTGTTATGAACGAAAAACATTCTTATATTTGAGCCCTACTGTGTATATGCAAGAATTTTCCTAAGACAAAGCTCTTCAAAAAAATTTATTTTTGCCTGAGTATCTGCTAAAGCCTTTGAGAAGCAAAATATTTCTTTAAATATTTTTAAGTAAACATTGAAAAATTTTATATAGAGTCTTAAGTGTTTGCAAAGACTGTAATACTTGACATGGTAGAAATATGGTAGAGGGCTTCCCGGGTGGCTCAGTGGTAAAGAATCTGCTTACCAGTGCAGGAGGCTCGGGTTCAATCCCTGGATCAGGAAGACTCCCTGGAGAAGGAAATGGCAGCCCACTCCAGTATTCTTACCTGGGAAAAATCCCATGGACAGAGGAACCTGGTGAGCTACAGTCCAAGGGATCGAAAAAGAGTTGGACATGACTTCAAAACTAAAAAATAACAGCAAATATGGTAAAAACTTATGATGATGCAAACTCACATACAAATCCATGAGCAGCTGGCACTTTCACCCACCGTTTCCTGTTCTCAAATCAGATTTTATCTTCTCTAGAATTGGGGCAGAGAGAGACCCTAACGGAGAGGATAAGGCTGGGGAGGAAACCGCTGGCCCCAGGCAGCCCTGTTGCCAGGCACAGATGAAGGAAAGTGTGTGCGCGTGTCTCCAGGAACCGCCCAGCCCAGACTCCCACACCCAGGCTGACACGTGGCCTTCAACTCACAGAGATTTCTGCAGCTGCTGCGGTGTTTCTGTACATTACAGGAAGCTTCAAGACAAAGAAATGTTGCCATTGATATTAAAGCTGGAAAGGAATATTATAGAAAGATCATCTGATGCTCTGAATTCTGTGGTTTTATACAGAGTCACTTAGTAATCTAGCATTTTTTAAAATGATTGTTATTGATCCCTCAGCTGACAACTTGATGAGATCCTTTTTTGATTTTGTTGAAAGTAAAGAACTGTCAAGTATTTGACTCATAAAATCTTTTTCATTTGAGGAATGCTTTTTATCAAATTCTGGGAAACAGAATAAAGAATTTTTATCCTATGTTTGTTTCAGAAAGATTTATCAAGGGCTAATATCGTATCTATAATTTTTTCACTTAGAGTCCCCTTGCTTATAGGTTATGTAACCTGGAAAGGTTAAAAAAAGGAAATATTGTTGATTCTAATCAAATATTGCTCATATAATATTTTTAATAAAATTCTTTTTATCCTAACATGTACTTTTAAAACATTTCCATCTAAACTTTAGAAATGAAGATAAAATCCATTCAATTTATGAGTAATAACCAGGATATAACTGAACAAGCAAAACTAATCTTTAGCTTTAACCAGTCAGGCCAGACTTTGTGTCAGAAAAAAAGATCTGACTTCGTATCTCAAATTAAGCAAGTGTTGCTGTGAAACCCTGGCAAACATTTTACTTTTGTATTATGATTCTAACATAGACAATACATAGGCAGATGAGTGGGATGGATGCGTGCACGGCACGTGATAGAAACACAGTCTTGCTCTAAATTTGTCTTGTGGATGAAATAAGACACTGCTACTTTTGATATTCACAAGAGTGATGCGTTTTGTAGAGTAGTTGGTGATTTCAGGAGGCAAGGAAAATTGTCACCTCTGAGGCTAGATTCAGAATATCCTGATGCGAACCCAAATATTCCATTGCTAACACAACGCTCTGCTCTTAACAGAAAATTTACAAGACCACAAAAATCACAAAGCCTCACCACAGGTTAATGGTGTCTTGATTGACGGAAGCCTCAGGGCAACAATATCTCGCCTTGACTTTTTGGCGCTCCCCAGGGATTTTTTTACATCCCTGAGAGATGCACCCGAGTAAGAGAGGGTCAGTGAGAGGTTTTCTTTTGTAGTAACAGAATAAGGATGATTGTGAAAAGGGAGAACCAACAAAGTTTTTTTTTTTCTAAAGTGTGTTATCAGACAGAACAATTTTAGAAGAGTACAGATAGATATTGAAGATCTAAAAATTAATTCACTCAAAGACAACTATGCTTGCAGAGCCCTGGAAAAATCTTCATGAAACCCCAGGAAACATTTGCACTGCAGTGTGAAGACAACTGCCAAAGAACAAATACTCAGGGGTAGAATCGAGGGTCATAGGATGTGCGCAGCTTCAGCTTTATGAGATGATCACAAACCGTTTTCCAAAATGATTTTGCCAATGAACATTCCCACCTGCAATGTACAAAAGCTCCCATTACTCCACATTCTTGCCAAAAACTGGTGTTTTCAAGATATTTGCTTGCCAGTATAATAGTTGCAAAATTTTATATCCTATTTTAATTAGTGTTTCTTCCATTACTAAGACGACTGAATATCTTTCCTCATGTTTATTGACCGTTTACATTTTCTCTTTTGGGAAATTCCTCTTCTTGTGTTTAGTCCATGTACCCGTTGGAATCACTGGGGGTTTTTTCTGGTTGGTTCTCAAGAGCTTTTCTTCAAACATACTGTACGTAGTAGTTCTGTCTCAATTTTATGCATTGAAAACATGTTCTGTTACTCACAGACTTTTAGAATGAATTTATGGTTGCCCCAGGGGAGGATAGGGGGAGGGGAGGGATAGTTAGGGAGTTTGGGATGGACGTGTATACACTGCTGTATAGTAGAGGGAACTCTATTCAATGTTATGTGGCAGCCTGGATGGGAGGGGAGTTGGGTGGAGAATGGACACATGTGTATGGATGGCTGAGTCCCTTTGCTGTCCACCTGAAACTATCATAACATTGTTAATCGGCTCTGCTTCAATACAAAATAAAAAGTTTTTAAAAAGTATGTTCTCTTGGTTCATAGGTTACCTTTCTACTCTGTTTATAATACATTTTATGAACAAAAGTCAATTTTAAGGTATGGAATTTATCAATATTCCCCATTATGATTTGTGCTTTTCAGATTTTAAGAAATTCTTCCTATCTCAAGATCATAAAGACATTCTCCTATATTTTCTTGTACAAGTTTTGCCATTGACACTAAGTACTCAGTCCATCTGAAGTATTCTTTTGTATGAAAAGCGAGGATCCATTTTCACTTCTTACCATCTAGATAACAAAGCATCCTTGCACCATTTACAGAGTTTCCCATCTTTTCCCTGCTAATCTGCAGGGCCAGATTGGTCATCTAACAGGTTTCCAAATATGTGTGGATCAGATACTGGATGCCCTGTTTTTTCCCATTGGCCTGCCTAACTGTCCCCATATTAATGCTGTAACACCTTAATTACTACAGTTTTATTATGTCTCCTTATTCAGAAGGGCAAATCTCTTCCTCCTGATTTTGGCACTTTGTCTTTTGCAGCGGTGACTGCAGCCATGAAATTGAAAGACGCTTGCTCCTTGGAAGAAAAGCTATGACAAACCTAGACAACACATTAAAAAGGAGAGAAATGACTTTGCCAACAAAGGTCCACCTAGTCAAAGCTATGGTTTTTCCAGTAGTCATGTATGGATGTGAGAGTTGAACCATAAAGAAAGCTGAGCGCCAAAGAATTGATGCTTTTGAACTGTGGTGTTGGAGAAGACTCTTGAGAGTCCCTTGGACTGCAAGGAGATCTGGCCAGTCCATCCTCAAGGAAGTCAGTCCTGAATATTCACTGGAAGGACTGATGCTGAAGCTGAAGCTCCAATACTTTGGCCAACTGAATGGAAAAACTGACTCACTGGAAAAGACCCTGATGCTGGGAAAGACTGAAGGCAAGAGAAGGGGATGACAGAGGATGAGATGGTTGGATGGCATCACCAACTCGATGGACACGAGTCTGAGCAAGTTCCAGGAGATGGTGAAGGACAGGGAAGCCTGGCATGCTGCAGTCCATGGGGTCCCAAAGAGTCAGACACAACTGAGTGATAAACTGACTTTTGCAGCAGCTGAGAAAGCATGCGCTTAACTGAGATCTCCCTTCAAAAAGAGAACGTACCATAGGGAGAGCAGTCAGAGCGCTGTTTCCAGCTGGAGGTGACTCCAGAGTCTTCATCATCTTTAAACCCAAGGCCATGCACTCGATGGACAGGCCCAGCTAATGACCAAATACAAAGGTGGTTGAGGAAGGGCTCCCACTGGCCTGAGTGGGAGTCCTCTCCAGGCAGCCATATACCCAAGTCCCCCATGGACTAGTGGAGACCTCTGATAGCTACTCTGCAGACCGAGGCTCTCCTTGCCTGGTTCTCCTTTCTTCCTCCTATCTTTCCACAGGAGTAGAATCAATCTGAGGGCTTCCCTGGTGGCTCAGAGGTTAAAGCGTCTGCCTCCAATGTGGGAGACCAGGTTTGATCCCTGGAGAAGGAAATGGCAATCCACTCCAGTATTCTTGCCTGGAGAATCCCATGGACAGAAGTAGGTTACAGTCCACGGGGTCGCAAAGAGTCGGACATGACTGAGCAACTTCACCTAGACCTAGACCTAGAATCAATCTGAAGGGTCAATCTGCCCCCTCCAGCTCCCTCTTTCCTGTATCTCTCATGGACATTACACTCAATAAACCTCTAACCTCATCTTTGCAACTGCTTACCAGAAAATTCGACCAATGTACTTTATGAAAACTTTAGAATGTTCTCATCATGTTCTACTAGAAAACTTGTTGAGATATAAACTAGAATTGAAATGAGTCTATTAATCAGTTTGAGGAGAACTGACATCTTTACAACATGAATACTTTCTATACATAAACATATGATGTCTGTTTAGCTAGGTCTTCTTAATGTCCTTCAGTAAAGTTTTTAATTCGTCACCAAAAAAGTAATTTGTATGCCATTGCTAAAATCTTATTCCTTTGTAGTTTGCATTTTTGGTTGGGATGATATCTGGATAGTTAAATTTTTATTTTCTGATCTTTTGAACTTTCTTTTTTGGATCTAAAGAAATGTTCTAACTTTTATATTTAGATCCATAAGCCTTAATAAACACTCCTACTAATTCTTTTCACTTCTTTGTATATTCATTTACATTTTCTTTGTAGACAGTATTATATGTGAATTATGGCAGTTTCACGTCTACCTTTCCAAACTTTGAAATTAATTTATAAGACTTATCTAATTACATGAGTTATGGTTTCCAGAAAAAGTTTGAATAGAAGAAGTTAAAGGACCATCCTGGTCTTAATCTTGAACTTAAAGAGAATCCTTTTAATTTTCTACCTTTGAGTATAGCATTGGCTGTACATGTTCTGTCAATTATTTCATTAACTTTAGAAAGGTTTCCTTCCCCTGATAATTTCCTAATAAGTTTTTTTAAGAAAAATAATGAACAATACATTAGACCCCAGTGTACCCTGCCCCAAATTATTCAGTCTTATCTTTTTCTATAGCTATTGCTGCAGTTGAACAGAACTTGCATCTGAGGCACCATAGTGTTGTATTATTGAGAGTTGAAAACTATTGCCACTGTTATACTTTATACATCCTATTTTATCCTTTTTCTATTTTTTTTCTCCTTTCCACTTACTGACTTAATTGAATTCCTCTTCACTCCACACACACATCCAACTTTTTCTCCTTTACTAGTTTGGAAATGTACTTTGTAATATGCTGTTAGTTTTCTTGAAAATTTTAAACTGCTTATTTAGCTTATCAAAGGCTGGTGGCTCAGACAGTAAAGCGTCTGCCTACAATGTGGGTGACCTGGGTTCAATCCCTGGTTTGGGAAGATCTCCTGGAGAAGGAAATGGCAACCCACTCTAATTTTCTTGCCTGGAAAATCTCGTGGACGAAGGAGCCTGGTAGGCTACAGTCCATGGGGTCGCAAAGAGATAGACACGACTGAGCAACTTCACTTTCACTTTTCAGGGAGATATAAAACTTTACCTTCCTCCTGAACAACATTACTTTTGAGTGCTTTTAACTGCAAATATCCCTCCTGATTTATACAATATAAATATGCATAATTTTATATCTATGCCAAATTTTTATACCTCCATAATTTAGACATTGTAGACTCTGCCTTTTATAGTCAATCTTTGGAGAGTTACCTGTAGGTTTACCATTATCTTTATTCACATTTCTATGTTGCATTTCACATCTTTTAGGATTATTTTTCATCTCTCTGAAGTGCATTTTTTAGAAATTCCTTTAATGGAAGCCTAATGGAAATTAATTAGTACAGATTTTGTTTGATATGTTTTTATTCCAAAGTTATTTCTAAAAGATCATCTATTTGCATTAGAGTTATAATTTGAAAGTTATTTTCTCTTGACACTTTGAAAAACCTTTTCTCCAGCCTTATAACTTCCTTTGATACTATTTTTCCAGTTTTATTGAGATATAATTGACCTACAGCACCATGTGTACAGCATAATGATTTGATTTACATATTTAATGAAATCATTGCCACAATAAGTTTAGCTTTGTTACCATTCAGAAATCAGTTGTCAGTCTAATTTCAGTTTCTTTGTACATTTCTATCTTTCTTCTCTCACTGGTTTTAAGATCTTCTCTTTGTCTTTACTGATCTTCAATTTTGCTATGTATCTAGGTGATTTTTTTTTTTTTTTAATCTGGCTTGGGGTTTATTTGGCCCTGTAGATGTGAGAAATAGTATGTTTTATTGGCAGTGGAAATTTTCAGAGTTTAATTTTCAGAGTTTATTCAATGTGACTTTTCCTTGTTCTCTACCATTTCTTTCTGGAACCTTCAACAGACTTCCTAAGTCCTCTGTGTTCTTCTGTTCTCATTTATACTTTTCTTGGCTCTCTGAGAGGCACTCTATGTAATTTCCTCATACCTATCTCCCAAAACCCCTGTCTGTGTATGTGTGTGTGCTTAGTCACTTAGTCGTATCCGACTCTTTGTGACCCCATGGACTATGGCCCGCTATGTTCCTCTGTCCATGGGATTCTCCAGACAAGAATACTGGAGTGGGTAGCAATTCCCTTCTCCAGGGGATCTTCCTGATCCAGGGATTGAACCGTGTCTCCTGAATTGCAGGTAGATTCTTTCCCATCTAAGCTGAGAAGCAACAGACAAATAACAATCGAGAGGGCATCCTCCAATAAATGTCAGTAATCCTCAAAAACATAAAAATCATCAAAAAGTCAAAATCATCAAAAACAAGGAAAGTCTGGGAAACTTACAGCCAAGATAGTCCTAAAAAATATGACATTTAAATGTAATGTGTATCCTCCAGGATGTAAGCCTAAAACAGGGGAAAAAAGACATTAACGAAAAATCAAGGAATTCTGAATAACTTATGGACTTCAATGAATAATAATGTATCAGTATTGGTTAATTAATCATAATAAATGTACTCAACTTATGTAAGATGATAATCATAAAAGAAACAGGTCCTGTGGTTATATGGAAATGCTGTGCTGGGTTTGCAATTTTCTTGTAAATCTAGGACTGTTCTAAAATGTAATGTTTATTAATAAAATAATTTATCTAGCATTTTTAGAAGTACTATTATGGGAGGAGTCTTATCTAACATCTAGTCATCCATATTTCCATAAATATTTCCATTCTATTGAGAGCTTTATTCCCATGTGTAATTTTCACCTTGATTGGTATATAAGGATTCTCCAGAAAAATAGAACCAATGGAAAGGAGATAAATATAAACAGACATAGTTATATAGACAAACAGCCATATATTATCTATGTGTGTTCACAGGGGTTGGCCAAAAATGGTCATTTGGATTTTCTATAACATCTTACAGAAAAACCCAAGCAAACTTTTTGACCAATCCAATTTTACTTATTATAAGGAATTGGCTCACACAATTATGTAAGTTGAGAAGCCCTAAGACCTGCAGTTGGAAAGTCAGAGATGCAGGAGCATTGATGGTGTGGATAGCATTTGAGTGTGAAGGCTTGAGAACCAGGAGAGTTGATGACATAGGTTCCAGTCCAAAGCCAGCAGGCTCCATACCAAGGAAGAGCCCAAGTCCCAGCTCAAAGCAATCAGGTAGGTGGAGTTCCCTCTTCCTGAACTTCTCTGTTCTACCCAAATCTTCAAGTGATTAGCTGAGGTCCAGCCGTATCATCTTCCCAGATGGCTCAAGTGGTAAAGAATCCGCCTGCCAGTGCAGGAGACGAGAGTTCAATCCCTGAAGCAGGAAGATCCCCTGGAGGAGGAAATGACAACCCACTCCAGTATTCTTGTCTGTGAAATCCCATGGACAGAGGATCCTGAGGGGCTATAGTCTATGGGGTAGCAAGGAGTCAGACACAACTGAGCACACACATGCACCCATATTAGAGAAATCCATCTCCTTTATGTAGTCTACCAAATTCAAGTTTCTCTCATGTGGAAACACCCAGGATAATGGGCTAATGTTTGACCGTAAGCCTGGGCACACTGTGACCCAGTCAAGTTGACCTATTGAATGAATCGTCACAGTGGGAGTCAACAGTGAGCCAGGCTGCAGACCTCCAGCCCTGGCAGCTGGGGCTCCAGCTTCCATGCTCCTTTCAGCACAGGGAATTCAGCAGCAGGGTCTACTTCGGACATGTTTTGGGGGGCACAGTTCCCTACAATGATGAGGGACCCCAAACAGCCACTGCCTGAGCCCCTTGTGAAGACTGGATGCAATTGTGTGTGGAATGCACTGTATAGGCTGCTCACTTCTGCAGAGGTGAAGGACTGCCGTTATTCCGCTTATTTTCCTGGGGACTACCAGCATTCACATTATCTTCATTTTTTGTAGGCAGAAATGAAAAGATAACATATCTGAAAAGCTAAGCCCCTATGAATTCATAAAGAGAGTTTAGCTGACATCATCTGCATCAAAGAGAAGAATAGCGGTGCAAATTTCTGTCTTGCTTCTGGCACACAAACCATTTTCTAGCGCATTATCTTGTGTAATCCTTACCCAAATCCCGTACAATAGAGGCTACTATTATTCTGCTTTTCGTAGATGTAAAGAAAGCCCAAGAGGGGTTAAGTGACTGGCCCAAGATAACACTGCTAGGAAATAACTGAATTATATTTTTTACACTAGGCTTCGATTTCTAAATCTGTATTCTTCTCACTGTATCACAACCCCTCTCTTGAGAGGGAACAGTCAACTCAGTCCTGGGCAGCATAATTACCGCTAAAGAAAGACAAGAAAACTTGGTGATACCACTAAATTCCCTGTGGGTCTCCTGGGCACAAGGCCTCTCTGAGCCCCCATTTCTTTGATTACAAGAAATAGCCTTCACTCGGTCTCCATGACCTTCCCTGAGTTGCACTGCGCAGACTCAAGCAGTCATTAATTAGAGAAGAGAGGGGATGCAAGACCAGGCAGAAATTAACAGTCAAGAGCAGCCTTGGATCAAGGTCCTGTTTTCCCATCCGAGGATACACAACAGTATCTTTGAGCTACTTTGCAGATACTGCAACCCCTTCTAGTTGGGAGAAGTTAATGACTGATGATGGTATACTGCCCACAAGCATGCAGACCCCAGACCAATTGGACCTGAAGTTTGATGATACTGACCCCTACTTGCCTCACCACCAAATCATCAGAAGAACAGCTATGTGCTGATCATGCCCTCTTTGAACGATTACTATAAAACTTCTCACTATCTTCCCCAAGTTGGGACATACGGTTTTGAGGGCATTAGTCCGCTATGTTCCCCTCTGCCTGGCAAAGCAATAAACTACCCTTTTCTACTTCACCCAAAACCCTGTATCAGAGACTCAATCGGGCCTCTATACAGAGAAACTGAGTTTGGGGCATCATTTGCTAATAGCTGAAGATTCAGATTTTTGGTTCTTCTACACTTAGAAGAACATATCCAAGTGAGGGGTGAAAATATCTAAGGAATCCAGTTTCCTGTGACTCATAAATTCATGCATTGCACCACCAGCCATCCATCTGCCCAACAAATTAAAGGTTTATTACGTGCTGATTCAACCAGTCCATTCTGAAGGAGATTGTCCCTGGGGTTTCTTTGGAAGGAATGATGCTAAAGCTGAAACTCCAGTACTCTGGCCACCTCATGCGAAGAGTTGACTCATTGGAAAAGACTCTGATGCTGGGAGGGATTGGGGGCAGGAGGAGGAGGGGACGACCGAGGATGAGATGGCTGGATGGCATCACTGACTCGATGGACATGAGTCTGAGTGAACTCCGGGAGTTGGTGATGGACAGGGAGGCCTGGTGTGCTGCGATTCACAGGGTCGCAAAGAGTTGGACACGAATGAGCGACTGAACTGAACTGAACTGAACTGAGCACCATTACAGGCACTGAGATCACATGATCTCAGCCTCACCATCAGCATCATCAACTTTTTCTTCCCAATTACTGTGATTATGTGTATGCCATAGGTGTCTAGGTAGAATGTCATGAAGTCCAAGATTGCAGAACGTGATGCCAGTATGGTATTGGTCATGACTTTGACACACGTACTCACCAAAGCAGACACTAGAACACAGAGTAAAGGAGACACAATGAATTGGAGGGGAAAATGAAGCTATGCACAATTAATACATACAATATGCACTCAGGAACAAATGCACTTTGTGGGTGTGTATTGGGAAGAAGTCGTGATATCCGAATTCATAAAATTGTAAAGAACTTCTGCTCCTAAGCAGATGGATGAAATATCTTCAGGTGATATAGCAAGGCTGGGTCGGTCCCATCACTTCAAGACAAATAAATGGGGAAACAATGGAAACAGTGATAGACTTTATTTTCTTGGGCTCCAAAATCACTGCAGATGGTGAGTGCAGTCATGAAATTAAAAGATGCTTGGAAGAAAAGCTATGACCAACCTAGACATAATCTTAAAAAGCAGAGACATGACTTTGCCAACAAAGGTTTGTCTAGTCAAAGCTATGTTTTTTCCAGTAGTCATGTATGATTGCGAGAGTTGGACTATAAAGAAAACTGAGAACTGAAGAATTGATGCTTTTGCACTGTGGTGTTGGAGAAGACTCTTGAGAGTCCCTTGGACTGCAAGGAGATCCAACCAGTCCATCCTAAAGGAAATCAGTCCTGAATATTCACTGAAGGACTGACTGATGCTGAAGCCAAAGCTCCAGTACTTTGGCCACCTGATGTGAAGAACTGACTCATTGGAAAAGACCCTGATGCTGGGAAAGATTGAAGGCAGGAAGAGAAGGCGAAGACAGAGGATGAGATGGTTGGATGCCATCACCAACTCGATGGGCATGAGTTTGAGCAAGTTCCAGGAGTTGGTGATAGACAGGGAAACCTGGCGTGCTGCAGTCCATGGGGTCACAAAGAGTCATACACAACTGAGCAACTGAACTGAACTGAACTGTCTTTCATTTTTTCTGATTTCCAGAAAAATTTCAATATGAAATTCAGCATTCTGCACCCAGTGCTGTGGATTTGACTTTTTACACCGGTATATTGTTGTTCAATTATTCAGTCATGTCCAACTCTGCAATTCTGTGGACTGTTGCATGCCAGGCTTCCCTGTCCTTCACCATCTCCCAGAGCTTGTTCAAATTCATGTCCATCGAGTCAGTGATGCCATCAACCATCTCATCCTCTGTCTTCGCCTTCTCTTTCTGCCTTCAATCTTTCCCAGCATCAGTGTCTTTTCCAATGAGTCTATTCTTTGCATCAGGTGGCCAAAGTATTGGAGCTTCAGCTTCCACATCAGTCCTTCCAATGAATTCAGCATTGATTTCCTTTAGAACTGGCTGGTTTGATCTCCTTGCAGTCCAAGGGACTCTCAAGAGTCTTCTCCAATAGAGCTCGAATAAATGTTGATTTCTTTTGTTTCCCTTGGCTCAGAAAGATAAGTTTGGAATGTTTTTCAGGAGGATTGCTTTAATTTGGAAAGCAATATAAATTCCTCAGAAGAGAGAACCACAAAAATAGAAAGTTTCCCTGACCTCTTCTCTGTCTAAACAAGGCCTCTTACTCCTCTCTAAGTATTGTGTTGGTCACTCAGTCATGTCCAGCTCCTTGCAACCCCATGGACTGTAGCCCACCAGGCTCCTCTCTCCACAGGATTCTCCAGGCAAGATCACTGGAGTGGGTTGCCATTTCTTCCTCCAGGGAATCTTCCCAACCCAGGGACTGAACTCAGGTCTCCTGCATTGCAGACAAATTCTTTACAGTCCAAGTTACTCCTCTCTAAGGTGCAGATGAGATGTGACTTCTGTCAGGGAGACTTCTTCCCATTCCAACAAGCACCCATCAGATCCATGTCTCTGCCTTGCAACCTCCTGGACTGCATGCCTGGGGAGGTGAGCACCCCTCCCTGTGGCCTCTGCAAATATCCCTCCTCTGTTGTTACTGAGGATGAAATGCCATGCTCTTGGCTTAGATGAATCCATTCTTTTTTAAACTGGACTCTATCCCCACTTAACCACTGAGACACAGCAATTTTCCTCCCTCATTTATCTTTACATTTTCACTTTCTACTTGGTCATTCCCCACAGCAAACCCACTGTTATTTTCATCCAGCTTTCAAAAAACCTCTGTTAACCATGCTCCCTTCCACTGACTCCCCACTGATCTGTCACATCTGTGCCCTGTCCTCCATAGCATTTTCCTCACCCAACAAAAACAGCCCTTCCTGTCAAGAGGCAGGTCACAGCCAGATCATAGTCAGCCAGACTGACTCCCATGAGGTACCAAAAAGCTGCCCACTGCCTTGGGGTGGGGAGAACTTTGTGGTGCAAACTGGTTTCCAAAGCATCACTATAGGCATAGATGGAAGATGGTCATCAGCTAAGACTACCTCTACTCCTGTGTGGTTTTATCCCTGCTCTATTCTGCTTCCCTTCCTTCACCTTCTCTGAAAAGCATCTTCCCAATAAGTCACTTGAATAAGAATACGCATCCTTGGACAAGCACTCTGTTTCTAAAGAATGCTCTGCTTCTAGGTAACCAAGCCTAAGACAGTTGGTACCAGAAGTGAGTGGTCCTGGGAAACTCTAAAGATGGGATTCTCAAATTGAGTCACTTGCTGCCTGAATGGTAATAGGGACCCCATTGCTGGCGGTAGGTGGAGTATAAATCATTCCTAACATATTCAAGTGTTGGAATGGCCGAGGGCTCTTTCCTTTGATGAACAGTTGGAAAGAGGTAAGTTTACCGGTACCTTGTCTTGACACCCAAGAGATTCCGAAGAAATAAAAACTATAGGAAATGTTAGGAACAAAAGCAGAGAATGACACATACCGCCTGCACTCACCAGCACCAGAGGGCAGACAGAATGCCTCAGCCACCCTCCAGCCTGGCCCCTGAGCACACCCTGACTCCCACCCCATATAGGGACAAGCTCGCTCCCTGCAGCAAGTGAACAAGCAAGGGAACATGTTGCCTGTTCTCACTCCCCTCTGCTGCATCAGGGACCCCAATGAAGTCTTGCCTGGAAAAAAAAAACTGTAGAATCAGATGATAGTTTAAGGGAAAATGACAGGGTCAGATCGTCTAGTAAAAAATTCCAAGCAAAGTGGGAGATCCATGGGGTATCCTTGACAGTATATAAAGACCTTGATCTAACAGCTAAAATACAGACATCGATTAAGATCATGCACTAGACTTAATTTTAAGAAAGACAGAACTTTAGAGAAGTCTGAACAATCAGCCTAGGCAAATATCCAATAAAAAGGTCATTAGATACAAAAATAGTAGCCCCCTGAGGTTGAGATGGGGCTATCTGGACAGATGTATTTGAGAACATTGATCCCCAAATTCCCCCTGAAACTTCTGGGCCTGAAGAAGTGGTCCCTCCCTACATTTGGAAGATAGAGATTGGCTTGCTTGAAAAACTACTCAGAAATCTAAAATGAAGCGATGACTTACAGTATTTTACTTGCCCTCATTAGAATCTCTTTCCACCTTTCCTTCTGGCCACCATATTTATAACTAGAGTTAAAACTCAGCTGGATCTGACTAGAGAATGCCAATACTGCAAAGTGAAGGAAGAGAATATATTCCAAAAGAGCTGTAGAACCAAGCTAACATGTACTTCCAGGACCAGAGAATGTGATCGGGAGTGGATCCTGATTAAGCTGGACCAAGGTGGAGGGATACAAAGCTGGATAACGGAGGACTTGTCAGGATGGGACTTTCCTCTGTAGTACAACACCTACCATTCTGAAAAGGATGAACCTCAAGCAATGGCTGTAACGCATTGCTGGAGTAGCTCTTAAGGACTTGGAAAAAGTAATGGCCCACTTGGTAAGAAGGACAGATGCCAGAGAAAGCATCAAGACCAGGGAGGAAGGATTGCTAAGTCTCAGAGAAGTGAGGATGCCACAATGCAATGTCTGTTAGACAAGACCAGAAATGTACCAGCTAAACATCTTCCTTGGGATGGTTTGGAGGACAATTAGTTTACCAAGGTGTTAAAGAAGGCACTGGGGAGAGAGTCATAAGCAGTGGAAAACTGAGGAGTAGTTTCCTCTGTAGGTCAGGACAGATGACAGCAGATACCATCTCAGAATCGGGCTCCCCATAGCAATGAGGATGATGGGAGCATGACATTGAAGGGGTCACGTGGGAGAATTGAGCAATCAGAAACATACGGAACCTGTTTGCCATCATGGACACCCACATTGGAATAGCAGCCAATAGAAATCTTGGAAATAGTTCATAAAGCATGGCCCTCTCAGGGATAATATAATACAGGGATGACCAGCAACTCTACTGCTTAAAATACATAAGCCAAAAAGTTCTGAGAATGGATGACCAGAAGGACAAGTGAGGTCAGTTGACCTCACTGGACAGTCATGATGGCCCAGTTTACAGACCAGAAGAGTTTTCAGATCCAGAGAGTACTGACTAAGGAAAAACCAGGTCTCCATAAAAAATACCTGCAGTAGGTCCTTGTTGGATACCTATTTTAGGAAAGCAGTGTGTACATGTCATAGAACTCTGCTCAATATTCCCTAATAACTTCAATGGGAAAAGAAATTGAGAAATAATAAATACATATAGATGTATAACTGAATCACTTTGGTGTACAACTGAAACAGCATTATTAATCAATTATACTCCACTATAAAATATAAAGAAAGGCAATGCCAAAGAATGCTCAAACTACTACACAATTGCACTCATCTCACACACTAGTAAAGTAATACTCAAAATTCTCCAAGCCAGGCTTCAGCAATACATGAACCGTGAACTTCCTGATGTTCAAGCTGGTTTTAGAAAAGGCAGAGGAACCAGAGATCAAATTGCCAACATCTGCTGGCTCATTGAAAAAGCAAGAGAATTCAGAAAAACATATATTTCTGCTTTATTGACTATGCCAAAGCCCTTGACTGTGTGGATCACAATAAACTGTGGAAAATTTTGAAAGAGATGGGAATACCAGACCACCTGACCTGCCTCTTGAGAAATGTGTATGCAGGTCAGGAAGCAACAGTTAGAACTGGACATGGAACAACAGACTGGTTCCAAATAGGAAAAGCTGGCCCCTCAGCTTTTATAATGTGGTATGCAATAAGTACCCCACATTCAAACAAGTTTCAGTACGTCAAGGCTGTATATTGTCACCCTGCTCATTTAACTTCTATGCAGAGTACATCATGAGAAACACAGGTCTGGAAGAAGCACAAGCTGGAATCAAGATTGCCGGGAGAAATATCAATAACCTCAGATATGCAGAAGACACCACCCTTATGTCAGAAAGTGAAGAGGAACTAAAAAGCTTCTTGATGAAAGGGAAGAGGAGAGTGAAAAAGTTGGCTTAAAGCTCAACATTCAGAAAACTAAGATTATGGCATCTGGTCCCATCACTTCATGGCAAATAGATGGGAAAACAGTGGAAACAATTTCAGACTTTATTTTGGGGGGCTCCCAAATCACTGCAGATGGTGATTGCAGCCATGAAATTAAAAGACACTTACTCCTTGGAAGGAAAGTTATGACCAACCTAGATAGTATATTCAAAAGCAGAGCCATTACTTTGCCAACAAAGGTCCATCTAGTCAAGGCTATGGTTTTTCCAGTAGTCATGTATGGATGTGAGTTGGACTGTGAAGAAAGTTTTGTTTTTGAACTGTGGTGTTGGAGAAGACTCTTGAGAGTCCCATATACTGTGAGGAGATTCAATCAGTCCATTCTAAAGGAGATCAGCCCTGGGTGTTCTTTGGAAAGACTGATGCTAGAGCTGAAACTCCAGTACTTTGGCCACCTCATGCGAAGAGTTGACTCATTGGAAAAGACTCTGATGCTGAGAGGGATTGGGAGCAGGAGGAGAAGGGGACGACAGAGGATGAGATGGCTGGATGGCATCACCGACTCGATGGACATGAATTTGTTAAACTCCAGGAGTTGGTGATGGACACAGAGGCCTGGCATGCTGCGATTCATGGGGTCACAAAGAGTCGGACACGACTGAGTGACTGAACTGAACTGAACTGATAAGATATAATTTTTTTTAAATGTGTCACAATGCAAGTATACAAGTGTACACACCAAGTATATACAGCAGTGCTTTCTCAGTTATGCCCAGGAAGGAACAAAAGAATGATGGCTATCTATACAGATAATTGTGTACTGGGGACAGGCAAATAGTCAAGTCTTTCAAGGGCTTAGGATACAGGCTATGAATAGACACTAATAACCAGGAACTGAGGGGTCAGTAATAAATGAATTCCCTGCCCAGGTCCATTTCAAAGTGGATTCATCGGCTCCACAAATTCACCCAATGCTAATTCCCTGATTCCTGAAAGTATAATCAAAATGGCCATACTTAGCAATTTGGCAGAATTCTCAAATTAACCTGTAGAATAAGACCTATGATAGCAACAAAGGCCAAGGGAAAGTCTGTGAAGTTGGTCCACCCTCCAAGATAATAAATCAAAAACAATGTCTCCTTCCAGAATATGTATGGCAGATGTTAGTGTCACCCTCAAAGCCTTAATAGCCTGTCATATCCCATTTATGTCACTAGTGCAAAAGCCAGATGGATCGCGATAGATATTCATGGGCTATCACAAAGTTAGCCAAGTATAGTCCTATGAGAAGTTGGCCAGACGTGGTATCCTTACTGGAGGAGATGAATATGGTCTAAATGTACTGTGTGCGCTATTGATCTAATGACTGCATTCTTTTGCATCCTCATAAAAGAGGAAGATGAGAGGTAGGCTGTATCCTCATGGGACAAATAATAGTGAGCATTCATAGCATTGTTGCAGCACTGTTAATTTTCCCATTCTCTGTCGTTACGTTGTCCAAAAGCAGCATGACCATCTGGACATCGTGAAGATGGTAATGAGCACACAACCATGGTATCTTTTAGTCCTACCGCACTGCAAACTACCCAGACACTACTGGCCTGATAGAGGAAGGGAATAACCTTCGGAAGGAAGCTGAGGGGCCAGAATGATAAATACGAGGTGATATCATTTATAATGTGGTATGCAATAAGTACCCCACATGCAAACAAGTTTCATTCCAAGAGTGCATTTGAAGTCCGATTTGTTTGTAAGTTCGACAAAGTTAGCCTAGCTACCCAACTAACCTAATTGGAGGGCAAGCTGCAATTTCACTCAAGCCTGATGTTGATGGAACGCTTGTTCACATCTTTGAAAGTTCCCAACTTGACAGTTTGTATGTAGGATGTAGGGGACTTACTGTACACTTTAAATCAATGGCCATTAATTGGTGATAGCTGTTCAATCAAAAGGCATGGCAACCCACTACAGTACTCTTCCCAGATGGCTCAGAGGGTAAAGAGTCTACCTGCAATGCAGAAGACACAGGAGACACGCGGGTTTGATCCCTGGGTTAGGAAGATCCCCTGGAGAAGGAAATGGCAACCTATTCCAGTATTTCTTGCCTGAAAATCCCATGGACAGAGTATCCTGGTGGGCTACAGTCCATTCGGTCACAAAGAGTCAGACATGACTGAATTACTAAACCCGTTCAATAGGTGGAATGCGTGGGTGAGAGACCTAAGGATGGAAGCAGGGTGATCCTCTGCTGCTGCGGCTGCTGCTGCTCAGTCGCTTCAGTCGTGTCCGACTCTGTGCGACCCCATAGACGGCAGCCCACCAGGCTTCCCCATCCCTGGGATTCTCTAGGCCAGAACACTGGAGAGGGTTGCCATTTCCTTCTCCAGTGCATGAAAGTGAAAAGTGAAAGAAGTCGCTCAGTCGTGTCCAACTCCTAGCGGCCCCATGGACTGCAGCCCACCAGGCTCCTCTGTCCATGGGATTTGCCAGGCAAGAGTACTGGAGTGGGGTGCCATTGCCTTCTCCAGTGATCCTCTTAGGAGATAGGTATTTCCTTTGTCTATAACTTCAGAGTCCATAGGGATAAAAGTTCTGGTTTCCAGAGAAGGGGATGCTTTCACCAAGGGACCTAGAAGAGTGCTTCTTGGTCAGTTGAGGGTTTTCATGGAAGTACACCAGGAGTCACAGAAAAGAGTTACTATACCAGCAGGGGTAGTAGATCCTCATCCTCAAGAGGATATAAAACATCTTCAATGTAAAAAGACCAGGGAAAATAAATTTGGTGGGAAGTGATCCTCCGGAGTGGCTCTTGGTAGCCCCATGCCCTATTAACAGGCTCTGTCCCATAGACACCTATGAGGCTCTATCCCGTATCCTTCGAGGGGACAGACCTCAGTCAATGAGAGATGGACATGGGGATGCAAAAGGCTAGTCCCTCCCTCTTGTCCCAAGATGGGACTGTGTTTCATTATTTGTGCTTCAAAGTTCCCCCGTAGCATCAAGCTAAGGATCAGCTCAGTTGAGACCACATTTTTGCTTGACTTCCTCCTTATCCCAAATCCTCACCCCCTTTCTCCCATGAGCACTTCCTGGGTCTGTCACTTGACCAAGAAAAACTATTTCAGGCTCTGATCTAGAGAATCTTGCCTAAGACATGGGGAGTTTTTTTTTTTGTTGACAGTTTTGTTCACAGATATGTCCAAGTTTCTTTTAAAGGCACGCAGGACACAGTACGCACTTAGACAACATATGTCGAATAAGATTTTCATCCTTATCACACTGAATTGTCAAGCTTGGTTTACTCGTGGTTATTTATTTATTTTTGTGACTTATTTTATTCATCTCACAAGACTTCATCCACTGTTTCCTGTGTTCTAGGCTCTATGCCAAGTGGTATGGATACATAAAAGTGAAAGCCAATACCCCTTTTCGGAAGATGCATGCTCAGTCTCGTCCAACTCTTTGCAACCTCATGGACTGTGGCCCACCAGACTCCCCTGTGGATGGAATTTCCCAGGCAAGAATACTGGACTGGGCTGCCATTTCCTACTCCAGGGGATCTTCCCTACCCTGGAATTGAACTTGTCTCTTGCATGCCTGCCTTGGCACAGATTCTTTACCACTGTGCCACCTGGTAAGTCCCTTTCCTGAAGGTTTTCTTAACCTTAAGAAGAAGGTACATCAATGAACCAGTTCCTTTGGCTGCAGGGCAATAAGTGCCATGACACAGAGAGGGCCCTGATTTTCCATCTTTTTTAACCTCAAAGAGAAACTGAGATACTGGCCCACTGTAGGCACTCAATAAACAAATGAATAATTTGAAACAATTTTGTTAGAGTCTCAGGCCATGTAAGATCTGGCTAGATCTTGCACAGCCTCAGTTGCATCCCAACAACTCAGAGTGAACAATCCTCCGCGCTCTGCTCATGGGGTAAAGGCCGTCCCATTTCTCACTGCTGAGCAATCTCTTGTTCACCATGGAAGACTCTGCTCTAGCATCACCATACTTGGAGCGTCCCCAGCCCCACGCCATCCTAGGATCAGAGGATCGGCCTTCTCCAACCTTCTGTGTCTGCCTTTTCCACTGTATACTTAGCATTTTATGCTTTGATTTTCTGGCCTATTAAGTGATTGGTTTTTTCATTGTTTTAATTGTTTTTTGTTTAATTATTTAATTGTTTTTTAATGTCCAAAGGAGGATCGGTGTGAGATAAAAAAGTATTTGGTATACCTTGGGTTTTTATTAATAGTCATTTTTTTCATTCTTTTAATTTCAAATCCATCTTTCCTTTAGACTTCAAATTCAGTTTTAAAGTCCAGTATGTTTGCTTATAAGTTTAGTTATTAGTGGTGAAAATTTAAAACACTCTCATTTGTTCTATGCTTTGATGTATACTACTTTCACAGATAATTTTCTCTAAGCATGTGAACCTTATTTGTAAAGTTCATCAAATTTTCTCAAATATATCAAGTGAAAGTCACAAAAATTTTAAAAAGTAACAAATTATAATCTCTCATACTATCTAAAACTTCATTAATTAGATTACCTTAAATATGTCAAACCATGGTCAGACATTGAACAAACTTTTTTTTCTCAAGCACTTTAAACAGCCAACAAGACAGGCTCATGAAGCTATCAACAAAACTCTAACTCTCCAAAGCTCTCCCTTTAATACTTATGAATTTACAAACTGGGTAGATTAGACACAGTTAAGCATTTCAATGTCTCCAAAAATAATGAATAAATTAGCAACTTAGATACTCTTAAGCTTTTAAGTAAATGTGATTAGATTAAAACCTCCAAATATTTTAAATTGAAATCTCAAGTCTAAATTCTGTAGAAAGTCAGATTCTCATAAAAGTTTCAAACACCTTACAAAATGCATTCTAACAGAGCAATCAGTACAAAACTTCCTAGTACATTTGTACAATCACAATTTACATGAAGGTTTAAACACCAAACTTATTTCTTCACCGTATATATAGTTATATTTATGCATTTTATATCTTCTTAGGGTTACAAAATCACTTATCCTAACTAAGATAACAATTATCATCTCAAGCCTAAGGACGATAGGTTGTCAGATTTGAGGCCATAGTTGCAAATGCAAAGGATTGGTCAAAGATCTGGGACTGAACTGTTGCTGTTTAGTGGCTAAGTCACGTCCAGCTCTCTGTGACCCCGTGGACTGTAGCCTGCCAGCCTCCTCTGTCCCTGGGATTCCCCGGGCAAGTACCCTAGAGTGGGTTGCCATTTCCTTCTTCAAGGGATCTTCCCAGGCAAGGGATCTGAACCCACGTCTCCTGCGTCCTCTGCATTGGCGGGTGGATTCTTTACTGATGAACCGCCGGGGAAACCCACTGGAACTGCATAAACCCAGTCAAATTGCAAGGAAACAGTCAGACAAACTGAGAAACATTCTGCAAAATAACAGATTGTGCTCTTCAAACATTTCAATGTTGTTTAAAACAAAATAGAGGGGAAGACAAGGAAGAAGACCAAATAAAAATGAGAACTAAATGTGATGCATGATCCTGGGGTGAACCCTGGATTAGAGAGGAAAACAGTACCTAAGGCAGCACTGGGACAGTTAGCAAAATTTGAATCTGGACTATATACTAGATAATAGTTTGCATTCAATTTAAATTTCCTGAGTTTGGTCATCACATTGTGAGTATATAAGAGAATGGTAGATTCTTTAGGAGAGTCATGCTGAAGTATTTGGGGATAGGGTGCCAAATTTCCACAACTGATTCAGCAAAACAGTAATAATAATAATAGTAAGAATAATGCAAAGAGGAATAAGAACACGTGTATCTTTATGTGTGTTGAGAGAAAGAGAAGTTAAAAACATGGCAAAAATGTCAACAGTGGGTGCAGCTAAGAAGAGAATGTTGACAGCAAAGTTCATACACCTGTCCTATAGTTGTTCTTACAAAACAAAAAGATTTCACTGAAAATTTAAAAATCAAGAGTGAGATTTGGGATGAGCTCACATGAAATTGAATGCGACTTGAAAGAGAATTGAACAGGCTGGTTCATTCTTAAATCTTGATTTTTTTTAAGATGGGGAAGACCCAAAGAGTTAATGATAAGTGTTCAGAACCTGGGCAGAGAAGCTAGAATCAGGGTGAGATATCTCACCCCTCCCATTTTTTTTCCCTCTGTTTTTCTTGGCCTTCCCACTGTGCCTAGGGACCCTAAAACTTAAAGCCTGAAAAGCTCATTATCACCAGATAGAAATGTAAGTAAACACGGCATTACAATAATGAATTCTACAGCAAAAGGCAGGGACAGAAAGAAGGATTTGTGTGTGTGTGTATGTGCAAAGGATTGGGCTGGATCTGGGCCATTTTCCAGCTACAATAACAATAAGAAGGCTTTTGTGGGTTTCCAGACATGTAAATCAAAAAGGCTACATCAGACAAAAATGGAAGGGGGAAACACTCCACCATTGACCCTCAACCTGCATTCCAAAACTGGCTTTCAGGCTAAGAAGCTCTAATCCCTCCACCAAACAGAGGGAGCTAAAAAGATTGGATTTGAAAAGACCACAGGAAATGAGATTGGCAATAATTCTCCACACAGAGCTAGTCAAAGGACTTGGGGAAGTTAAGACGAGATGAAAAGGAAGGGTTGGAAAATTATCCACAGAATATGTATGAAACGTAAGACTGAAACCAGCTGAAGTATCTTCCTAATTTCTCCCAGCTCTACGGATGTTTTGAGTGCCCAATTCAGGCTTCCAGGAGCTGCCTGGATGTGAGTGGAAGCAGGGCATGCCTGCTTGTGAATTTCAAGTCTAAATTGTATTAGCGTAAGTGACAGGGACACTGCTTACGATTTGATTCGCAGGAGCCGACTGTTTCTGATGTTTTACTAACGATTTGGGTAAATATGCCGAAACCAATATGTTCAACCAGGTGCTGGGCAAATTTAGCCCAGCGTGGAAGAGGGCCTGCACAGATCTGTATCCCCAGATGGAAGACGCAGAGTTACAAATTAGTGCAAATTCAAACAGGAGAGGTTTGACCAAGGAAAAGCTTAAAGAGATCAAAGGAAAAGCAGGGAGGAAATTGGATACAGTTACATGCCGGTTCATTAGAAGCAAAGGGTACTTAATTATTTTATTCCAGTTTTTTTTTTTTTTTTTTTCAAAAAAAAAATTGGGTTAATGCTTTCACTATTTCAGTTTGGCCCCGTGTGTGAGCTCAGTCACTCAGTCTTGTCCAACTCTTTGCAACCCCATGGACTATAGCCTGCCAGGCCCCTCTGTCCATGGGATTTCCCGGGCAAGAATACTGAAGTGGATGGCCATTCCCTTCTCCAGAGGATATTCCTGACCCAGGGATCGAACCTGTGTATCCTGTATTGGCAGGAGGATTCTTTACCACTGAGCCACCAGGGAAGCCCTCCAGTTTGGCCCTAAACTTCCTCAAATTGTCAGAAAGCCCAGTGTCACAGTGATATGGTAATCATGAAGGGAATTTTTATATCATTATTAATCTAGGACCAGGCATGAAATTCCAAGCATATTCAAAATCAGAAACTTATTTCTTTCTAAAGCTGTATTTACAAATGAATGTCATCAAAGAGATCTATTTATGGAGAGTGCCATAATTTCTCTGTATTCCCATCTATTTATGAATTATTTCCCCAAACAATGAGTTGTTTTAAAATCGCAATTAACCAACATAATAGCTCTTTACTTATTATTGTATTATATCGTCTTATCTCTCTGTAGGCATGTAAAATCACCAAGATTTAGTCATTCACCTCCCAGGTTGGGGGTCTTGCTTTATTAGAATGATAATTACATTTTAAAACAGTTGGAATCATGCACCCTGTCAAGGGTGAGTTGTTGACTATAATTTGCGTACAAAGGTCAAAAAGAGACAAGAATGCAGAGGTGGTATGTTAACATTATTTGCAGTGCCTCTAATATTAAATTTGTAGCCAAACTGCTGGGCAATGAACTCCTCTGAAGTAGGTTCTAGAAAGAAGAGGAAGGGCAGGGGACAGGAGACAGGTGAACAGGCTAAAAGCACAGACGTGGACTCGGGAAGGAGGGCGGGGCATGCAGAAGAGTGACAGCCCTCGGGAGAGTCCAACACTATATGCTGGCTGCAAATTCAGGATTAGTAGGATGGAGGGGAAGTCCAGAGAGGCTTGCCTGCAGGGCGCTCTAAGTGCTGTGAGCAGACACTCACTGCAAGAAAGTAATATCTGGGTCACTAGTTACACTATGTACGAGGTGTTTCTCCCCACACCCACCAGCTGAGTATCCTACAATTTAACTCAGTTCTGACTGTCTGCCAGGAGACAGCATCAGATCCATAAGTTAAGGCCTAAGTCCCACAAGACTCTCCTCCTCCCCACTGCAGATGTCAATTACAATTCCAGTTTGTTATTGTGCTTCTGAACAACCGTGTATAAATCACAGGTTCCCAGGACCCCATCTTTGGGTTCTATTAATTTGCTGCAGTGGCTCACAAAACTCAGGAAACCTGTTTGTAAGGTCAGACCCCAGGGGCCATGATGGGCCCCCCCTCCTTTCCCTCCCGCCAGCAAGAAGCTCCCTAACGGGAGGATCCTCCCAGATCCCGGGGACCAATGACAGCAGACTTCGCCGGGATGAGCCACCCCTCCTCTCCCACTCCGGCGGGGGTAGTCCCTAACAGAGGGAGCCTCCCGGATCCGGGGACCAACGACAGCACACTTGGCCAGCTAAAGCCGCCCTGCCCCAGCCGCATAGAAAAACCTATCAGCTGGCGACACCGGAACCGGCAACCTATCCAAGCCCCCATCCACTAACCCGGCCATCCCTCGCAGCCTGCATATATAAACAAACTTCTAACACTGTTGGGGTGCGCGGACTTCCTCGACCTGCCCTGTTCAGGTCCGGGAACCCCGCCCCGGAGAGCTTCGCCATTAAAGCCTGTTAGACACTCTTTTGGTGTCCTGGTCGTCTTTTACCTAACACTGTTTACTCACTAGACTACAAGTTTATTACCAAGGATGTTAAAAGATATGAACCAACAGCCGGATGAAGAGAAACACAGGGCCAGATCCCAGACAAAGGACTTCCTGTCCTCATAGGATTTGAAGCCTGGCACAGCGGCACATGGAAGGGTTCTGGTTCACCAATACATATGCCCTCCTAACCCCATCCTTGGAAAAGGTCAGTTTTCATTGCAATCCCAAAGAAAAGCAATGCCAAAGAATGCTCAAACTACCGCACAATTGCACTCATCTCACACGCTAGTAAACTAATGCTCAAAATTCTCCAAGCCAGGCTTCAGCAATACATGAACCATGAACTTCCAGATGTTCAAGCTGGTTTTAGAAAAGGCAGAGGAACCAGAGATCAAATGGCCAACATCTGCTGGATCATAGAAAAAGCAACAGAGTTCCAGAAAAACACCTATTTCTGCTTTACTGACTATGCCAAAGCCTTTGACTGTGTGGATCACAATTAACTGTGGAAAATTCTGAAAGAGATGGGGATACCAGACCACCTGACCTGCCTCTTGAGAAATCTGTATGCAGGTCAGGAAGCAACAGTTAGAATTGGACATGAAACAACAGACTGGTTCCAAATAGGAAAAGGAGTACGTCAAGGCTGTATATTGTCAGCCTGCTCATTTAACTTATATGCAGAGTACATCATGAGAAACACTGGGCTGGAGGAAACACAAGCCAGAATCAAGATTGCTGGGAGAAATATCAATAACCTCAGATATGCAGATGACACCACCCTTATGGCAGAAAGTGAAGAGGAACTCAAAAGCCTCTTGATGAAAGTGAAAGAGGAGAGTGAAAAAGTTGGCTTAAAGCTCAACATTCAGAAAACGAAGATCATGGCATTTGGTCCCATCACTTCATGGGAAATAGATGGGGAAACAGTGGAAACAGTGTCAGACTTTATTTTGGGGGGCTCCCAAATCACTGCAGATGGTGACTGCAGCCATGAAATTAAAAGACCCTTACTCCTTGGAAGGAAAGTTATGACCAACCTAGATAGCATATTGAAAAGCAGAGACATTACTTTGCCAACAAAGGTCCTCTAGTTAAGGCTATGGTTTTTTCTGTGGTCATGTATGGATGTGAGAGTTGGACTCTGAAGAAAGCTGAGCACCGAAGAATTGATGCTTTTGAACTGTGGTGTTGGAGAAGACTCTTGAGAGTCCCTTGGATTGCAAGGAGATCCAACCAGTCCATTCTAAAGATAAGTCCTGGGTGTTCATTGGAAGGAATGATGCTAAAGCTGAAGCTCCAGTACTTTGGCCACCTCATGCGAATAGTTGACTCATTGGAAAAGACTCTGATGCTGGGAGGGATTGGGGGCAGGAGGAAAAGGGGATGATAGAGGAGAAGATGGTTGGATGGCATCACCAACTCGATGGACATGAGTTTGGGTGAACTCTGGGAGTTGGTGATGAACAGGGAGGCCTGGCATGCTGCAATTCATGGGGTTGCAAACAGTCGGACACAACTAAGTGACTGAACTGAACTGGGTGAATGAATGGTGGTTCCCTTTGCTGAGACTGCATAGGTGAGGAAGGTGATGGGAAGGGAGAGGGCATGCATGTTGTGATTCGGAAAGTGGAATCGTGGCAGGGTGACCTAGACTGGCATGGGGATCAGAGATGGAAAAGTCTTCTAAGGGAACACCTAATGGTCCTTTAGGAGACATGAGCTATTCCTTCTTGCATGATTGCCTCATCCATGACCTCTTGACCCAAACTTCTCATCCTTCAAGACCCAGCTCAGGCACCCTGACAGTTGTGAAACTTCCCTGACAGCTGAATATGGTCAAAGAGCAACTGTGTACCAGGCACTAGGCAGGATGTGAGGATACAAAGATATCAATAACAGGGCATGAGTCCCCCCTCAAGGTTGCTGTCTAGGAATGGAAAACAGTCATGTAGCAACAAAGACAGTTCCTGCTGGGATCGAGCTGTGCACAGGCTACAGAGTGCACTAGTTTGTTCAAACTGTTCTTGGTGAATCTGAAGTTCTTGCTTTGGCCCAGAAGAATTTGGAGAACAGGTGATAGGTAAGAAGTACATTCATTTAGAGAAACACACTCCGCAAAGCAATGCCCCCCACAAAGATGTACATTCTTTAATCCCCAGAAATTTAATCCCTAGAATTTGTGATAGTACATGGCCAGAAATGCAAAACAGCAAAATGACTGTCTGAGGAGGCCTTACAAATAGCTATGAAAAGAAGAGAAATGAAAAGCAAAGGAGAAAAGGAAAGATACATCCATTTCAATGCAGAGTTCCAAAGAATAGCAAGGAGAGATAAGGAAGCCTTCCTCAGTGATCAGTGCAAAAAAATAAAGGAAAACAATAGAATGGGAAAGACTAGAGATCTCTTCAAGAAAATTAGAGATGCCAAGGGAACTTTTTATGCAAAGATGGGCTCGATAAAGGACAGAAATGGTATGGACCAAACAGAAGCAGAAGATATTAAGAAGAGGTGGCAAGAATACACAGAACAACTGTACAAAAAAGATCTTCATGACCCAGATAACCACGATGGTGTGATCAAGCACCTAGAGCAGACATTCTAGAATGTGAAGTCAAGTGGGCCTTAGGAAGCATCACTATGAACAAAGCTAATGGAGGTGATGGAATTCCAGTTGAGGTATTGCAAATCCTAAAAGATGACACTGTGAAAGTGCTGCACTCAATATGTCAGCAAATTTGGAAAATTCAGCAGTGGCCACAGGACTGGAAAAGTCAGTTTCATTCCAATCCTAAAGAAAGGCAATGCCAAAGAATGCTCAAACTACGGCACAATTGCACTCATCTCACACACTAGTAAAGTAATGCTCAAAATTCTCCAAGCCAGGCTTCAGCATTACATGAACCGTGAACTTCCAGATGTTCATGCTGGATTTAGAAAAGGCAGAAGTGAAGTGAAGTCGCTCAGTCGTGTCCGACTCTTTGTGACCCCATGGACTGTAGCCTACCAGGCTGCTCCCTCCATGGGATTCTCCAGGCAAGAGTACTGGAGTGGGTTGCCATTCCCTTCTCCAGGGGATCTTCCTGATCCAGGGATCAGACCCGGGTCTCCCGCATTCCAGGCAGACGCTTTAACCTCTGAACCACCAGGGAAGCAGAGGAACCAGAAATCAAATTGCCAACATCCACTGGATCATCGAAAAAGCAAGAGTTCCAGAAAAACACCTATTTCTGCTTTATTGACTACGCCAAAGCCTTTGACTATGTGGATCACAATTAACTGTGGAAAACTCTGAAAGAGATGGGAATATCAGACCACCTGACCTGCCTCTTGAGAAACATGTATGCAGGTCAGGAAGCAACAGTTAGAACTGGACATGAAACAACAGACTGTTTCCAAATAGGAAAAGGAATACGTCAAGGCTGTATATTGTCACCCTGCTTATTTAACTTCTATGCAGAGTACATCATGAGAAATGCTGGGCTGGAAGAAGCACAAGCTGGAATCAGGATTGCTGGGAGAAATATCAATAACCTCAGATTTGCAGATGACACCACCCTTATGGAAAAAAAAGTGAAGAAGAACTAAAGAGCCTCTTGATGAAAGTGAAAGAGGAGAGTGAAAAACTTGGCTTAAAGCTCAGCATTCAGAAAAGTAAGATCATGGCATCCAGTCCCATCACTTCGTGGCAAATAGATGGAGAAACAGTGGAAACAGTAACAGACTTTATTTTGGGGGGGCTCCAAAATCACTGCAGATGGTGACTGCCGCCATAATTAAAAGACACTTGCTCCTTGGAAGAAAAGCTATGACTAACCTAGACAGCATACTAAAAAGCACAGACATGACTTTGCCAAAAAAGGTCCATCTCATCAAGGCTATGGTTTTTCCAGTAGTCATGTATGGATGTGAGAGTTGGACTATAAAGAAAGCTGTGCACCGAAGAATTGATGTTTTTGAACTGTGATGTTGGAGAAGACTCTTGAGAGTACCTTGGACAGCAAGGAGATCCAACCAGTCCATCCTAAAGGAAATCAGTCCTGAATATTCACTGGAAGGACTGACGCTGAAGCTGAAACTCCAATACTTTGGCCACCTGGCGCAAAGAACTGACTCATTTTAAAAGACCCTAATCCTGGGAAAGATTGAAGGTGGGAGAAGGGGACAACAGAGGATGAAATGGTTGGATGGCATCACCGACTCAATGGACATGAGTTTGAGTAAACTCTGGGAGTTGGTGATGGACAGGGAGGCCTGGCGTGCCTCAGTCCATGGTGTCACAAAGAGTCCGACATGACTGAGCGACTGAACTGAACTGAACATGGCAAGAGGGGATTAAGATTGCTAATCAGCTATTCTTAAAGCAAAGAGATTGTCCTAGATTACAGCACACAGGTCCTTAAATGAGGAAGAGGGAGTGAAAGAGCCGTGGTGATGCAGTAGGAGGAAGACTTGACTGGCCACTGTGAGCTTTGGAGAGGAAAAAGGAGGCCAAGAACCAAAAAATGTCAGCGATTGCTAAAAGCTGGAAAAAGCAAGAAAATGGATTCTCAATGCCTTGATCACAGCCCGTTGAGATCCATTTCAAAATCTGAATCTCTGTAACTACAAGATAATAAACTTATGTTTCTTTAAGCCACTGAATTTGTTGTCCTTTGTCATAGCTGCCATAGAAAGCTAATTTAAATGTTGGTACTGGGAAATGGGGTGTTATTGAAATAAAACTTTTAAAATGTGAGAGTGGCTCTGCTTCCAGCAGAGGCTGGGAATTTTTGATGAGTGTGATATAAAAAGCCTAAATTGCCTTGAAAATAGCAGAAATATTTTTTGTTATTATTATTATTTTTTTTTTACTTTACAATATTATATTGGTTTTGCCATACATCAACATGAATCCACAACGGGTGTACACATGTTCCCAATCCTGAACACCCCTCCTGTCTCCCTCCCCATATCATCCCTCTGGGTCATCCCAGTGCACCAGCCCCAAGCATCCTGTATCCTGCATCGAACCTAGACTGGTAGTTCATTTCTTATATGATATTATACATGTTTCAATCCAGTTCTCCCAAATCATCCCACCCTCTCCCTCTCCCACAGAGTCCAAAAGACTGTTCTATACATCTGTGTCTCTTTTGCTGTCTCACACACAAGGTTATCATTACCATCTTTCTAAATTCCATATATATGCGTTAGTATACTGTATTGGTGTTTTTCTTTCTGGCTTACTTCACTCTGTATAATTGGCTCCAGTTTCATCCACCTCATTAGAACTGATTCAAATGTATTCTTTTTAATGGCTGAGTAATATTCCATTGTGTATATGTAGGAATAAATGAAAAAAGAAACCCCAGAGAACTCTCTCACCCTCTTTCCACCAGGTGGAGACACAGCAAGAAGTCAGAAAAAAAAAAAAAAGAAAGAAAATAGTAGAAATATTGATGTTGGTGACTCTTCATGAGGACTCAGAAGGAAACAAGGGTCACTACAGAGAAGGCATATATCATATCTGAAAACGCCTTATTGTTGTTGTTCAGTCGCTAAGTCGTGCCCAACTCTTTGTGACCCCATGGACTGCAGCATGCTGGGCTTCCCTGTCCTTCCCTGTCTCCTGGAGCTTGCTCAAACTCATGTCCATTGAGTCAGTGATACCATCCCACCATCTCATCTTCTGTCACCCCTTTCTCCTCCTGCCCTCAGTGTTTTCAACATCAGCGTCTTTTCCAATGTATAGGCCCTTTGCATCAGGTGGCCAAAGTATTGGAGCTTCAGTTTCAGCATCAGTCCTTCCAATGAATATTCAGGACTGATTTCCTTTAGGATGGACTGATTGGATCTCATTACAGTCCAAGGGACTCTCAGGAATCTCCTCCAGCAATCTGAAAGTACCAGTTTTTCAGTGCTCAGCCTTCTTTATGATAACACACTCTCAGCCATATAGGACTGCTAGAAGAACCACGTGAAAAAGTGAACATGTTAGTTGCTCAGTTGTGTCTAACTCTTTGTGACCTCATGGACTGTAGCTCTCCAGTCGCCTGAGTCCATGGGTTTCTCCAGGCAAGAATACTGGAGTAGGTAGCACTTCCCTTCTCCAAGGGATCTTCTCAACCCAGGGATCAAGCATGGGGCTCCTCCACTGTAGGCAGATTCTTTACCACCTGAGCCACCAGGGGAGTCCCCAAAATATGAGATGCTTCACAAATTTACATGTTGTCCTTGCACCAGAAGAACCATAGCTTTGACTATAGGACTTTTATTGGCAAAGAGAATGACTAAATCATCGCAGACTCTTGGTAGAAATATGATGTCAAAGCACTGCCAGTGAGGGACAGAGGGAAATGAGGAATCAGTGAGTGGAATTCAGAAGAAAGGGAATCCTTTTTCAATCATGGCAGAAAGGATGTCTGAATTGTGTCCTGCAGTTACATATAAACAAAATCATGCAAAGGACTTGGATGTTTATCTAAGGAGATTTCAAGTGAAGTGTTGCAGTAAGGTCTGGCTTCTTCTTGCTTCTACACTATAAAAAAATAATAGAAGAAAGAGTTGATTTGAAGAACTGTTAAAATGAGCCAGAGCTTGATACTTTAAGATATTTTCAGCTAATCCATACTGCAAAAGATATGTTGAGGAAAACACTTTAAAGACCTTTAAAAAATAGAGGAATATATCGTGTTCATATATTGAAAAATGTAATGATTGGTTCTCTACAAGTTAATCATTGTAATTTTAATCAATATACCAAGAGGATTGCTATAAAAATTGACAAGCTTGTTTGAACACTCTTAATGGAAACCTAAGGTCAAGAAAAGTCAAGACAATTTTGAAGAAGAACAAACCTAGAGGATTTATGGTGTCAGATATGAAGATATATTAAGAAGCTATAATAATTAAAACAGCATAGTATTGGCATTAGACAGACAAATTAGGCCAATGGAATGGAACAGAGAGTCCAGAAATGCTAAACACATAGTGGATACTTAATGTGAAATTGGTAGGGCAGAGGGAAAAGACGGTCTTTCAATAAACGGTATGGATCGATTAGATATCCATATGCATCTGGACCATTACATCACAAAATACATAAAAATCAATTCCAGATCCAGATAGAGTGCAGATCTAAATATGAAAAGAACAATAAAGCTTTTAAAAGAAAACCACAGGAGAATATCTTCATGACCTGAGGGTCGGCAAAGGTTTCTCAAGTGGGACACACAAGGCACTAATCGTAAAGGGAAAGATGGATAAATTGGACTGGATTCAAATTTTAAATCTTCATCTGAAGACACAATTCAGAGGGTGAAAAGACAAGACACAGAGTAGAAAAAAGATAACCAACAAAAGACTCATTTCAGAATATACTTTATGAATCAATAATAAAAAGACTCGCCACCCAATCTTCTTAATGGATAAATGACTTGAGCAAGCACTTCAGAAAAGGCCAACAAACACATGAAAAGGTACTCAGCCTTGTTAATCACTAGGGAAATATAGATTATAACCATGGCACTGAGTGGCTGTCATTAAAAAGAGTGAAAATATATCAAAAATGTTGAGGATGTAGAATAATGGGAAATTTGAAAATTCATTGCTCACAATGTACATTGGCTTGGTACTCTTCAGAAGATTATACAGTCAACTGAATTATGGGTTCAAATTCTTCATTGCTGTGTGATAGGATTATATATCCACACACTAACAAAGATCTCATGATGTGGGAGAGAATTTCCCCTGTCCTTTTCGTTTGACCATGTGACCTGTATTAATCACTGGGATACTGAGGGACTTCATATGAGCAGAGTCTTGAAATAAGCTTTTGTAGTTAGACATAACATCTTGATTCTAGACTTGAGAGGGAGCGTGGTTGAGATTTAAGGAGAATGTGCCTTGAGGAGTCTCTGATCCAAGGAAGATGGGAGACACGTGGAATAGATCTGAACTCAGTGCTCAGCTTGAAGCCAAGCCCAGCTGAGTCCCATTTAGATCAGTGGCACCTCAGGCAACCCACAGCTTGTGTGAGTGGTAACTTCTTATTGATGCATGTTGTTCGTTTTTATGTGGCTGCTGCTGCTGCTGCTAAGTCACTTCAGTCGTGTCCGACTCTGTGCGACCCCATAGACGGCAGCCCACCTGGCTCCCCCGTCCCTGGGATTCTCCAAGCAAGAACACTGGAGTGGGTTGCCATTTCCTTCTCCAATGCAAGAAAATGAAAAGCGAAAGTGAAGTCGCTCAGTCGTGTCCGACTCTTAGCGACCCCATGGACTGCAGCCCACCAGGCTCCTCCATCCATGGCAAGAGTACTGGAGTGGGGTGCCATTTATGTGGCTACTTACATAATGATGTTGAAATAATAGCTGTTTCATATATATATGAAAGCTCATATAAATACTAAAGGTCAATATCTGTCTACTCTGACTCAGCAATCACACTGCTACTTGTATCTCCTAAACTCATACCCAACAGGAATGCAGGCACATACACACCAAGTATAGAAGAGAGCCCAGGGGGGCGCCATTCATTACAGACAAACACTGGAAAGAACTCAACTCTCCATCAGGACAGAATGATACGTAGATGGTAGTCCACAGAGGCACCAAAAATTCTGTAGCAAAGAACGTGAAGGAACTGCCACTACGCCAACCAACACAGAGAAATCTCTTAACCAAAGGAAATGCAGGCTTAACATAGATCATATTGCATCATTCTTTATATAAATTTTAAAACAAATCTAATTTGTGGAGTTAGAGGTCAAAATAGGAATTATTGGGGGCCAAGAGGAAGCCCAAGGGCATGCTAGGGCATTGGGGAGGTTCTGGATCTTGACCTACACAGTGGCCATGTGGGTTCATTGTGAGGAAATTCGAGAAAGTGCACCCTTGGGGCATGTATACCTTTATGAACATATTATACTACAGTAGAATAAAAATTTTGTTATAAAAATCCTTTATATTTTGCACAAAAATTCACTGAGAAATCAGTAGACTCAGCCTCTAATCCTTCCTTTTCCATGAATTCAATGGCCTCCAAAGTGAAATCATCAAGATCATCGTTTAGGATAGAGGGAAAAAATATTAGGACAATTATTTAATTGTTTATCTTTTAAAAAGCTAAGAAAATCTTTGCAGGTATTTGAATCACAGATAGATGCTCTCATCCTCCTTCAGCTGTTTCCCAGAGTCCCACATTGTCTGCAGAGGACTTTCAAAGACAAGGGACAGAAGCTTCTTCCTTGTACAGTCATTCACTGTCAGCATATTAACATGTGTCTGGATAAGTGCATTTGGACATTTTATTGTCCATCTTTAACCAAACTAATCATCACAAATTGGAGAAATGACTAAACATATTCCTGCAGACACTGAGTATAAGAGGAAAACAAGAAAATGGCCAAGTTGGTTCTTTTCATCCTGATACTCAACCCCATCACAAGCTAGAAGTAGTGAAGTCTGTCAAAAACCTTCAAACTTTTTAAAGAGTGTTGAACTGTGGAATTAAAAAGTCATAGTAATAATGGATTTCACCTAAGCATATAATGTATACATGGAGACTAGTATGTATGCCTTTGTTGTTGTTGTTCAGTTGCTAAATTCTGTTTGACTCTATAATTCCAGGGACAGCAGCACGCCAGGCTCCCCTGTCCTTCACTATCTCCCAGAGTTTGCTTAAATTCATGTCCATTGAGTTGGTAATGCCATCTCATCCTCTGTAGTCCCCTTCTCTTCCTGTCTTCAATTTTTCCCAACATCAGTGTCTTTTCCAGTGAGTAGGCTCTTCGCATCAGGTGGGCAAAGTACTGGAGTTTCAGCTTCAGCATCGGTCCTTCCAGTGAAAATTCAGGACTGATTTCCTTTAGGCTGGACTGGTTGGATCTTCTTGCTGTCCAAGGGACTTTCAAGAGTCTTCTCCAGCACCACAGCTCAAAAACATCAATTCTTTGGTGCTCAGCCTTCTTTATGGTCCAACTCTTACATCCAAACATGACTACTGGAAAAACCATAGCTTTTGTAGACCTTTGCTGGCAAAATGATGTCTCTGTTTTTTAATACACGAAGCGTCATAGCTTTTCTTCCAATGAGCAAATATCTTTTAATTTCATGGCTACAGTCACCATCCATAGTGATTTTGAAGCCCAAAAAATAAAGTGTCTCACTGTTTTCATTTTGTCCCCATCTATTTGCCATGAAGTGATGGGAAAAGATGCCCTTATCTTAGCTTTTGAATGTTGAGTTTTAAGCCAGCTTTTTCACTTTCTTCTTTCACCTTCATCAAGAGGCTGTTTAGTTTCTCTTCAGTTTCTGCCATTATGATGCATGCCTTTGGCCATCAGTAAAAGCCATCAAAAATTAATGCAACAATAAATATTATTTACTTCATCATTACCTCATTCTTTATTTCTATTATATATTTTTTCATAGTTTGTACAATTGTTAATGTAGCGCATGAATATCAAATATACAAAAAGTTCACTATACATTAAATACATACATATATAGGGAGTGCATACTTACTTTTTTTAACTGATGGAATAATAAAATCAGAATCACAGTTAGAATGTTCTAGAGACCACTGAAAACTGAGCTAGCTATTAGTGCGCTCTGGGTTTAAATTAGATTGTCTATAAAATAAGAAACATTGGATGTAAAGAAACTGAATACATCTCAGACTCTTTCCTATCTAGTATTTCATGAATCTATCATTTTATGTATGAAAGTAATTTTCCAAAAAATCTATAAAAAAATAAAATACGTTGGAAATCAGAAGAATGAACACAGATTGCCCACAATGTTCCACACCCCAGATGAGCAGTTTTGCATGCGTCACTCGTTCAATCACAGCACACCCCGTGAGGAAGATGTTGTTCCCATTTTCCAGGTGATGAAACAGAATCAGATATGATATAAATGTCAGATAAGGAAACAGACTCAGAGAGGTCACATTGTGGAGGAGTTGGGAATTTAAAACCAAGATCTGACTCATTGCAAACTTCTTCCCACTCCATCAAGTTAACATTCTGAAGCAGAACACGAAATTGATGTTTGAGTTTTTACATGACTTTTATGTTTATTTATATCAAACAGTGTGCTTTATTTTCCTTTGGAGGTGCCAGGAGTCTTGCTGATTATCACAGGTAACTTCTGCCTCCCTGATGTTTAGTACATTGCCAAGCACAAGGTGGCATTCCATATACTTGTGGGGGGAAAAGGAAGGAAAGAAGAGATGAAGGAAGGAATAAATAAATAGCATGGTAGAGCATATTCCATACTAACTAAAAAGCCACTTTTTTGTGAACAAAGAAACTCTCCTCCTCTGAATTTTGATTTTGCCATAAAAAAAAATACATCCAATATAAGCCTTCCTTCAGATCTATATTGCACTGAATACAGAACCAAAACATGCATTTAAATCACTTATATCTAACTTTTTATGATGCCATTGGGAATGGTGTTCTTTTTGCATTTGCAGTTAAAGGGTAGAACAGATGGTGGAAGTTTAGTTTCAAGTGATGGGCCCATTAAAATAACTTATGCTGTTGAGTGATTGTTCACTCTAATGGCTCCATTCATTATATCTGAGTTTGCAAGCTCCGAAATACTTGGGAAGGAAATAGGACTTCAGGAAATGTTTGCTGTATCAGGAGCTTTGCTGGATTAGGTCTGCAGACCCACAAACTCTAAAGTAAGAGCTTGCTGGAGGCGTCTCTAAATCAGATGTTTGTTTCATTGAAGTGCCTACCTTGGGAGCATAATAATAATACATATGTTCAGCCGCTTCAGTCGGGTCTGACTCTTTGCAATCCCATGGACCATATCCCACCAGGCTCCTCTATCCATGGGATTTTCCTGGCAAAAATACTGGAGAGGGTTGCCATTTCCTCCTCTAGGGGATCTTCCTGACCCAGCGATCAAACGCAAGTCTCCTGTGTCTCTTGCATTGCAGGAGGATTCTTTACGCTAGAATCTTCCCAAGGGACCTGGGATTAGGAAAGAATGTGGAGGGAACAAATGTCCAGCTCCCTTGACTACATTTTTTCTTCCTTCCTTTTGCCGGTCCTCTATGAGATGGATTTGACTGAAGAATTTCAGTTACAAAAACACATAGAAAAAGGAAAGAGGAAAAGTCACAGATGTCAAACCAGAGTCTAGAAAAGAACAGGCCTGAGAACCGACTGCAAGAGCTCCTGGCCTCTCAACACAGGCTACCAGTGAGAACGTTCGCAGCAGACGCCAGGCCACGTCAAGCCCTTTATAGACACTGAACTCTCTCCCTTTCACCTCGGTTTGGTTGGCCAAACAGAGTAAAACAAACACCTGGGACCAGCACATCTCGCTGATGGTAATGGCTGTTAGCAAGTGCCAAGGGCCACATTCTGTGCCAGGGAATTCAGATGCATCAGCCTATGTCCTCTTCTCAACTAATCAGTGACATAATTAATATTGTCTTCATTTTTGCAACTGACAGAAACTGACTATGCCCAAGTCACCAAGCCACTAATGGCAACTCTAGGATCCAAACCCAAGCTTGTATGACACCAGTCTTTCTTCAAACCACTATTTTATACTCTTAGCATTAGCACAAGCCACAGGAAAATTCCTCTTAGATAACATATATGCTGCTTTTAAGTCACTTCAGTCATGTCTGACTCTGTGCAACCCCATAGACGACCTCCTACCAGGCTCCTCTGTCCCTGGGATTCTCCAGGCAAGAACATTGGAGTGGGTTGCCATTTCCTTCTCCAGTGCATGAAAGTGAAAATTGAAAGTGAAGTCGCTCAGTCGTGTCTGACTCTTATCGACTTCATGGACTGCAGCCTGCCTTCTCCGGTATATATATATATATTAGAATATATATGTATGTGTATGCATCTGCCTGCAATGTGGGAGACCTGGGTTCGATCCTTGGGTCGGGAAGATCCCCTAGAGAAGGAAATGGCAACCCACTCCAGGATTCTTACATGGAGAATCCCATGGACAGAGGAGTCTGGTGGGCTACTGTCCACAGGGTCACAAAGAGTCAGACACGACTGAGTGACTTCACTATTATGTATGTGTATATATTGCATATTGTATTGTATATATATTAGAATATATATGTATGTGTATATATTGCACATTGAGCCAAAGTAATAAAGTGTCACCTAGGAAAGATCATTATAGACAAATATGTGAGGGTGATCAGTAAATAGAATATTAATTCTTTAAAGTCAAATAAGCGTGTCCAAAATTTTAGGATCTGTGATTAAAACATATTTTTCTTTGAAAAAAATTGTTAAGTAAAAATGATGGGTTGTAGCTGGAAAATATCTAAGATCAAGTCCAGTTATAACATTCCATAATTCCATAATAACATTCCCCATGACATTATAAAAGGGAACAACTATTGCAATGTTTTATCACAGAGTATTTAATACTCATCCCTTACACGTTAATGGAGTGCTAGGGTGCAAGCTTGATACTAATATTGAGGACCTGGTTACAGATTAGATGTGATCACTGTCCATATTGGCAGCAAGTGGAAAGCATATTCAAGTTGGATAAGTGACTGAGAGGATAATAAAAGGACTATTTGCAAAGAGACAGGGAGGGACAGATGAGCCAGCAAGGAATAGCACAGACCCTGAGCCCCTGTTGGACGCCTCTCTCTTTGCAGCTGAGCTTGCTAGGATCCTGGTACTGTCCCTTTCTCCTCTACCTTGCAGGATGAGAGGTGAGCTGCCCCTCGTTGTCATTAGGCTCACGTCTTGCAAGTCCATCATCCTTTCCTTAGCTTGCATTAGACAGAAGGAACTGCAGAGTCAAGCCTGCATCCCAGAAAGCTGGCATGATGTCAAACTTGTAATCCCTTCTTTCTAAACCGTTTCATCAGGGAAATGTCAGTCATTCCTGGGTTGGAAATCTACAGGCAGCTGCATTTTGAGAGCAGATTCAAAATAAATGCTGACTGTCAAGACTGCTCTTTCTACCAACTGCTAAGTCACTTCAGTTGTGTCCAACTCTGTGCGACCCCATAGATGGCAGCCCACCAGGCTCCCCTGTCCCTGGGATTCTCCAGGCAAGAACACTGGAGTGGGTTGCCATTTTCTTCGCCAATGCCTGAAAGTGAAAAGTGAAAGTGAAGTCACTCAGTCGTGTCCAACTCTCAGCGACCCCATGGATTGCAGCCTTCCAGGCTTCTCCGTTCATGGGATTTTCCAGGCAAGAGTACTGGAGTGGGGTGCCATTGCCTTCTCCGCTTTCTACCAACAGAGGAATGGATAAAGAAAATGTGGTGCATATACACAAAGGAATACTACCCAGCCGTTGAAAGAAACAAGCTTGAGTCGTTTGTCGAGACATGGACGGATCTAGAGACTGTCAAAGAGAGTGAAATAAGTCAGAAAGAGAAAAACAAATATCATATATTAGCACATATGTGTGGAATCTAGGAAAATGGTGTAGATGATTTTATTGGTGAAACAGAAATAGAGAGCAAATGTATGGAAACCAAGAGGGGAAAGGAGGGCTGGGATGAATTGGGAGATTGGGATAGACATATATACACTACTGATACTACGCATAAAATAGATAACTAATGAGAAACTAGTGTGTAGCTCAGGGAAGCTTATTCAGTGTTCTGTTGTGACCTAAATGGGAAGGAAATTCAAAAAAGAGGGAATATGTGTATACATATAGCTGATTCGCTTTGCTGTGCTGTAGAAACTAACACAGCATTGTAAAGCACCTATATTCCAATAAAAATTAATTTTAAAAAAGACTGTGCTTTCTGACATCATGTATTCAACAAACATTTATTGACTTTCCAGATCCAACAAATATTTGCTGAGTGACCACTGGGTACCAGACTCAGTCCAAGCACTGGGATTACGAGAAGCACTTAAGCCCTGAAAGCTGACGCGTGAACATGGGCACCTACAATACAGAATGAAAACACAAGAGGCGTAGTTCTAGAATATGTGAACAGTAATCCCGAAAAAGTCTCCTGGAGAAAGGTACACAAGCCTGGGTCTTGAAAGACAAAGAAGATTCGTTGCTTGAGGAAAGAATACAAGGTCGTTCAAGCCAAGATAGCAAAGGGTGCAAAGACCCAAAAGTGAAAAGCAACTCGGCTTCCAGGGCTTGGGACATCAAAGGGGAGATGTTCAGTCGTCCAAAAGATGCAGCTCAAGTTGGAGATGGACGTGCGAATGGAAATCACTCACGAGAATGCCCTGGCGGCTCAGACAGTAAAGAGTCCTCCCACAATGCAGGAGACCTGGGTTCGATCCCTGGGTGGGGAAGATCCCCTGGAGAAGGGAATGACAACCCACTCCAGTATTCTTGCTTGGAGAATTCCACAGACGGAGGAGCCTGGTGAGGTACAGTGCTTGGAATCAAAAAGAGTCGGACACGACTAAAAGACTAACACTTCACGAAAATGAAGAGGGTCACCTGGAGAGCCTATACATATAGAAGAAGGAAACAGCTCCAGATTATATGGGGCTTGTGGTAGCAGCAAAACAACCCCTAGACACATCCACGTCCTGGTCCCTGGAACCTGGAAACATGTTACCTCTCATGGAAAAGGACTTTTCAGATGATGGGATTGCTGCTGCTGCTGCTAAGTCACTTCAGTCGTGTCCGACTCTGTGCGACCCCATAGACGGCAGCCCACCAGGCTCTGCCGTCCCTGGGATTCTTCAGGCAATTCAGGATTTTAAAATGAGAGATTTTCCTGGATTGTTTACCTGGACCCAATGGAATCACAAGGTTCCTTACAGTGAATGAGAGGCAGATGGTTAGAGGCAGAGAGAGATCTGAAGATGCGCCCCTGGTGGCCCTGAAGATGGAGAAGAAGCCACAGGCCAAGGAGATCGGGCAGCCTCTAGGGGGTGGAAAGGTGAGGAAACAGTCTCACCTGCCATCCCCAGAAGGAAAGCAGCCCTGCCAGTACCCTGATGTTAGCCCAGGGATGCCCAGTTCGGCCTTCCAACATGTAGAACGGTAGGCTGATACTGTAAACCTGTGCTGTGTTAAGCCACCGTGTCTGTGGTGATGTGTATATTAAGAGAAGGTGGTTGACCCATTAGTGCTGACAAGGAAAGATTTTCCAGACCTATTGCTAATTTACAAAAACTAGCTGCAAAGGTATGTTTACTTAAGATTGTTAAAAGTGCCATAAAACTAAACTGTATGCTTGTGGATTTATAAAAGTCCAGAGTCATTTTACCAAACCAAAACAATAGTGACCTCTGGGCTGAGGGAAGAGGCTCAGGATTGCAGATGGTTATCAAAGAAGATTCTGGTTTAATCTGCAATCTTAAAAAACATAAATAAAATAATGAAATAAATCTATATTTACAAGGATGATCAAAACATGTCAGGGTAGAAATTTTCTTTGGGTATATAGCAGTGTATGTAAAGGCTGAGAACCAAGGACTTCCCTGGTGGTCCAGTGACTAAGATCCAGTCCTCCCAACACAGGAGGCCTGGATTCAACCTCTGATCAGGGAACTAGCTCCCACATGTCGCAACCAAAGATACCACCTGCTGCAACTAAGATCCAGTGCAGCCAAATAATTTTTTTTAAAGGCTGAGGAATGAAAATCAGGAATGTATTTCATCAAAAAGATAATCAAGTTCCCTGGTATTTAAGGAGAACTTTGACTTTATCTGTAAATGATGAATCGTTTTAAACAAATATATTTATGCATTCCTTGAATAAATAGTAGAAAGCCAAATATTATTTTAAATCCTTTAAATAGTGGAGAAAATGGCCTGAACACAAATCCCTAGGTAATATCTTTTTTTTCTTTAATGTTTTAACAAAGGAAAAGGAGTGGGCAGAAAGGGACTAGAAGGAATAGCAAAGGGAGAGAAGAATTTCAAGAAAGTGTCCAGACATTTCAATCATGTTAAGGCTGCAGGATGAAAAGTGATATAAAGGCTAAAAAGAAATCCATTGTGTTTAGCCCACGAAAGACACAGATGGCTTTCGAAAGCTAAGCAGTTGATGGTGAAGTCAGAAGTGGTGAAGGCGAAGGTGGCCAGGTCTTCAGGCAAACTCTAATGGAGAGAGAGAGAGAGAGAGATGGCAGCCAAAAGGCATCAAGGGAGCGTTTTCCAAGATGACTGAGGCTGGGAGATGCTTTGGTCCTGGTGAGAGGGAGCCAGAGGAGATGGGAAGATGCAGGAAGAGGTGATAATGAAAGTAGGCATAGAGCAAGGTGTCTGAGGAGGTGAGCAGGGGGGTGATCTGCACACAGGCAGAGGGCTTCTCCTCACCCTTCCTCTAAGTCACTACATTCACAGTCAACATTTTACTTTTAAGTGAATTAAGTTCACCTACTTCTTTTTAAAAAATATTTATTGATTTGGCTGCACCGAGTCTTAATTGTGGCATTTGGGATCCAGTTCCCTGATCAGGGATCGAACCCGTTCCCCCAGTACTGGAAACAGAGTCTTAACCAGCGGACCACCAGGGAAGTCCCCTGAGTTAGCATTTTTAAAAGTACCTGTGGTCACATTCTAAATTCCTTCCACCCTTCCCTTTCCTTCAGGACAGTATGTACACTGAACCTCTCCAGGCATCTCTCTCACCAAACTCAGTCCTCAAACTTTCTAACCACCCTGAGTTTCCCAAAGATGCCTGTCTTCCCTTGACTGAGCCTCTGCCAGCCCCTCTTCCAGGAATCACCTTTTTCACTGGGTAAATTCCTATTCATCTTTCAGATCACAGAGGAGACCTCATTGCCTCCAGCAAGTCTTCTCTGGCTTCCAAACCTGAATAGATATGCTCCTATGTACTTGCATCATGACACTTACTTTCCCATCCTGGTCTTAGTGTACTGCATCAAAATTGCAAGCTTCTGGGTCTGTCCCTTGCCATCAGATTTGGAGCATCCTGAGAATGGGTACCGTGTCTTATTCACCAGTGGGTCCCCAGGACCTCTCACAATACCTGAGAACACAGGACATGTTCAACAAATACTTGGGGAATATAATTAAAAATCAGGCTTTCACATCCTAGCCCTTCCCACTAAAACTCTCTTGTCTGTTAGCACGAAATGTTAAAAACATGGCATGCATATATTTGAGAAAGGGGATTTATTCCTGACAGGCTAATGAGCCAGCCATTTATCCTTATGACCTGAAAAGAGTCTATTTTGATGAAGGACATGTCAGGTTTAACATCAATGCCAACTTATTTTGTAATTAACTCAAGGTACTGTCAATAGGAAAGTCCAGTGTTGATTATAAATGAGGATGAAGATAGGAGAACTGCTTCCTCTAGGATTTTAAAATTATCTTGCAGCTATTACATAATCAAGGTAATCTTGAATATGGTTAATGACGTCTAATCTGCTGTTAGTCCTACCCAGCGTGTTTCATCTCAGACTTTATACTATTCACCTCTAGAATTTTGATTTGGGCCTTTTGAAAATCTCCTCTATAGCTCCACTCACCATGTTTGGTCTTCTCTGGCTTCTTAAACAAATGCTCTACAGATGTAGCAACTTTTAATGCTTTGTATATTAGTCTAAACATCTGTGTTATTTCTGGGTCATTTTCAATTAATTGACATCTCTCCTAATTTGGGGTCATATTTTCTTGCTTCTTTGCATACCTCAGAGTTTTTGACAAGGTGACAGATAGGATTAGTGTTTCACTGTTATTGAGGCTGAACTGTTATTCACAGGTGCCTTGTAAATTATGAGTTGGCAGATGGAAACTTTCTGGGTTGGCAGATGGGAACGGGCACTATTCCTATTTCAGTGTAAGTTCTGGACACTTCCCTCTAATCCTTTTGGGTGGTTCCTTCCCTGGTCTTGAACAGTTTCCTGGTGGGCATGCACTGGTTGCTACACAACTGTGTATTCAAGGGCGAACCACTGCACCTCTCCAGGTTCTCTGCGAGTAGTGTGTTCCCCTCTGGTCTCTATCCTAACATCTTCAAATGCCTGAGTTTCCCGGGGCTCCCAGCTCTGTCTCCTCCGCTTCTAGAGTCTCCGGGCTCCAACTGGTTTCCCATTCCCTCAGCTGTGGCTGGAAACTTGAAGGCTGGATGACCCTCCAAGACTCCTGTGACCTGGAGTTTCTCCGCCTCTCTGCTGACCCTCATGCTTTCCTATTTCTTGGTTTACTCCCCTTCTTGCTAAAGTGTATTTATCTTCCAATAGCTTCATAAGAATGGCTGTGTGGGAGGTAAAAGTGTTTAATGCTTTCTGGTCTGAGAATAACCTTGGTTTACAGTTAGGCTTGACTGAAAGATATCTTGCTGTTCAGGTGCTAAGTCATGTCTGACTCTTTGGAACCTCATGGACTGCAGCACGCCAGGCTTGCCTGTCCTTCACCATCTCCCAGAGCTTGCTCAAACTCATGTCCGTTGAGTTGGTGATGCCATCCAACCATCTCATCCTCTGTCGTCCCCTTCTCTTCCTGCCCTCAATCTTTCCCAGCATCAGAGTCTTTTCCAGTGATTGGCTCTTCACATCCAGTGGCCAAAGTATTAGAGATTCAGCTTTAGCATCAGCCCTTCCAGTGAATATTTTCAGGGTTGATTTCCTTTAGAACTGACTATTAAGATACCTTGCTGCTGCTACTGCTAAGTCGCTTCAGTCATGTCCAACTCTGTGTGACCCCATAGATGGCAGCCCACCAGGCTCCCCCATCCCTGGGATTCTCCAGGCAAGAACACTGGAGTGGGTTGTCATTTCCTTCTCCAATGCATGAAAGTGAAAAGTGAAAGTGAAGTCGCTCAGTCGTGTCTGACTCTTCACAACTCCGGACTGCAGCCTACCAGGTTCCTCCATCCATGGGATTTTCCAGGCAAGAGTACTGGAGTGGGGTGCCATTGCCTTCTCTGATTAAGATACCTTAACAGTGAATTATTTGTTGAAAATAATCTTTCAGCATTTTGAAGGCATTTTTACCTCTTCTAGCATCTTGTGTCACTGTTGCATTTTCTAATTCTATTCTGAACTTAATTTATTTGTAGTGACTTGCTTTTCACCTAAAAACTTTGATTCTTCTTATTCTCACTAATTGTCTAAAATTTATTAATGATGTGCTTTATGTGGATCTTTTTTATTCATTGTGATGGGGATGCGAGGGCATCCTCAGTCTCAGGAGTGGTGTCTTTCTATTCCGAGAAACTTCTCTGTACTATTCTTTGATAATTTTCTTCCAATTTTTCTTTTCTTCACTCTTTCTGGAATCCCCATTAGCTGGATATTTGATTCTCAAGATTGGCTCTCTGTTTTTCTTATCTCTTCTATCTTAATGTTCATATCTTTGATTCTAGCTCCAGTTTTTGAAAGATTTTCTTGACATTTCCACCAAGCTTTCTATTTAATTTTTCATTTCTATTATTATATTGTTAAAATTGAAGCATTGTTTATTCTTGTTGCTCCTTCATATGTCATCCTGTTCTGTTTTGTGGATTCAATATCTTGCTTTGTATCCCTAAAGATACCAGTAATGAAATCTCTAAATGCCCTTTTGCTGTCTTTGTTTCTTCTGAGGTTCTTGTTCTCTGTTTTTATCTCTGTCTTTCCTCTGGGCATTTATCACAGAATGAGGCACGAGGACGTGAGTGGAAGCTCCGTGCTGCCAAGCTTCACTCAGGTGGGTTAGAGGCTAACTGCGTCTTTGACTGGAAAGACTCAGCATGGTCAGAATGTCAGTATCGGCAGCCACTTTCCCCAAGCAATTCCATTTCTCCAAAGAAGCATCACTTACTCCTTGAAAGGAAAGTATGACCAACCTAGACAGCATATTAAAAAGCACAGACATTACTTTGCCAACAAATGTCTGTCTCGTCAAGGCTATGTTTTTCCCAGTGGTCATGTATGGATGTGAGAGTTGGACTATAAAGAAAGCTGACTGCTGAAGAATTGATGCTTTTGAACTGTGGTGTTGGAGAAGACTCTTGAAAGTCCCTTGGACAGCAAGGAGATCCAACCAATCCATCCTAAAGGAAATCAGTCCTGGATGTTCATTGGAAGGACTGATGTTGAAGCTGAGACTCCAGTACTTTGGCCACCTGATGTAAAGAGCTGACTCATTTACAAAGACCCTGATGCTGGGAAAGATTGAGGGCCAGAGAAAAAGGGGACGACAGAATGAGATGATTGGATGGCATCATGGACTCAATGGACATGAATCTGAGTAAACTCTGGGTTGGTGATGGACAGGGAGGCCTGGCGTGCTGCGGTTCACTGGGTTGCAAAGAGTCGGACACGACTGAGCAACTGAACTGAACTGAAATGAAGGAAGAGTCTTGTGATGTGTGTGTGCTGGTGACGGTGGGTGGAACACTCCTGACTAGTGAAGATCTGGAAGCAAGTCAGGGAGCAGGTCCCGGGCCAAGCTCTAGTGTCTCCCTGTCCAGTCTGTAGACTTTCATTAAACGCCTTTATCCATCCCGATGCCTCCCTCCTCTGCTCCACGTGCCTCCATTTCACCCGCTCCCCTCTGACTGGCATCCTCAAGGCCTGAGACTGAACCTCCAGCCCCACGGAGAAGGAAAGAAGGGCTGTTTCCTGGCACCAAGAAGTGGGGCTCCGGGGGTCTGGAGTCTTACTGTTCTGTATCAGACTTTCAATCAGTTCTCCTATTTTCAGTCTTGATGTCTCCTCCGGCCTTCAGCAGTTCATGGTGTTTCCAAGTCCCCAGGTTCTCTTGGGCTCTGCGGGGTAAGCTCAGGCCCTCTCTGTGTCCCTCTTCCTCTCTGCAGCCCCAGGCCCTGCTTCCTCCACCCTGTTGTGTCACTTGCCCCTCCTCCAGGTTAGTTTCCAGCATGTTGCTAGGTCTCCTATCTTCTCCTCTCCCACTCTTTCTTCTCTGGTATTCCTCTCTCTTCTGTTCAGTGGAGATCCAGGGCAGAGCAGAGACAGTGGTCTCAGGGTGCTGGATGAGCACGAGAACAGAAGAGAAGGGTTTGATGTGGAAGGCATGTAGGGCTAGTCAGGCCCAGGAAAGAAGCCTGGTTCTCAGGCCACCAAAGATCTGACTTGGGTGTTAAGAGCTCTTTCGGGCTGCTGTTAGAAGACGATATGAGAAAAGCATGAGGGGGGCAGAAAGATGAATTAAGATGCAAAATTATGTTGCGGAGTTGGACTCGTGGAAGTGGAAGAGAGCAGCAGCCAGATTAGGGACACAGGTAGGACATGAAATCGGCAGCCCTTGCTGATGGACTGGAAAAGGAAGGTGAGAGAAAAGTAGGCGTGAGTGATGATGCCTAGGTGTCCATGTGGGATAGATGGGGAATTGTGGTGCCTTAGGCTGAGTGACAGCGTGGTGGTGAAGGCAGATTGGGGTTTCGGTTTATACTGATTCAGCTGCATAACTGGGATTGAAAAATACCAGCTCAGAAGCACCAGGATCCTCTTCCCCAGGCTGTCACAGCATGCCAGTTCAGCCGTTCACCAATTCCGAGGTCTCTGTGAACTGTAATAGGCTGGAAACCAGTGAAGTTTAAATGAATATATACCCTGGGCGACTCCTCTAGGTCAGGATCCTAAAGTATGGCCATTTTCCCCACATTTCTAACACCGTTTCAAGGGTATCTTACATCTCAGTTCAGATTTGCCATTCTATCCAGTTGGATTTCTTTTCAATTCAACCCAATTTTAACCCCAATGTTCAAGCTATTTTTTCCCATTATCCCCATAAATGGAAGCAAATCATAGTATCTTGTATAAATGCAGCTGTTTTCCCCCGTCTTCTCTTTTCTCATTTTAGATGAAAATCTTCTTTCTCCTTTATTTTTTTTATTAACCACAGCATCCTCCCTCTGCACCCTGCTGACTTCCTTTTCTGTTCCTCACCTCCTGAGCTCCTTCCTGTTTCTTCAGAGAGCCCCTGCTGAGATGTTTGCTTATATGATCAAATTATAGGTCAGATTCATCAAAAGGATGGCACACAGGTACATATCTCGAAGATTTCAACTAATCCAGTAGGTAATACCTCCTTTGTTTAAGTGGGAGCATTGATAAATAATTATGTTCTTTGATAATGAAGAAGGAAGTAAGGAATGGAGCTTAAAAATGTGCCAAAGTTCCCTGCTAAACTGAAAAGCTTCCAAACGTCTGTTGCCCTCACTGCCAATATCGTGACTAGTTTTGGGTATTAAACATTGTGTAAAATAGTTCATATGTTTGATAGTTAATTAGTTGATTTCAATAACTATCTCCAGGTATGTAATAGGAGGTACACACTCTTCAAAGCACAGGAGATGCAGAGATGATGGAAGATGGTCCTTCTACAGCAAAGGCAAAGAAATAAAGCATGGATACATGTACACTAACATGTGTAAATAGATAGTGGGAATTTGCTGTAAGAATCAAGGAACTCAAACTGGGGCTCTGTAATAACCTAGAGGGGTGGGAATAAGCAGAGGGTAGGAGGGAGAATAAAGAGGGAGGGGACAAATGTACACCTGTGGTTAATTCATGTTGACGTATGACAGAAATCAAACCAATATTGTAAACCAAACATCAATTAAAAATAAATAATATTTTTTAAAAAGAAATGATGTGTTCTGAAATATGAACTTTATAAGGTTTGCTTGAAATTTGAACATGCTTTTCTCTTTTACTAAAGAGAACTCATTTGGATTTTTTTTTTAAGAGAGCTTAGCAAAAGATACTGAGATTTTATCTCAAACATGTGTGCCTACAATTTTTGCTATAATACTTTGACCATGTGACTTTAGAAAGCTGCCACCAGAGGCTTACATTTCAGGAGCCAATTTCCTGAGAGGTGAACAAAACCCCTGTGGGAGCTGATTTGAAAAATGAAAAGTCAAAGTGACAACTTTCTGACACCGTTTAAGAACAATAGATGGTTTAGATAAACCCAATACTTACACTACGCCCTGGCTTAGAATCATATTTAATCATTGGAAAAATCTCTCTATGAAGGGCGTTCCTAGGTGTTTTTAAGTTCAACGAGGTTATGACAAGAGATTTTCTGGCATCATCGCATGTCACATAGCAAGTGAATGCAAGATATATTTGCTGATTGACTTCATATTTTGCTATGCACAGTAAAGTTTCCAGGAACACAGAACTTTGAAAGAGCAAAGAAAATAGCTGCTCCCTGTCTTCAGTTTATTAATATAAAATTTGTAGAGGATTCCCAGGTGGTGCAGTGGTAAAGAATCCGCCTTCCAATGCAATAGACACAAGAGATACGGGTTCCATCCCTGGGTCGGAAAGATACCCTGGCGTAAGAAATGGCAACCCGCTCCAGTATTCTTGCTTGAAAAATCCCAGGGACACCTAAAAAAAAAAAAAAAATCCCAGGGACAGAGGAGCCTGGCAGACTACAGTCCATTGCATCACAAAGAATCGGACCTAACTGAAGAGACTGCACCCAGCACATATGTTATGTAATATGTAACTCTATAACATATAGGGGCTTCCTCGGTGGTGCTAGTGGAAAAGAACCCAGCTGTCAAGGCAGCAGATGGAAGAGATTCAGGTCCGATCCTTAGACTGGGAAGGTCCCCTGCAGGAGCCATGGCAATCCACTCCAGAATTCTTGCCTGGAGAATTCCATGGACAGAAGAGCCTGGAGGGCTACACTCCACGGGGGTCACAAAGAGTTGGACATGATTGAAGTGGCTTAGCACGCACACACAAATAATATATAGTGTATGCAATATATAAACATTAAATATAATAATATAAATATTTTATAAAAGGTAAATATATAAATGAATAATATAGAATATATTGTCAACTGAAAAAAAATGCACAGCCTAAACACTGAGAATTATGTTTTATTTGGTAACCTTACTGAGGACTGTAACCCAGGAAGGCAGCCTCTCAGGTAGCTCTGAAGGATTGTTCCTAAGAGGTAACAGAGGGGACAGGGTTTATAGGAGCTTTTGCTGAGGAAAAAAAAAAAAACTTGTAGTCAAACATCAAAAGATTACTGCTGCTACTGCTGCTGCTGCTGCTAAGTCGCTTCAGTCGTGTCCGACTCTGTGTGACCCCATAGACGGCAGCCCACCAGCCTCCCCATTTCCTTCTCCAATGCATGAAAGTGAAAAGGGAAAGGGAGTCACTCAGTTATGTCCGACTCTTAGTGACCCCATGGACCGCAGCCTACCAGGCTCCTCTGTCCATGTGATTTTCCAGGCAAGAGAACTGGAGCGGGGTGCCATCGCCAAAAGATTACTACTAATCACAAAAAAACAGACATCTCAAGTTAAGGGTTTTAGGGCTTTTCTATGTATGTAGTATTATGTTAGTCACTCAGTCGTGCCTGACACTTCAAGACCCCCATGGACTGGAGCCCACCAGGCTCCTCTGTCCATGGAGTTCTCCAGGCCAGCATCCTGGAGTGAGCTTCCATTCCCTTCTCCAGGGGCTCTTCCTGACCCAGAGATCGAGCCTGGGTCTCTCCTGCATTCCAGGTGAACTCTTTACTGTCTGAGCCATGAGGGAAGCCCTTTCTAGGTATGAGAAGATGAAAATGCGTGGGCTCATCGAAATCATTCCTTTAATATGTAATGTATCTTGACTATTGTGAATGAAGCATGTTGCCTGCTGTATCAGTAAACAAAGGATTTGGAGTCATCAGACTATTAGAGCTGCCCAATCCTCCACCCCACAACGAACCCCGAGGGAAGTCAGGGTAGAAACAGACAGGCTGCCCCACCAAGCCCTCAGCCCTGCAGCCACCCCCAAAGTTGTACCCAGTGTACCGTGAGGGGGCTTGGGATGAGAAAAGCAGATGCTGGCCCGAGAGATCTAAGGTGCTTATCAAAGGAATGATTTCAGGGAGTCCAGAATTTTGCATCTTCCCATACATAGAAAAGTGCTAAATTCCTTGAGATTATCTGATTTTCTTTAATTAGCAGTAATCTTTCGATGTTCTGACAGCCTGGTCTTTGTTGCAAAAACTCCGATGTATCCTGGCTCCTCCCTTACCTAACTTTGAAGCAGATCTGAGAGGCTAACTCCCAAGTTTGACATCTGCAGAAAGTCTGCCAAATAAAACACAGGTCTCAACTTTTAGTTGGTGCATCGGTTGACACTATCTTGGACCTATATCCTGCTTCTCTCCCTGCTGAATTCCCCTCAGGGCTCAGCACGGGGTGGAGTGGGGGCTGTATCAGCCAGTGGTTTATGGCCAGAACACCCTTTGTTTACTGAAATGACAGGTGGCATCTTTTGTCCACAGTTTCAATTTCAGTTCAGTCGCTCAGTCGTGTCCGACTCTTTGCAACCCCATGGACCGCAGCACGCCAGGCCTCCCTGTCCATCACCAGCTCCCAGAGCTTGCTCAAACTCATGTCCATTGAGTCAGGGATGCCATCCAACCACCTCATCCTCTGTCATCCCCTTCTCCTCCCGCCTTCAATCTTTCCCAACATCAGGGTCTTTTCCAATGAGTCAGTTCTTCACATCAAGTGGCCAAAGTATTGGAGCTTCAGTTTCAGCATCAGTCCTTCCAATGAGTATTCAGGACTGGTTGGATCTCCTTGCAGTCCAAGGGACTCTCAAGAGTCTTCTCCAACACCACAGTTCAAAAGCATCAATTCTTCGGCACTCAGCTTTCTTTATAGCCCGACTCTCACATCCATACATGACTACTGGAAAAACCATACCTTCGACTAGAAGAACATTTATTGGCAATGTCTTTGTTTTTTTTTTTAATATGCTGTCATTGCCCACAGTATTATACAAAGTCGGACACAATTGATAGACTAACATTTTCATACATTTTCACACATATGCATGTATATATATAACTATCCAAAAGTGTTTTTTTCATTTTCTATATATATTAAAAATCTGTGATAGTGTTCTGTAATGCCCAGCACAGTCTGGGTGGGTCTGCTGGTTCGATCCATTACAGAAAGCACACAGCTTCCCTGATTGCTGACTGCCAACCAACTGAGAGCCTGTGACAGGTGCTTGCTTTTCCTATTGGGTCAGTTTCCTGTCCATGCACACCCACACCTCAGATGCTCGTGGAAAAGTGTGCTTCACTCCTAGACTCTTCCAGAATCTCTGACCTCTGTCTGTCTTCCCTCCTCCAAGAAACTCATTCCCCTAAGCCCCAGCTTCATGCCTCCTAAGGGTTAAGGCAAAGGCGCCATGCAGAGAGGGCCAAGATGACTCCTAATAAGAAAAGCATCTTCAGGACAAATAAATTTTCCGGGTGCTAATGGTGCGCCCTCCCATGGAACAATTTGGATGCCTTCTTCTGCTAAAGGACACTCTCTCCTGCCCACTGGGGACAAGATTTGGGAAGAAGGAAGGAAGGAAAAGCACCAAGAATCCCAGCCTGCCTCCTGCCTCCTCTTACCCTCTAGAATGGCAAAGGGAAGCTCTTCCCTAAGGCCTCAATGCTCAGTTCATCAATTGCTGCAGCTTTGATTCCCTTTCAGAATTTTCTCCCTGCTGATGTAGCTGATGGAGGCGGAAACAAAAAAAAAGTGCGACATGAGAGTTGTGAGTTAGGTATTATTTGGGGGCAAAGTTAGGACTATAAACCCAGGAGACAGCATCTCAGATAGCTCTAAGGAACTGGTCTAAAGAGGCAAGGGGAAGGTCAGTGTTATACATGATGTTAGTGATGGGGTTACACGCAGTCAGACACACACTTTGGCAAAGACTTGCTGCTAGTCACGAGGGGCAGACGTCACTGTTAGTGATTTTAGTGCTTTTCTAGGTACGAGGAGATGCAAGAATTGGCCTCATAAAACCTTCTCTTGAACATATCTAACTATCTGAAGACCTGTCCTGCCAGCTTCTCCCAAAGTACAGAGCACCCCATTTCTGCTCTTCACCCTAAACTCCTCCAACTCCTTCAGGGAGTGTTGAGGGTCCGTGGCTGCCATGGTTCATGATTCAGTCCTTGCAGAGGCGGATGGCAGGTGCCAGTCTGTAGTCGGCAGAGGCATGATCCTGCCTAAGATTTAGCCACCACGAATCTAATAGTTCATCACCTGAGCCCTAAAAGGAGGGGAATGTTGGGGATATGCATCCCAGAGGGCTCATCTTATGTGATTCTCAGAAAGTACTGCTCTTTCATTGGAAGGACTGATGTTGAAGCTGAAACTCCAATAACTTGGCCACCTAAGGCAAAGAGACGACTCATTGGAAAAGATCCTGATGCTGGGAAGATTGAGGGCAAAAGAAGGAGAGGGGGGCAGAGGATGAGATGGTTAGATAACATCACTGACGCCATGAACATAAATTTGAGCAGCTCTGGGAGATAGTGAAGGACAGGGAAGCCTGGGGCGCTCCAGTCCATGGGGTCACCAAGAGTCAGACATGACTTAGCAACTGAGCAACAAACGTATGGGACCAGCCTCTTTCTCCAAGCCAGATTGACAGAAAAGGGCTACAAGTGGCAGTCAAAAAAAGTAAATTGTTGAGATTCTGTCTTTTAAAGCCCATCCTGCCGTTTGAAAATAAAGCTTCTTATTTTTAGAATGCCAGCAGGATTGTTCCTGCTCTGCCCCTGCCATTTCAGTGGTGGCTTTGGGCTCTTAAACCTTAACCTTGAAAAGAAACCGTTTACATTGTAAATGCGCTGGCAGTATGAAGACTATTCTGTCGTAGAATAGCCAACGGGAGACTAGAAGTTCGGAAGGGGGCTTTTCTCCTTCCTTCTGAAAGGCCTAATCCGAGGGGCTTTCACTGGGACAAAATCAAACGCTTAGCAGTAATTGTGTGTGGGTTCTAGCTGTGAACTTGCATAAAATCTAAAATTTCACACAAACCCATTCTGTTCTGGGGATTTCACCACTGATCATGAGGAAACAGAGCTTCTGGAGGGGTTTGGGGAAAATCAAACTATGCAGACCCTCAGGCAAACACACTTGCTAACAAAACGCCTTTAAAGTCCTCCGTTCTTCTCAAACACAGGCAGCTCCGTGGCCCTCACCAGAATAGGCACCGAAAACTGCAGAGGCTCACAGGCTCTTACGTGAGGGCTTTGAGAAACCACAGCATGTTTATCTCAGATGCCTGAAGTCAGCCCTCTCAGGTAGTCTGATCCCCTATTTGTCTAGAGTTAGGCAGGAAATGGAGAAGGCAATGGCACCCCACTCCAGTACTCCTGCCTGGAAAATCCCATGGACAGAGGAGCCTGGTAAGCTTCAGTCCATGGAGTTGCTGAGGGTAGGACTCAACTGAGCAACTTCACTTTGACTTTTCACTTTCATGCATTGGAGAAGGAAATGGCAACCCACTCCAACGTTCTTGCCTGGAGAATCCCAGGGACGGGGGAGCCTGGTGGGCTGCCGTCTATGGGGTCACACAGAGTCGGACACAACTGAAGCGACTTAGCAGCAGCAGCAGCAGGCAGGAAAAGGAAAGATTCAAATTGGCTCAGTGCCTGACTCCAGGTGCTTTGATAGAGTGTCAGGTGGAAGGATTAGGTCCATTTTAGGTCCATTTTGACCAGTGGGCAAACCAGCATAGTCAGTGGATGAAGATAAGAGAAGGACACTTTTGGGAAACAGAAGATTTCCTGCCATATTAGTAAGCATGTTTTTCACAGAGGAAAAAAAACTTTTCATTTTAATCAATTCCAAGTTATCCAACTTTTTCATGAATTTGCTTTTGAAAAGGTATCTAAAAAGTCATCATCAAATTCAAGTTCACCTAGATTTCCTTCTGTATGATCTGTTAATAGTTCTTCATTTTATATTTAGGTATGGGATTCAATTTGAGTATGATTTCATTTTATCTGCTGTCTTAGTGGTTGCCAGAGTTTTTTATGCTGCTAAGTCGCTTTAGTCGTGTCCGACTCTGTGCGACCCCATAGACGGCAGCCCATCAGGCTCCCCCGTCCCTGGGATTCTCCAGGCAAGAACACTGGAGTGGGTTGCCATTTCCTTCTCCAGTGCATGAAAGTGAAAAGTGAAAGTGAAGTCGCTCAGTCGAGTCCGACTCTTAGTGACCCCATGGACTGCGGCCCACCAGGCTCCTCCGTCCATGGGATTTTCCAGGCATACATTTACAATTAATCTAAATCCACTTTCATGAAACACTATACCGCCTCATGAGTAGTATAGCTATCTCCTAGCAAAGTGTTATCAATTTCTCCCAACCATCCTTTATGACACTGATGTCATTTATTTCACTTTTCCACATGTTGTCATCTCCCAATGCATTGTTCCTACTATTACTTTAAGCAGACGGTTACCAGATTAAGAATAAAAAAAGATAAAAGCCTTGGCTTTACCTTTATTTATTCCTTCTCGGTCACTCTGCCACACTTCTGACCTACATCATCTTCCTTCTTCCCGAAGACCATTTTCCTCCTTCCCTTTAACATTTCTTGCATATCTTCTGGGCTTCCCAGGTAGCTCTAGTGGTAAAGAACCAGCCTGTCAATGCAGGAGATGGAAGAAATGCAGGTTTGATCCCTGGGTCGGGAAGATCCCCTGGAGGAAGGCATGGTAACCCACTCCAGTGTTCTTGCCTGGAGAATCCCAGGGACAGAAGAGCATGGCAGGCTGCAGTCCAGAGCCTTACAAATAATCAGACACAACCGAAGCAACTTAGCACACGCACGCATATCTGCTGATGATGAATTTCTCAGATTTTGTTTGTCTGAGAAAGTAATCCTCCTTCACTTTCAGAAGATAATTTTGTTTCATTTAGAATTTTCTATTGGTAGATATTTCTTTAAACACTTTAAATGTTTCACTCTGCTCCCTTCTTTCTTGCACAGTTTCTGATGAGAAGTCTGATATAATCTATCATTATTACTCCTATAGATAAGGTGCTTTTTCTGACTTTTTTCAATATTTTCTCTATGTCTATAGTTTTCCGCAGTTTTACTATGATGCAGTTAGGTGTTGATTTTTCGGTGTTTATCTTTCTTGGTATTCTCTGGACTTCCTGGATCTATGGTTCTTGGCCATTATTACATCAAATATTTCTTCTGCTCTGTTCTTTTTGATATTTTCCTTTACACAAATGTTACACCTTTTGATATTGTCTCACTGTTCTTTGATACTTTTTTTTGCATTTCATCTTGTGGAGTTTTTATTGTCCTGTCTTCAAGTTTGTTGATTTTTTCCTTGGTCACGTCTAGTCGACCAATGAGCCCATCAAAAGCATTCTTCATTGTCACTGGTTTTTTTCCTCTAGCACCTCCTTTGGATTCTTTCTTAGAAACTCCATGTCTCTGCTTATATTACCCATCTGTTCCTCTATGTTGTCTACATTTCCCTTTAGCATATTACTTATAATTATTTGCTTCCCAGATGGCTTAGTAAAGAACCCACATGCTAATGCAGGATATTCGAGTTCGATCCCTGGGTCCAGAATATCCCCTGGAGTGGGAAATGGCAACCCACTCCAATATTTTTGCCCAAGAAACCCCATGGACAGAGGACCCTTGTGGGCTACAGTCTATGGGGTCACAAAAGAGCTGGACATGACTTAGCAACCAAACAGCAACACAATTATTTTAAATTTCCTGTTGGATGATTTCAACATCCATATCATGTGTGAGTCTGGTTCTGATGGGTTTGTCATCTCTACAGAGTGTACTTTTTTCTTGATTTGGCATACCATGTAACTTTTTGCTTTAGGTGACACATGTGGTATCAGATAATAGGGACTAGTGTAAATAGGCCATTAGTGTAATAATATGTGCTAGTCTGGGTAGTGAAAAGGCTGCATTTAATGTCTCTTGTAGCTGCTGATGCCTAAGCTTTCAAATTCCTCTAATGTTACTCAATCTGTCTCCTTTCTTAACTCTGGGCTTTTCTGTGTAGTTTTCCCCAGAGAGAGCTTGTATCTTGCAGTTATTTTCACTGTAATCCCCCACACTGCTAGTGTGATGGCAAGATGTGAGAGACAGAGAGAAAGAGAAGGCATCCTACAACATTCTGATTAACTATCAGCCTTTCAGTGAGCCTGGATCTTGGGACTGTGACCTTCATATCGTTTCCTCAAAAGAATAGCCTTTTTTTTCTCTCTGCTCCCCATCCCATCCATGGCTATAGCATTACCAGTCAATCACCTTGAAGGCCTGTTCACTTATTAAATTGAATTTTCTTCCCTTAAGTAGGACAAGGAGGCTGGAGTAGGGAAGAATCCTCTTTTCCTCCTGTAACAAGTCTCTAGGAAAGTCCTTCCCTAAGAGAATAGGGCTTTGTCATGAAGAAAGCTCTGGCAGCCATTGTGAAATAAGCAAGAAGATTATTATTATTACAAGGAAAATTTTCTCCGATTCCCACCATGAGAATCTGATGGGATTCCTGGGGCTAAAGCTCACGAAAGCTTGGGTGGGGGGAAAGTCTAAGACTGATGAGCCCCAGCAGCTTTTCACTGCCACACTCGTCCACACTCCATATCTGGCAATTTGCTTAAATGACCATTTAAATGCCCCCACCAGTTCATGATTCTAACTCAAGGTAAGGAAATCTCTATCTCTCTACTCTTGGAGAAGGCAATTTGCCCTGAATTCACACATTTCTGAATCCAGCCTTCTCTGATGATCTGATATTACTTCTCTGATGGGTCTGAGAAAACTCACTGATTCTCAGTTTATCCAGTGTTTTCTTATAAGGATGAAGGATGGGAATAATAGCTTATGAGTTCTTCATATGTTCCAGCTGAAATTGAAAGTCCCTACTTTTATTTTGAAAATGTGTTTCTTTATTTTACATACCTTCTATGGAATATTTCTTATGATTCACAGGAATCTTCCTGGGCCTACATTTCAAAATAGTTTCTGCTGTGAAAGTTCCAAGTAGCAGACTTTGACTAGCTCTGCTGAGGAATAACAGAGCACCTGGCCTCCACCTACATCCCACACTTCTTGTTTCCTAGCCTGGAGTTTTTCTGACATAGCCCAAGACTCCTTTGGGGAACTCATGCAATCTGCAATACACAACCTAGCAGTAAAGGAGAATTAAGACCAGGAGATCATATTTGACTAACAGGAGAAGAAAGCTGATGGATAATTGGTGAGACAGAATACCAGTCCCCTACAGAACTGGCCAATTCGACAATTCACTGTGGTATTTCCTTTCCTATCTATTCCCCAATTTCTGTTCCCTAGAACTACTTTCAAGATGAATATCCTCTAGGCAAGGCTTTGGCTCAAGTTCTGCTTTTAAGGAACTTAAACTAAAAAGACTTCCCTGGTGGCTCAGATAGTAAAGTGTCTGTCTACAGTGCGAGAGACCCGGGTTCAATCCCTGGGTTGGGAAGATCCCCTGGAGAAGGAAATGGCAATCCACTTCAGTATATTGCCTGGAAAATCCCATGGACAGAGGAGCCTGGAAGGCTACAGTCCATGGGGTCGAAAAGAGTCGGACACGACTGAGCGACTTCACTTCACTTCTTCAAACTAGAAAGAAATTATTTATTCAAATAAGTTGAAAAGTGAAAGTGAAGTCGCTCAGTAATGTCCGACTCTTTGCGACCCCATGGACTGTAGCCTACCAGGGATTTTCCAGGCAAGAGTACTGGAGTGGGCTGCTACTTCCCTCTCCAGGGGTTCTTCCCAACCCAGGGATCAAACCCAGGTCTCCTGCATTGCAGATAGATGGTTTACCATCTGAGCTACACTTATTCAAAAATAAATTCTGTAACACATTAGTAAATGGAGAAAAATAACCTTTGGTCATTAAACAGATAATTGTCCTTTCATAACTTTCCATGACTTCTCCATTTGTCAGATAAATACCCCTCTTAATCTGTCCTCCCCATCCTTCCTCTGCACTGTGATAGTACTTTGTCAGTTTTACAAAATTCCCTGCTCTCATGGGCCTCCCTCTACATTTTGAGAAATTAAGAGGAGAAGGAAAAAGAGAAAACATTGAACACTGAACCCTGTTGCTTGTGCTCTTGTGTTTAGAAAGGAAGATGACCAAGAGTTAGGAAGTTCAGTTCAGTTCAGTTGCTCAGTCGTGTCCAACTCTTTGTGACCCCATGGACTGCAGCATGCCAGGCCTCCCTGTCCATCACCTCGTGGAGTCTACCCAAACTCATGTCCATTGAGTTGGTGATGCCATCTAACCATCTCATCCTCTGTTGTCCCCTTCTCCCCCTGCCCTCAGTCTTTCCCAGCATCAGGGTCTTTTCAAATGAGTCAGCTCTTTGCATCAGGTGGCCAAAGTATTGGAGTTTCAGCTTCAACATCAGTCCTTCCAATGAACACCCAGGGCTGATCTTCTTTAGGATGGACTGGTTGGATCTCCTTAAGTTAGGAAAGCATTACTCAAAGTGTTATTTGTGGGCTGGCTGTTGGTCTGCAAGCTGCCTTTTCTGTCTACTCTAAACAGATTGCTCCAAAATGCCAATCAACTACATCAGTACATGCAACATTTTGTTTAAGTGACATTTTTGATTATTATTATTTTTTTTAGTTTACAACTGACTTTTTCTTTTTTGGCAGCACAACTCCCTCAATGAAGATGCAATGTATTGATTTATATTCTTATGTTAGCCCTTTATCTCATGGTGAACTGTCTCTTTGAGTAAGACTGAAATAGAGTGATTTGAAAATATTAACTGTACATTTCTTAGCATGTATTATGTGTTAAGTATTGTTCTTTGGGATTCACTAGTATTAATTCTCAAAATATTATATATGAAGTGAAAGTGTTAGTCACTCAGTGATGTCTGACTCTTTGTGATCCCATGGCCTATAGCCCACCAGGCTCCTCTGTCCATGGGATTTTCCAGGCAAGAATACTGGAGTGGATTCCCATTCCCTTCTCCAGGGGATCTTTCCAACCCAGAGACTGAACCCAGTCTCACACACTGCAGACAGATTCTTTACTGTCTGAGCCACCAGGGAAGCCTGCATATGAGGTAGATAATGTTATTATTCTCATTTTACAAACTAGAAAACTGAGGCACAGTGAAATCCAATAATATGTCCAACATTGCACAGCTCATAAGTGGTAGCAGCAGACCCTGCAATGGACATCAGAGTGGCCCCCGGTGACCCTGGCCTTTTGGTATCCATGCCTTTGTGTAGATAACTCCTGTATTATATCAACATTAGTATGTGTGACTGAAGAATACAACAGAAGTGATAATGTGTGACTTTCACAATGCTACAGACTGAATATATGTGCCCCCTCAAAATTCCTATATTGAAATCCTGTCCCTCACTGTGATGGTGTTAGGAGGCGGGACCTTTGAAAGTGGAGTCCTCATGAATGGGATTAGTGCCCCATTGAAAGACAGTCCAGAGAGTTCTCTTGCCTTCTTTCCGTAATGTGAAGGTAGGGTCAGAAGATGGCCATTTGCACTTGGGAAGAGAGTTCTCACCAGTCACTAGCCATGCTGGCCCCTTGATCTTGGACTTCGTCTCCAGAACCATGACAAACAAATTTCTGCTTTTAAAAGTCACCCAATACAACAGACCCGTGGACACAGTGGGGGGAGGAGAGGGTGGGACGAATGGAGAGAGTAGCCTGGAAACATATACATTCCCGTTTGTAAAATAGATAGGCGGTGGGAATTTCCTGTATGATGCAGGGAGCTCAAATCCAATGCTCTGTGACAACCTAGAAGGGTGGGATGGGGTCGGGGGTGGAAGGGAGGTTCAAAAGGGTGGGGATATGGCTGATTCATATTGATGTTTGACAGAAAACAACAAAATTCTATAAAGCAATTATCCTTCAATTTAAAAATAATTTTTTTTAAAAAAGGGAAGGGACGTATGTACACTTAGGGCTGATTCATGTTGGTGTATGGCGGAAACCAGCACAGCATTGTAAAGCAGTTATCCTCCAATTAAAAATAAATAACTTCCTAAAACAAGGAAAAAACAAAATAAAAATCACCCAATTTGTGCTATTCTCTTCAAAGTGAAAGTGTTAGTTGCTCAGTCACATCCAACTCTTTGCGACCCCATGGACTGTTGCCTGCCAGGCTCCTCTGTCCATGGAATTCTCCAAGCAAGAATACTGGAGTGGGTTGCCATTTCCTTCTCCAGGGGATCTTCCCAACCCAGGGATTGAACCCGGGTCTCCCTCATTGCAGGCAGATTCTTTACTGTCCCAGCCACTAGAGAAGCCTAGCAGCTCAAACTATGAAAATGCAAGGCTAAGTCATAACAAGTATAGTTATTTCTGCCTTCCTCCCTTAGACCACTTGCTCTAGGAGTGCCAGCTTCCACGTCATGGGGGCCCTCAAGCAGCAGTATGGAGAAATCCACATGGCCACAGCCAGCACCAACTTTCCAGGGATCTTAGAAGAGTATCTTCAACTCCCATTGAGCCTGCAGAGGACTGCAGCCTGGCTGACATCTTTACTATAATCTTAGGAGACCCCCCAAGTTAGAACCACCTAGCTTAGCCACCCCCAAAGTTCTGACCCATATGATCTAAAATAATACAATGCTATTGGTGTTGTAAGTCTCAATATTGGACTAATTTCTTACACAGCAACAGGTAACTAATACGATCGTAGATCAGTCTGGCGCCAAAGCCAGTTTTCCTCATTGCTATGTAAAAGGATTGAAGACAGAAAATGCAACGATGTCCTCCTCGTGTTTTGTGATGCCGTGTTATTCAAAGCCAAGCTTGCATAGCGGCTCCCCTTATCTCAGCTAACAGCAGTGGGAAACATTCCCAACTTGAGAAAAAGCAGAGGTAGACGAGAGAGCACGGGACTGCAGTAAGATACCGTAGTTGTTCAGTAGCTAAGAAGGGTCCCATTCTTTGCAACCCCATGGGCTGTGGCCCGTGAGGCTTCCCTGTCCTCCACTATCTTCTGGAGTTTGCTCAAATCCTGGCCTAGGCAAATTTTCACCTTGGGCGTGTCCACAAAAGAGGCCATCATAACTGGAGAGACAAATAACAGCTCTTAAAGTCCAATTTCACCAAGCAGAGCTGAGAGCTGGATGTCTAATATATATATAATGTAATGTGTATAGATATATATAATGTATATATATATATACATATAATGTATAATGTACATTATATAATGTGTATGTATATACATATAATGTGTGTATATAAAGAGTAGAATTCAGAGACTGATCAATTTTTCAGAAGAGAGTGTTTGCACATGGGTTGACCTTTAGCTGCAGATGCCGTTAATGACAGCATGACCCTGCTGCTGACTAAATGAATGTCAGCATTGTAGGTGCTGTTGCAAAATGGTTGTTAATCAATTAGGATAGGTCTAAAACCAAGTCTGACAATTACTTATTGCTTTGGCCAAGTTCCTAGGAAGATAGGAACTTTCTATTCTCCCATAAGCCATTTCACAGTAATGTCATTATCTGCGCCATAAGGGGAATGCAGATAATAAAAGCAGTTGCAATTTATTAAGTGCCTACTGTGGGCTAGCTGCCATACATCTTCTATCTCAACTACTCAACTGTTGCAACACAACAGCTCCCATGAACAATGAGGGAATGGATGCAGCTGTATTCCAATAAAAGTTTATTTATGAAGCTAGGGACTAAGCTGGATCTGGCCTGGGGGCTATAATTCGCTGTCCTCAACCTAAATGTCCATCAGCAGAGGACTGGATAAAGAAGATGTGGCACATATATGCAATGGAATATTACTCGGCTGTAAAAAGGAACAAAAATGGGTAATTTGTAGATGTGTGGATGGACCAAGAGACTGTCAAACACAGTGAAATAAGTCAGAAAGAGAAAAACAAATATCATACATTAGTGCATATATGTGGACTCTAGCAAAATGGTATAGATGGTCTTATTTGCAAAATGGAAAACAGAGGCACAGACATAGAGAAGAAACATAAGGATACCAAGTGGAGGGGATGGTGGGACAAGTTGGGAGATTGGGATTGACATAGATACACTGTTGATACTGTATATAAAAAACAGGCAACTACTGAGAAGCTACCGTACAGCTCAGGAAACCCTGCTCAATGTACTCAGTGCTCTGTGGCGGCTCTGTGGGAAGGAAATCCAAAAAAGAGGGGCTAGACGTATGTGTATACATACTGATTCACTTTGCTGCACAGCAGAAGCTAACACACTGTAACGCAACTATACTCCAGCAAAACCTGATCAAAAAACTTGCTGCTCCTGCTCTGAACTGCCTCCAGCGCCAGCTAAGGCATGCTCTCTCCTCTCGTATCTTCCAGACATGCAGTTCCCCTGCCCGGGTCACACCTTTCCTCCTCCTGCTCATCCCTGCGCTCTCAGCCAGATCGTGACGTCACTAAGGGATGGTGCTGTCCACTCCTTTCTACTACTACGGGTGCCCCTGCTGTGGGCTTCCCAAACGGATGTCCTCTTTCACAAGTCTCATTTCCCTTTCCTGTAACTCCCTGTTTTCGTGTCTTTCTTTCCTGACCAACTGAGCACTCTGTGAAGGCAGGGATTAGGTTTATTCTGTTCAGTTCCTGACACACAGTAGGTGCTCAGGGAGCACTGCTGTCTAGTCGCCCGGTCGTCTCCAACTCTCTGTGACCCCGTGGACTGTAGTCCACCCGGCTCCTCTGTTCATGGGATTTGCAACGAGAATACTGGAGTGCCAAATAAAATTCTATAAAGCAATTATCCTTCAATTAAAAAATAAATAAATAAGAATACTAGCATGAGTTGCCATTTCCTTCTCCAGGAACTCTTCCCAACCCAAGGATGGAACCCACTTTGCCTGCATTGCAGGCAGATTCTTTACTGTCTGAGCCACCAGGGAAGCCGAAAGAAGTACAGGGGGAAAGAATGATTAGTATTTCAGGGAGCATCTAGGACACACTTTACCATCTCACACTTGTCTGTTTTATAATTTTTGTTAAACTGATCTCGTTCCCAAGAAACAGATTCTACGCTTACGTATTTTGTTAGACTCAGGAGCAATTTTGCCTCTATTTTACACTGCAAGACTTTCCAAATGAGGAAACGCCTGTGAAATTTGTGTTTAAGGTGCTTTCATTCTCTTGCCACTATTTCTCCACGTTGGTGACCTTTAAATTTAGCCTGAGCATAAACGGGGTTGTCAGAACATCAGGTTACATTATGCAATGAAGCTATTTGTGCCTTTTAAAGACGGACCAAGTCCCCACGTGGACTGCCCAGCCAGAAAGCTACCCTGATGATATTCTCGAAACCGAGGCAGCCAGGATTGAATCCAGAAGTGGGTCAGCGTCAAGAAGCCACATGCTTCCTGGAAACCAGTTTCGCTGAAAACAGGTCCACTCATCTCCTTCCAGAAAATAAGCAACCCTTGACTGTTGCGAGGCCTTTCTTGTTCAGGCAGATCGGATCGAGGCTGGAGTTTAAGGAAGAAGTGGGTAACTGGGCTGTGGGGCTTGTTTTTCTTTTCTTTTTCAGTGGTGGTGTGTGGAGCTGTGCACTGGGATCTCCAGGGCATTGTGGAGTCACTGACTGTCCCACCGCATCAGAGGCTCGGAGGGTTCCTGGGCTAGGGGCAGCTCCCTTCCTAGACCTGGGCCATCCCCCAGCTTTTTTGCAACTGTTGGACTAACCGCCCCACCTCTTTGTCAATAAAAAGCTCAAGGTTGGGCTAAGCAGCTCCCTGAAAGCTTTCCAGCTCTGGGTTATGCAGCCCATTTTTTCACCATAGTTTCAGAGGCAGAGCTGCAAGGGCCAGCAATGGGGCGGGGGGAAGGGAGGACGGTGCGAGGTGGGAGGGTATTGAGCCCCAAAGGATGAGTCAAGGGCTTCTGCACACACTCTTGTGTTGCCGTAAAACAAAGACCTCATGCTGTGCTCTCAGGGCCAAAGAATTCACACAAGTCTCAAGTCTGAGAAATAAGAGGAGAAGTTAGTGGTGCAGACACAGAGAGATGCAGACCGTAAGTGGGGAAAACTAGTGGACAGACTCCTCGCTTGCTCCTTGGGAAACTGCAGTGTGGCTCTCATCAAAGGACCCCTTCCTGGGCTTTTACCCCAAATAATAATAATGGCCCCGTGCGATTTTAGTTTTTGAAGCCTGCTTGCCTGCAGACAGGCAGGATCATTTAATAATAATGAAGTACATTACTGGGCACTGCCTGTCTCACAGAATGGGGCTTCTCAGGTGGTAAATTCAGGAGGCACAAGAGATGCATGTTCGATCTCTGGGTTGGGAAGATCCCCTGGAGGAGGAAGTGGCAATGTGCTCCAATATTCCTGCCTGAAGAATCCCATGGACAGAAGCCGGGCAGGCTACAGTCCATGGTGTCACAAAGAGCTGGACACGACCAAGTGTGCGCACGCTCTGGGTTATGCACGCGCACACACACACACACACACACACACATTGCAGGCACTACTCTGAGTGCCATACAAGTACCAGGTGTAGTCGGAGGCATACAAGTACCAGGTGTAGTTGGAGGCAACTTCAAGGCTAAAAATGGCTAAATATCCACAATTTCATGTCTCGTCTAATATTAACCCTTTCGATTTTACAGCGATCCTCTAAAGACTACCGTTTTCTGATGTGATGAAGTCTCGCTGGTTTTCCACCACCCTAGTCAAACGTGCCTCAGTTTTCTTCCCTATAAAATGGGGCACATTATATTACTTGCTTTATAGGGTCATCAGAGAATTAAATGAATTCACAAATGTAACAGTGACTGGTACATAAATGTTTAGCTTTACAACTGTGGACAGAGACTGCAGCCATGAAATTAAAAGACCCTTGCTCCTTGAAAGAAAAGTTATGACCAACCTAGACAGCATATTAAAAAGCATAGACATCACTTTGTCAACAAAGATACGCATAGTCAAAGCTATGGCTTTTCCAGCAGGCATGTACAGATGTGAGAATTAGACCATAAAGAAGCCTGAGCACCAAAGAATTGATACTTACAAACTGCGGTGCTGGAGAAGACTGTTGAGAGTCCCTTAGACTGCATGCAGATCAAACCAGTCAGTCCTAAAGGAAATCAGTCCTGAATGTTCATTGGAAGGACTGATGTTGAAGCTGAAACTCCAATACTTTGGCCACCTGATGCAAAGAGCCTACTCATTAGAAAAGACCCTGATGCTGGGAAAGATTGAGGACAGGAGGAGAAGGTGGTGACAGTGGCTGAGAGGGGTGGATGGCATCACCAGCACAATAGAGATGAGTTTGAGCAAGCTCCGGGAAGTAGTGATGGACGGGAAGCCTGGCGTGCTGCAGCCTGTGGGGTAACAAAGATCCCGACGTGACTGAGCAACTGAACAACAACAAATGTTGTTAGGGCCTTCATTTGAGAAACACCCTGTGTAAAGCCTTTCCATTTTTTTTTCTGCTGGACACTTATTTTTTTCTCCTTCTGCAATAGCACCCCAATTCTCCTTCAAGATAGCTCATCTTCCTCCTGGCAGGGGCTGTCCGTTAAGCTCCCTTGTTCCCTCTAGCTGTGAAGTGTTCATGTGGCCCAAAGTGAGTCAGTCCCAATTTTTCCTGCTTTCTGTACTTTTCAAGGGCTTCCTAGGTGGCACGCTGGTAAAGAATCCACCTGCGAACGCAGGAGACCTAGGATTGATCCCTGGGTCGGGAAGATCCCCTAGAGAAGGAAATGGCGACCCCCTCCAGTATTCTTGCCTGGAGAATGGCATGGACAGAAAAGAGCCTGGTGGATTACAGTCCACGGGGTCACAAAGAGTCAGACACGACTGAGCACATGTGCACGTACTTTTCGAAGCCAGGCTGTTCTGCTTTCTTTCTGATTTTGCAGCTACTCTGGGTCCTTCCAATAAGTTCATTTTTTCACAATGGGGGGCAAAGAGGGAGGGGTTTGGGTGGTAATTTTGCAGGTTGTTAACAAGTTAATTGGCTTGTCTTTGCAATCAAAGATCCTTAACATACATATCATTGGAAATAGGCATTTTAACCTATTCCTTCTAAACAATGAAACTAGCTAGAGTGTACTGACTCTGTGTCAAGATCTTTACTGTGTGATTATGTTTAACACATCTCAGCCCCATTTTGCACATTAAGAAATTGAAGACCTAGATTTTCTTCCCTGTTCTCCCAGTCAATGGCTGTGCACGCTTGAACAAGACTCTTAACCTCTCTGAGCCTCTGCCTCCTTCTGTACAAAGTTGGGGCTGGGGGGAGGGGTGGTCAGTTACACTGCCCACTGCCAGGCAGTTTTGAAAATCAAACAAAATGATGGAGTTACAAAAGCACTTTGGAAGCTGATTAAGTGCCATATGAATGGAAAATCGCATGGCGATTTTCTTTATCCAAAGGATATATGTTAACTCCTCTTCCTGGTGCCTAATTTAAGTCGTTCTTTCTGCACAGAAATAATAATTTCTAAATGTAGGTTTTCACGTGAAAGTCCTGACTGATATGCAGCCCAGGATAATAAGGCTCTCTTCCTTGAAAGCACCTCCGTGGGTTTCCTGGCTGTTTTATTCCCTTGCCAGCTGGATCATGGCTGAAGCTTATGTTCTTTACTCTTCTCATCAAACTTAGAGGCCTTTTCTCTCCTTTCAGTCTTATTTTTCCTCCTGTCTTTTCCAACCTCACAGCTCCCCCAAGGATCAATAAATGCCAGCAGTGACTACACACAGCCTTATGAGGGGTTTTAGTAAATTAGGAATTAGATCCAACTTTCTGTTAGAACTGAGATTCAGATGAAGGTTTTCTAAAGTCTACCAAGGATTACACAAAGAGTAAGCACGAATAGTGAAAATTAGGGATATTATTTCCAAATGCCAGTGTTTTTAATAGGCAAATAATGCGGGGGATCAGGCTGCAGCATATTAGCAAAGAAGAAAGAAAAAACGAGAGGAAGGGAAGCATATTTCACTTGTGAAGCCAGATGAATGTTCTTATTGGCCCATAGTGCCATCTTGTGGACCATTTGCAAATAGCGCTCAGCTTCCGGTTGTGATTGCTTTAGCCTGTCTACTCTTCATCACTTACAATACCCATGCAAGCGTGCTTAGTCGCTCAGTCGTGTCCAGCTCTTTGCGACCCCATGGACTGTAGCCCACCAGGTTCCACTGCCCACTGGGATTTCCCAGGCAAGAACACTTGAGCAGATAGCCATTTTCTCCTCCAAGGGATCTTCGCAACCCAGGGATCGAACCCACATCTCCTGTGTCTCCTGCATTGTGCATGCGTGCATGCCAAGTCGCTCAGTCGTGTCCAGCTCTTCGCGACTCCATGGACTGTAGCCCACCAGGCTCCTCTGCCTATGGAATTCTCTAGGCAAGAGAACTGGGGTGGACTGCTACGACATACTCCAACAGGGGATCTTCCTGACCTAGTGATCGAACCCGAGTCTCCGGCAGCTCCCGCATGTACGAGGATTCTTTATCCACTGAGCCATTGGGAAAGACCACAGCATCCACTGGAGCTTGTAAATGATAATGATTTCCTGATAACCCATGAGAGCATAGATGATCATACCCAGTAGAGCTCTCAAACTAGAACTATTTAGGCATGGTTGACCAGTTGTCCGGTGCTTTTCAAAATTACTTATTTATTTGACTATAGGCCTTAGTTTCAGCACTTAGGATCTTCCATCCTTCTTGTGGCATGTGAATTCTTAGCCAGGGCAAGTGGGATCTAGTCCTCTGACCAAGAATGGAACACAGGCCCCCTGCCCTGGGAACATGGAGTCGGCCACTGGACCACCAGTGAAGTCCCAAGTCATCCTATGCTTTTACCTTTTCCTCTTGCCCTCTGTAATAGTAAATGTCCATGGTTCTCCTCTCTGATAGCATCTCTATAGCCTTCTTCACCAAATACACTCTGTGTAACTCCTAAGGTCTGATCTTCACTTTCTCATTGTATATGCATGGTTCCTCAACTTTCACAGGTTACATAACCCACAAAGAACAAGTAGTCAGCCAGGGACTGTGGTCCTTCTTTCCAGGAAAAAGACACTCATATGACCATCTCCTTCACACACATACTCTCTCTCCTACAAATACACATACACACACACAAATTAGTGACTCAGTCGTGTCTGACTCTTTGCAACCCCATGGACTGTAGCCTACCAGGTTCCTCCGTCCATGGGATTTTCCAAGCAAGAATACTGGAGTGGGTTGCCATTTCTTTCTCCTATGGGAGCAGCCAAATTCACTTCGCAATTCAAAATTCACTGCATATGCTACCAACTCTGGGAAGCCAACCATAATTAGAGAGAATCCAAATTTCCATTTTGTGATCTCTTAAGTCAACTTTTTATTCTTTACCTAAAATATTTCAGACTTCTCACAGTTTTTAACTGACTGTGGGTGTGAGCATGCTAAGCTGCTTCAGTCGCATCCAACTCTTTGTGACCCCATGGACTGTAGCCCTCCAGGCTCTTCTGTCCATGGGATTCTCCAGGCACGAATACTGGAAGGGGTTTCCATGCCCTCCTCCAGAGGATCTTCCTGACCCAGGGATTGAACCTGTGTCTCCTGCATTGACAGGCAAGTTCTTTACCACTAGCGCCACCTGAGAAGCCTATAACTCACCCTGTCTGTGTGTTAGTCCTTTAGTTGTATCTGACTCTTTTGCAACCCCATGGGCTCTATCCATGGAATTCTCCAGGCAAGATTACTTGAATGGGTTGCCATTCCCTTCTTCAGGGGATCTTCCCACCCCAGGAATCAAACCCGGGTCTCCCACGTCACAGGCAGTCTTGACCGTCTGAGCTACCAGTAAGTAAGTAAAGTCGCTCAGTTGTGTCCGACTCTTTGCGACCCCGGGAAGATGCTAATTCTTGAGGAAAGAAAGCCTGTCCTATTTACTTTTGCAAGCTCCATAAGAATAGAGGGAAGGCAGTTAAGCTTCCCAAGCCTTGGTTCTTCCATACGCAGGAATCTGACAGCTTCTATAAGTGGGTCCTTGGGAGGGGACTCAACAAGGAGATAAGCGTGATGTACTTGGCACGTTTCCTGGCACACACTTGGTCAAATATGTTTCTTGAATAAAAGGATTCTCAGACAACAACAAAAAGCTGAGGTCACTGTCTCAAAAAATATGTATATATCTTTCCATGATTTTGGAAACAAGCAGATTGTCCCTTCTGTCTGTTAAAGTGATTAAGTCCCTAAATGTCAGGAACTGAGCCAGGGGCTAAGGATGCAAAGGGAAATCCACATGTTGCTCCAATAGGTCTGATCTTTCCACCTTCCCAGTCAATACCGAGACACCTCCCTCTGAAGCATGACTATATCAGCCATATTTATGAAAGTCAATTATAAAGCATTATTTTGTTTAAGACTGTGCTCCTGGCTTTTCACTCTGAGCTGAAAAGGAACATGAGTTATCTGCTGTGGCTGGCTTCAGTCTCATGGCAGCAATGGTCTTAACAGTACCTGCCAGAGCAGAAAGAGCACTCAAGTTGGAGGTGGTGGGTCTAACGCCACGGGGCATGTCCTTCTCCTCCAGACCACATTGCCCAAAGAACAGTGAACCCACCTTCTGTCATTCCTGAAGGTACCTCAACTGTTGATATCCTTCAGGATGTGTGTGTGGTCAGTCACCCAGTCACGTCTGACTGTTTGCAACCCCATGGGCGGTGGCCCACCAGGCTCCTCTGTCCACAGAATTCCCCAGGCAAGAGTACTGGAGTGGGTTGCCATTTCCTCTTCTAAAGGATCTTCCCGACGCAGGGACAGAACCCGTCTCTCTTGCATCTCCTGCACTGGCAGGCAGATTCTTTGCCACTGTGCCACCTGGAAATCTATTTGGAAGTTCATGTTTCTAATTAAAAATCTGTTTACAACCTAAAAAATAATATCTTCCTGAGTTCTGCCGTCTTTCTTGCCAGATCACTTCCCAGAATGTTGATCCACTCCTACCTGTTTCTCCACACCCTTGCCATACGTGTCAGACTTCATATTCTGTAACAATCTGACTCTAATCCACCGGACAGGTGCAGTGTGGTATCTCATTACCGCTTATTCTTTATTGAAGTATTGTTGATTTTCAATGTTGTGTTCATTACTGCTGTTCAACAAACCGATTCAGTTATACACACATACACATATATGCCTATATATACATTTATTTTTTACAGTCTTTTCCAGCATGGTTTATCATAGGATATTAAATAGAGTTCTCTGTGCTATACAGTAGGACCTTGTTGTTTATCCATTCTACATATAAAAGCCTACACCTGCTGACCCCCAGCTCCTGCTCCACCCCTCCTCCAACCCCCTTCCCTTTGGCAACCGCAAATATGATCTCTATGTCTGTGATTTTATTTCTGTTTCATAGGGAGGTTCATCTGTGTCCTGTTTCACATGTGAGGGATACCATATGGTAATTTGCTTTCTCTGTCTGCCTGACTTCACTTAGTATAATCATCTCTAGTTGCACCCACGTTGCTGCAAATGGCATTGTCTTGCTCTTTTCGTGGCTGAGTAGTGTTCCATTGCATATGTACCACATCTTCCTTATCCATTCCTCTACCAGCGGACATTTAGCTTGTTTCCGTGTGTCACTGCTGTTTAAATTGGGCATTTCTATGATGAAGAGTGAGTCTGAACTCTTTTCCATGCTTGTGAGCCGCTCGAGGTGTCTGTTCTGAATCCCCTACTCTTTGACCATTGTGTTAGTATTTGTGTCTCTTTGTCGTTCTTGATTTGCCAGAGCACTTTGTGCATACTCAGTACTAATTTCATTCAAAATTTCTCCCGTTGTTTCATTACCTTGCACGTCTATGTTTCTGCATTTAGGTCTCAAATTGTCTAAAAGTTCTCCCTTTGTATATGGTGTGAGGTAGAGATCCCACTCTACTTTTCTCTCTAGTACTAATCCATTTCCCAATATCACCATCTTAAGAACTGGCCCTTTCCTTTTGATACGTCTGCCATTTCTTTCATATGTCAAATTCCTAGATATATATGCATCTGCTTCTAAAGTTTCTATTCAGCTCCATTCTTGTAGTTGGTTATTCCTGTACCAACTCTTTTTGTTACCATATCATGGCAGTATGTCTGCATATTTGCCAAGGAACTCCCCCTTATTTTCTCTTCTTTTAAAAACTTGACTTGGTGGGACTTCCCTGGCAGTCCAGTGGTGAAGATTCTACACTTCCAATGCACAGGGCAAATGTTTGATCCCTGGTTAGGGAACTAAGATCCCACATGCTATGTGGCATGGCCAAAAATCCAGTTAATTAATTTTTCAAATGGACTTGGCTACTCATAGACTTTTAATAACAGCCTCAAGTTTGAGAGTCTGCTAATTTGATCAAAAAAAATGTTGAAATTTTAATTGTGTTTAATTCATAGACTGATTTTAGGAGTTTTGACTCCATTACAATGTCAAGGCATCCCACTTGTGAACATAAGGTCCAGTCATGTTTTCAGGTGGTTGGCTATGTTTTAATAAAAGCTTTAAATTACTCTCTGTAGAGTTTTGTGCATTTGTTAATAAATTCTTAGAGATATTACAGATTTATCACTATTGTGAAAATTGTATTATTTTCCACTATGTTTTTTAGCTTTTATTCCCGGTGTAGAGGGACACAGAAATTGGAATAGTCTTGCCAACACTCCCACTCTCTCTCACTAGTTCTAACAGTTGGCAACTTTGAGGCACTACGTGGATGCCCACAGCGTCCTCCCCATGCCGTCTGTACAGGAAGAGAGGCTGGAGTCCAGCCTCAGGTTGCCTCCTAGTGAGTTGAAGGAGGAGAGGGGATGATGCCTCAGGACATTGAGCCTCTGATATTACACGTTCTTCTCAGTCTCCCCTATCAGCCTCACCACCAGGCAACACTGGCCTCGGCATTACTCATACTCTCTTGGGGTTGCCTCAACAAAGGACCACAGTGGGGTGGACCAAGCAACAGAAGAGATCTGGAGGCTTGAAGTCTGTGATCAAACTATCAACATGGTGGATTCCCTCAAAGACCTGTGAGGGAGAATCTGTCCTCTGCCTCTCCCTGTGCTCCTGGGGGCTAGCTGGCCATCTCTGATGGTTCTTGGCTTGCAGAAGCCTCACCTCCATCTCCACTTTCACCCTCACGTGGCTTTCTCTTTGTGTGTGTGCCTGTCACCAGCATCCCCTCTTTGTGAGGACGGCTGCCATATTGGATTCGGGCTCACTTGCTCCATCCATCTTGACTAATTGCATCTTCAATGACCTTATTTCCAAATAAGGTCACATCCTGAGGTACTAGGGGTGAGGACTTCAACATATGAATTTTAAGAAATTCAACCTTTTTACAAAGTCAGCCAACTCTCAAATTTGAGGCTGTTATTAAGAGTCCATGAGTAGCCAAGTCCCTTTAAAAAGTTAATCAAGTTGTTTTTTGGACCATGCCACACAGCATGTGGGATCTTAGTTCCCTAAGCAGGGATCAAATACGTCAACCTTCAAGAACCTTCCTGAGCCCTGAGCTCATCTCCTCTTTGGCACGCAGAGAGGAAGGAAGGTTGCCCCACCTCTTGTTTGCTCCCCGCTGCAGCTGCGCGTAAATGACATTCTTAGCTGTCTCCGGCCAGGCCTGGGCTTGTGCTGCTGTGCTTCTGGTTCCCACTGCCAGAAAGTAAAGAAGAGAGAAGCAGACACAAGAGAGCATCCTTAGGGCTTTCCCTGGTGGCTCCCTGGTTAAGAATCCGCCTGCCAATGCAGGGGACGTGGGGTCGATCCCTGGTCTGGGAAGATTCCACATGCCTCTGGGCAACCAAACCCATGAGCCACAACTACTGAGCCCTGGAGCCCTAGAGTGGTTGCTCCACAAGCGAACCCACTGCAGTGAGAAGCCTGTGCACCATAGCCAAAGGATGGCCTCACTCGCCGCAACTAGAGAAAGCCCACATGCAACAGTGAAGACCCAGCACAGCCAAAATTAAATAAATAAAACAGAGAGAGAGAGAGAAAGAGAGGATCCTCCACCCAAAGGGCCCCCTCTCCCCATTCTGAGCCATCGGTTTTCTTCCACAATGTGGCCCAGTCACTGTTTTGTCTGTGGGAGCTGATCGGTTTCCTTCACATTCTCAGGTCCACCACCCTCTCTCTTGCTTCATCCTCGTCAAAGAATGCTTTCAAGGCAGGGAGACACAGTCTATGTTAATTTTCCATCTAGGCAGAGCATTTTTTTCTGTGCTCCAAAATCACAGCAGACGGTGATTGCAGCCATGAAATTAAAAGACACTTACTCCTTGGAAGGAAAGCTATGACCAACCTAGATAGCATATTAAAAAGCAGAGACATTACTTTGCCAACAAAGGTCCATCTAGTCAAGGCTATGATTTTTCCAGTGGTCATGTATGGATGTGAGAGTTGGATGGTGAAGAAAGCTGAGCACTGAAGAATTGATGCTTTTGAACTGTGGTGTTGGAGAAGACTCTTGAGAGTCCCTTGGACTGCAAGAAGATCCAACCAGTCCATCCTAAAGGAGTTCAGTCCTGGGTGTTCATTGGAAGGACTGATGTTGAAGATGAGACTCCAATACTTTGGCCACCTCATGCAAAGAGTTGACTCATTTGAAAAGACCCTGATGCTGGGAAAGATTGAAGGCGGGAGGAGAAGGGGACGACAGAGGATGAGATGGCTGGATGGCATCACCGACTCGATGGCCATGGGTTTGGGTGGACTCCAGGAGTTGGTGATGGACAGGGAGGCCTGGCGTGCTGTGGTTCCTGGGGCCCCAAAGAGTCGGACAAGACTGAGTGACTGAACTGAACTGAACTGAGTCAGAACCATTCTTTACCTGGAGCTGTTCTCTTGAGACCTGAGTAGACAGCCCAGCCCAGCTGTTCATTCACCAGTGATTTCCGATTTAGGAAAGGAAAAAAAAAAAAAAAAAATGGAGCTTTCACAATTCCCGTAATAGAAGTACATGGATAGGTAATTAAAGCTAAGGCAAAGTTTTAAACCACATCTTAAAGATTTTTGCTCAAGAAAGACTAAGCATCTATAGAAAAGTTAGGACATTGATAAATGATAGTTTTCCGGGCAGGGTTATTGCTACAAACAAAAGGATGCTGGGTAAAAGGCCATCGATACGTTTGTTTTTCTTTCAGCCCTTATTCAGTTGATACTGTGGTTCCTCCTCCTGTTCTCATGCTGTTCACAGTCACTGTAACGACAGGGGCCCTGGGGTGGGAGGCAAGGTGCTCAGAGGTTTCTCGTTGTCACTGAGTCTCCTTGAGTGGGTTCCCATCCAGCAATGGGACAGATTATCAAAGTTCTCACCAAATTTAACACGAAATAGTGTGTGTTTGTTACGGAGTAAAGAGGAGTGTGCATTGTGTTTTTGTTAGTTTTTCTGAGAGCTTAAAGAAGCTAAAGCTCCAAGAAATTTTGCTCTGAGTTTCTCTCACCTTTCTGTAGCTCGCAGAGAGCTACATAGACCTATTTGAAATGATCTGAAATCAGGTGGGCTTTATATAGCCGATGGTAACATGAGATTGGCGTGCTGCAGTCCACGGAGTCACAAAGAGTCAGACACGACTTGGCGACTGAACAACAGCAACGTGAGATTAATAAGGACACCGTTTGACTCTAAAGTCAGGGCTCCCCTGGGGGCTCAAATGGTAAAAAAATCTGCCTGCAATGTAGGAGACCCGGGTTCGATCCCTGGGTCGGAAAGATCGCTTGAAGAAGGGAATGGTTACTCACTCCATTATTCTTGCCTGGAGAATTCCTTGGACAGAGGAGTCCTGCGGACTCCACAGTCCATGGGGTCACAAAGAGTCAGACATGACTGAGCAGCTAACACTCTACATTTCTACTTGGGTAAAGAATGAATGTGTTCTGGAAACATCTGATAGAATGCAAGAAAAAAACCAGCACTCTTTTGATTTAAGGAACTGACTTCCAAAACGAAGGGGTTACAAACTCACAGATAAAGAGAAGAAATTAGTGGCTACCAGTGGGGGGAGGGAGGTGGGGAGTGGAAAATAGGGTAGGAATTAAGAGGTACAAGCTATTATGTATAAGATAAGCTATAAGGAAGGATATGTTGTACAACACAGGGAATACAGCCAGTATTTTGTAGTAACTAAGTGGAGCCTAACCTTTAAAAATTGTGAATCACTATATTGTAGAGCTGCAACTTATCTAATACTGTACATCAACTATACTTGAAAAAAATGAAGGGGTTATAAAAGATCTTCAAAATGGAAGGTTCTCTCTATCCCCTGAGAGCTCAGAGAAGCACTGTGTTCTCTTTTCATGGAAAAACCCCATGTCTCAGAAGACACTTAGAACCCTCGTCCCTTCAGAGAACAGATTATCCACCTACAATGAGGAAAGTATGCATATAATGCTATTAACAGTCCTTTTAGATTAGGACTTATGCCTGCCTGGATGCTGTTGGACTTTATTTTTTAAGAAAAGTTTTAGGTTCACAGAAAGACTGAGCAAAAAGCAGAGAGCTTCCATATGCTCACAGCCTCCCCAATTCTTAACTTCCCCCACAAAGGGGGCACATTTGTGAAAATCCGTGAACCTTCATGAACTCATTATTATCACCCAAAGTTCGTAACCGAAATCAAAGTTCACTCTTGGTGTCGCACATTCTGTGATTTAGACACACGTGGGCTTCCCGGGTAACGCTAGTGGTTAAGAACCCGCCTGCCAATGCAGGAGACTTAAGAGACTCTGGTTCGATCCCTGGGTCAGGAAGATCCCCTGGAGGAGGGAATGGCAAGCCCCTCCAGGATTCTTGCCTAGAGAATCCCGTGGACAGAGGAGCCTGGCGGGTCACAAAGAGTCATCCACCACTGAAGCAACTTAGCATGCACGCATAATGACGTGGGTCCATCGTTATAGTATCATACAATCTTCCCCAGTGGCTCAGCGGTAAAGAATCCACCTGCGATGCAGAAAACACTAGTGATTTAGTTCGATTCCTGGGTTGGGAAGATCCCGTGGAGAAGGCATGGCTGCCCACTCCAGTACTCTCACTTGGAGAATGTCATGGACAGAGGAGCCTGGCGGGCTACAGTCCATGGGGTCACAAAGAGTCCTACACAACTAAAGTGACTGAGCGTGCATGAAGTACCATACAGAATAGTTTCACCGCTCTAAAAATCCTCTGTGCTCTTCCTGTCCATCACCCCTCCCCTTCTAATGCCTGCGTTTTTTAAATATCAATAAACATCCGTATTTTGCGGTAATTTTAGAGTTTCAGACAAGTTGCAAAGATGTTACACAGAGTTCCTGTACACCCCTCAGCCAGTTTCACTCACTGGAAACATCTCACCTTTTCACAGTACACTTGTCAAAACCAAGACCCTGACATTTAACCAAGCTCCAGACTTCATTTGATTTCATCATTATTTTTTGCTACACCCTTTCTAGTGCCCAGACCCAGCTCAGAGTGCCACGTTGCATTTAGCTGTTGTGTCTTCCTGGTCTCCTCTGGCCTGTGACTTGGTAGCTGTGACCTTGAGAGTCGTAAAAATGTTGATCAAATACCCTATAGAATATCACATAACCTGGGTTTGCCTGTTTGTTCGTTTTTTGTTTTTTTTTTCATTATTAGCCTGAGGCTATGAGGTTTTTGAACAAATATACAGGTATGAATCAATCTTCTCCTTACATCCAATTAAGGGGTGCAGGACATCCAGGTGGCATCGTATCACATGATGTAACTTTTATTGTTCATTTACAGGTTTCTCCCCTGTAAAGGTGCTCCTATTCCCTTGCCCTGTGCTATTCTTTGCAAAGAGTCACTGAGTGTAACACACTCTCACTGGTGGGGGAGGTGGGAGAGGAGGGTGTGGCAATTAAACCTTAGCTCTTGAAGGCGGACCATCTACTCATATTATTTGGAACTCTCCTTTATTGCTTGCTCTTTCGATGTATATCTTCCCTTCTGGCTTGTAGTTTGTTTGTCTTAGCTGTGTGCCAGTCATGTGGAACAGCTGGCTGGTACCAGCTTGGGAGGGCCTACTGCCACATTTTCAGGACTTTCACAAGCTGGTTGACATACCAGTCTGCAGTCAGTGTGCTGGGAGTATTTACACCGCAGACATTGGCAAACACTCCAAATCAAGACCCCACTCCACCCCTGGAACTGGTTGTTAAACACTTAGCCAGCAGACCCCTGTATCATCTATGTGATCAGATATTATTATGGGCCCTTTATTTCTTTGCTGATTGAAACAGAAAGTGGAGTTGGAAGATGTCCTTGTTCTGCCATCCCCCTCCTGCATCAGACACTAGCCCATCGTGTACGGAAAGGCCCAGCTGTACATCTAGGTGGCCCATCTGCTGTGTGCCTCTGTCAATGCGTGAAATACACCACTCTTCAGGCTCCCAGCTGAGAAGGTTTTAATACTTGTATTTTTATATACTGTCCTGAATGCACACATGAGGTTTCCGGTCAAAGCAATCCTTATTCTTTACTTACAACAATAACTGCACCCACTCCTCATGCCCCCTTTCTTCCTCCTTCTGGGGTGATACAATGTGAGCCTCACAGGCACAAAGGGAGGTGCCCAACCACAGGGAGGGGCTCTGAAAATTTATATCTGGGAGTGCCTACGCATGTTGTTCCCTGTGCTCCAGAGAGAGGGAGCAAAACCTCATTTCTTTAAGGTATATGCTTTCCTTTGGGGGAAACAAGGAGAAAATTCCAGAATTTTTACACTTTGGAATTTAAATAACTATCTCTAGGGTGTAGAGAAGACAAACTGAAGTTTACAACTAAGAGTCTTATCCCCCTTATCGTCCATGTGTGCCGAGGACACACATGGAGAGATAAGCCTCCTAAGGCTTTTCAATCAGTCTTTAACTTCTCAAATTGGTCCTTCAATCCAAGTCCTGGATTTCTTTGCTCAGAAAGCCCTAACTAGTGAAAACATATAAGTATTTACTCTCCTGGCTCACACCATCATCTAGGAGAAGGAAGAGACAGTACAGATTCTGAGGTTTTGTTTAACAAGGACTAAAACAATGACAGAACTCCTTGGCTGAGCTCAGCTTCTGGAGTCTCACATTTTCTTGTGTTATTATCCAAAACACCATCGTTATAGCTTCACCAAAAGAGGCAGCCCCGATTTGTAGAAATCTAAGGATGAACTCCTGGGGCTTCCCAGGTGGCGCAAGAGGTAGAGAGCCTGCTTGCCAGTGCAGGAGACTTTAGCGACACAGGTTCAATCCCTGGGTCGGGAAGATCCTGTGGAGGAGGGCATGGCAACCCACTCCAGTCTTCTTGCCTGGAGCACCCCATGGACAGAGGAGCCTGATGGGCTGCAGTCCACAGGGTCACAAAGAGTCGGACACGACCGAGCATGCACACCACGCATACTGTGTGCCTCTTTGTCTTCAGTCTTGGATCCAAGTCACTGACCATAGAGAGTAAAGTCCCAGTCAGTTCTCTGTTACACAATCACATCTCCAAGAGGTCGACTGTAGGAAAGATGTCAAAGCCCACTGTCGAATCCCACATTGCATTTACCGTGTTTAATAGGATGACTGTGACATTGCAGCTTCTGTTGCTGTTCTGTTCAGTTGCTCAGTCGTGTCCAACTCTTTGTGACCACAAGACCTGCAGCACATCAGGCCTCCCTGTCCTTCCCTATCTCCCAGACTTTGCTCAAACTCATGTCCATTGAGTCAGTGAAGCCATCCAACCATCTCATCCCCGGTTGCCTCCTTCTCCTCCTCCCCTCAATCTTTCCCAGCATCAGGGTCTTTTCCAATGAGTCTGCTCTAGAGTGACATTGCAGGCACTCAATAACTCTTAAATGAATGAATCAATGGAAACAGTGACAGACTTTATTTGGGGGGGGGGCTCCAAAATCACTGCAAATGATGACTGAAGTCATGAAATTAAAAGACGCCTGCTCCTTGGAAGAAAAGCTTTGACAAACCTAGACAGTTATTAAAAAGATGCCTGCTCCTTGGAAGAAAAGCTTTGACAAACCTAGACAGTTATTAAAAAGCAGAGACATTACTTTGCCAACAAAGGTCCATCTAGTCAAAGCTATGGTTTTTCCAGTAGTCATGCATGGATGTGAGAGCTGGACTATAAAGAAAGCTGAGCACTGAAGTATTGATGCTTTTGAACTGTGGTGTAGGAGAAGACTTTTGAGAGTCCCTTCGACAGCAAGATCCAACCAGTCCATCCTAAAGGAAATCAGTCCTGAATATTCATTGGAAGGACAGATGCTAAAGCTGAAACTCCAATACTTTGGCCACCTGATGTGAAGAGTCGAGTCATTAGAAAAGACCCTGATGCTGGGAAAGATTGAAGGCAGGGAAAGAAGGGGACGACAGAGGATGAGATGGCTGGATGGCATCACTGACTCAATGGACATGAGTTTGAGTAAACTCCGGGAGTTGGTGATGAACAGGGAGGCCTGGCGTGCTGCAGTCCATGGGGTCGCAAAGAATTGGACATGACTGAGCAACTGAACTGAACTGAACTGAATGAATCAATAAATCAGTCAATCAATCAATCAATTTGATTCTATGTTGGGAACCAAATTAGAGACTGGATTCTGTCTTTTCCTTACATTGGTACTTAATGGATTTTGTAAGGAGGCATTAGTCACCTCTCATCTAGCACTGATAATAAAGATTAAAAAACAGGCACCCAGTAAATACTGGGTAGGTATTATGGTTTTAAATCCTTCAACAGCCCTATGAAGTAAGTATTATTGTCCTTGTTTTGTAAATGAGGAAATTGAGGCTCAGGTACTTTAGTAAAATGACCAAGGACTCTCAGGATATATCTGGTTAGTATTCAAGATTTCTCTCTGTATGTTTCCTGACCGAGAATGTGCAGGTTTTAGCTTTTGACTCTAATGTAGGGATGGCATCCGGGTGTGGTTTCACAGGACAACATTTAGGTGGTAGTTTTTGCCTGGAGCGCCATATCAAGGTCAGTGCTGTGATCCCAGTCCAATCCATTGAGTATGCCTGCTGTGCCTACCTAAGGGGGAAAGTGGTGGACACACGTACCAGCCCTGATCCAGGCAAGTGTCCATACTTTTTACAGCCAAATTAGAAACTCTCAGTCTGTCTTTGGTCTCTCCAGTATCCCTGCTTCTGCCGCCTCATCCCCTCCTCTTCCTTAGACTGGGTGTCCAGTCTCTCCCTCACTCTGGCTTTGATATGGATCACTTTCATTCATCTGTAATGACTCTCCCCGTGTGTGCTTGCACTTGGTCTTTAGAGTCACAGGCTGCTATACTGAGTGCAAAGTGTGCCTGACCTAGAATCACAGGGCATTCCTTCCTCCCCCTAGCTGCCTGTGTGATGCTGTAAAACTGACTTAATTTTACTCAGACGATCATAACTCCTGCCAGACCTACTTCTAGCCTTGCCTTGAGAATTAAACAAATTTAATTAATTAAAAGAGGATATAAAGTCTTACTATCGGGATGTTGACAGCATTTGTCTGCTGTGGAAGGAAGTTCCAGACTTTCAGGAGGAGACAGTCTCCCTGACAAGTCTAGTTTCTCAGACCCTCTGCCACTATCCCATGTGGGCTTTGGCTAGTAAATGGCTCTGTGCTTGCATGCTCAGTCATGTAAGAAGACTCTGCAATCCCACGGACTGTGGCCCACCAGACTCCTCTATCCATAGAATTCTCCAGGCCGGAATACTAGAGTAAGTAGCCATTCCCTTCTCCAGGGGATCTCCCCAACCCAGGGATTGAACCCAGGACTCCTGCATTGCAGATGGATTCTTTAACAGCTGAGCCAGAAGGGAAGCCTGTGATGTTCAATAAATGTTAAATACTGGAAACAAACTCTTTGCCTTCCTTCTCACTTCTTCACCTGTCAGTTGCTTCCAAGCCAGCAATTACTTCAGCCACCAAGGTTCTTCATTCCTGATCTTTCCCAGAAATTGTTCCAGCAATAGGAAGTGGTGTTGCAGAGTAGATAAGAGTGTAGTCTTTGGGTTCGAAGCCCAGGTCTGCCACTTGTGAGCTCTATGATCTTGGGCAGGGTCTTTTGCCCCTTTTGAGCCTTGATTTCCTCCTCTGTCAGATGGTATCGCCATCACAGTATGGTAAGAAATGTTACGAACATAATTTATTCGTGTAGTGCCTTGCACATGGCAAGTTGTAAGGGTAGTTGATGGCTGCTTATTCTCACTAGTCTGTAAGTGCCAAGAAGGCTGGGACTGCGGCTGGCTTTTTCTCCTCTGAACTTCTGCCATCCGAAGTGAATAAATGAGTGAACAAATGAGACAAGATGTATTGGGAAAGTAAGTCCCCCTGCTCCCGAATCATGTTTTCTGTTGTATCTCCACATTGTTTGTTCCCAGCAAACTGTGGGGAATGAACACATATTTGTTGAATGAATTACTGGCCCTTAATCAAAATGAGTCTCCAATTACATAATGGAGAGCCCTGAAAATGAGATTCAAGATAAGAAATTTCGTCTTATGGGCCTTTCAGAGATAACCTAGTCCATTAATCTGGATAAATCCAATGTCGATGCACCCTCCATTTCAAAATTATACGCAAGTGAAAAACAACGGAAAGCGTGTTAGTTACTCAGTCTCTTTGAGACCCGATGGACTCTACAGCCTGCCAGGCTCCTCTGTCCATGGAATTCTCTAGGCAAGAATACTGGAGTGAGTAGCCATTCTCTTCGCCAGGGTATCTTCCTGACCCAGGGATCAAATGCGGGTCTCTGCCCCGCGGGTGGATTCTTTACCAGCTGAGTCACCAGGGAAGCCCAGTGTAAATGCAATGTGTGTGTATCATTTCTTCCTTGCAATAAAAGCAGGCTGATGGTAAAATTGTCTTAATAAGTCAAGCTACACTCTCTCCTTCCTTGGGCTTAAATGAATATCTCTGTGATACAGCCCAAATTTTTATAGCTGTATTCAAAAACTTTTCTTTTTACCAACTACGGACATCACTTGCTGTATTTTGTGAAGTTCTCAATCCATACGGTCGCAAAGAATCAGACACGGGTGAGTGACTGAGCACAGTGCACAGTCTTACCTGAGAGATTTTTTAGATTCATTACTTATTTCTTCTTTTTATTTGTTTCTCCAGGCCAGGATATTGGAGAGGGTAGCCAGTTCCCTTCTCCAGGGGATCTTCCCAACTCAGGGATCAAACTCAGGTCTCCTACATTGCAGGTGGATTCTTTATCAGCTGGGCCACCAGGGAAGCCCAATATATACATATCCTTTTTTTAGATCCTTCTAGTAGATATTTTTATATCTGAAACATTAGCAGGACAATATATGAAGGGTGATAAGACCTGTCACCAACTTTATTATTCAACTGAATTGAATTACTGCTGATGGCTTTTAAAATATACTGTTTTTCCGAATATCTAATTTTCTACTATTACTTCTCTTGCTCTAACATAACTGATTTTTCTTTCTCTTTAACTTTCCAGAATCTAGCCTAGAATTTTTCATTGTCTTTCAATTGTTCTGAATTAAAAATAATATTAGTGGCTCTCTTGAATATTTCATGAGAATAGAAAGGAATAATTTATTTATAGTCTCCAATGATCACATTTTGGCTGAAGAGGCAGTCTTTTTTTTTTTGTTTAGGGAAGATTGTTGTCACTATTACCCCTCTGTAATACTTCAAGATGCTTATTATTAATAGATATAAAATTAAATTAAACTTAGCACTCACTGTTCATGCGAAGAACTTTACAATAATCAATACTGTTATCATCATAACTCATACATGTATATATTTTTTAAGTTTACTAAAGCATTTTCACATTTATGATCAAGTCTACTCAATCTTATAGCTCCATGACATGGAAATCATTTTATTAATTTGGAGATAAGGAACCTGAGGCTCAGAGTAGTTATCCAAGATACAGAGAAGAGCCAATTCTGAGAGCAATTCTAGATGTTATTCTGTAGGAATACCATGGAAACCAAAGAATGAAGGGAATGTAGAGATTAGTTGATAGAGAAAAAAGCAGCAGCAAACAGACCCGGAGTTGTTCAGATGCATTCCACAAGATTTGGCCGGGCGCCTACTGAGCTCTGTGCCGCCTGTGCACATTGTTGGGATAAAACGGTGAACGAGGCACAGGGTGTCTCTGCTTTCCACGAACTCACTCTCTAATGAAGAAGAGAAACAAATGGGTATTGAGTATTGGAAAGGACCTCTGAGGTCTTTGTATGCAGCTCATTCAATCTGCAGGTAAAGAAACTGAGGTCTTGGGAAGCTAAAAGATTTGTCCAAGATCACAAAGCAAGTTGTCAGAAATCCAGCACAGTAAGCCAAGGTTTCTAGTTCAGTTCAGTTCAGTTCAGTCGCTCAGTCGTGTCCAACTCTTTGTGACCCCATGGACTGCAGCACGCCAGACTTCACTGTCCATCGCCAACTCCAGGAGCTTGCTCAAATTCATGTCCATTGAGTCGGTGATGCCATCCAACCATCTCATCCTCTGTCATCCCCTTCTCCTCCTGCCTTCAATCTTTCCCAGCATCAGGGTCTTTTCCAATGAGTCAGTTCTTCGCATCAGGTGGCCAAAGGATTGCAGTTCCAGTTTCAGCATCAGTCCTTCCAGTGAATATTCAGAACTCCTTTAGGATGGACTGGTTGGATCTCCCTGCAGTCCAAGGGACTCTCAAGAGTCTTCTCCATCACCGCAGTTCAAAAGCATCAATTCTTCGGTGCTCAGTTTTCTTTATGGTCCAGCTCTCACATCCATACCTAATTTCCAGTCTAATGGAATATATAGCAATATCATTTTCAAAGTTATTGTTGAATAATAGGCCAAAGAAATCAGGGAGACTTGGAAATGGAATTCTTAATTCATCTTCCGCCTATCTATGGATTCTAGCACATCCATTATCTGCATACTGTTTTGGCTGCTGTCACTACAACAGCAGGGTCGAGTAGTTGCAGCAGAAACCTAACGCTTGTAAATCTGAAGTACTTACTATTTAGAACTTTATGTGAAAGCTTGCCCACTCCTGTGGTAGTGGAAAGAACTCCAATCGGGAGTCAGAAATAATGTCATGCCATTTCTACCACCTGCTAACTCTGTTGTAAAGATAGTCTAGCTTTCCACCTGCCCCACAGCCATTCCTTCCTTCTAGTAAATCACCCAGGTAAGGATTCCCCCAGATAAAATCTCTGTGATGGAGGAGTTGCATCACTCAGGAAGGGTTTAGCTGTAAATATCTGAGGACAAAACTCAACTGCCTTAGGTAAGAAGGAAAGATACACAGAGGCCCATGGACAGGAGCACATTCAGTGACTCATTGATGCCATCAAGGACCAAGGAGTTTACCATGTCTCCGTTCTATGTCTCCATTTCACAGATTTCTGCAAGTTCTTCTTAATACTTATCCCCTTTGTGTTTATGTTTTGGTCAGATGATCAGTTGACCAGTTGGGTCCCACTCTTTGTGACCCCATGGACTGCAGCACGCCAGGCTTCCCCGTCGTTCACCATCTCCCAGACTCATGTCCATTGAGTCAGTGATGCCATCCAACCATTTCACCCTCTGTTGCCCCCCTTCTCCTCCTGCCCTCAGTCTTTCCCAGCATCAGGGTCTTTTCTAGTGAGTCGGCTCTTTGTATCTCAGGTGGTCAAAGTATTGGAGCTTTAGCTTCAGCATCAGTCCTTCCAATGAATATTCAGGACTGATCTCCTTAAGGATTGCCTCGTTTGATCTCCTTGAAGTCCAAGGGACTCTCAAGAGTCTTCTCCAAAACCACAGTTCAAAAGCATCAATTCTTTGGCACTCAGCTTTCTTTATGGTCCAACTCTCATATCCATACATGACTACTGGGAAAACCATAGCCTTGACTAGATGGATCTTTGTGTTTATGAGACACTGCCATTTTTTCTTGCAGGAATCACCTCTCTTGACTGACACACTATATCCAGAAGTGTTTTGTAAACTGTTTAGTGCTATACATAGATAAGGAGTCAGATTGTTATTGTTGTGTTGTTATCTCATATAATGAATACAAGCAATGCCTTGACTTGAGTGCTTAGGGAAGGAACCCTCTTGACGTGTAGTGGGGGCTGCTAATTTTCCCACTGGACTGATCTTACAAAACCACAGTTCTCTTCCTGTTAAAAATGCGCCATTGCCCTTCCTTCCAGCTCCCAGCAACCTCCATCCTACTTTCTGTTTCTATGATTTTGACTGTCCTAAGTAACTCATGTAAGTGGAATCATATTCCTTTAGCATAATGCCCTCAAGTTCCTCAATTCTGTAGACCCACCTGCAGGCTATTCAGCTTTCCAAGGCTGAATAACTTTCCACTGTGTGTATTCACTATGTTTTGTTTATCCGTTCACTAGTCCATGGACACTGGGGTTACTTCCACATTCTGGCTATTGTGATGGGGCTATTAGAAATATGAGTGTGCAAAAGGGATTTACGATTTGTGAATGTGAACTGTTCCAGCTATTATGATTTCATTTAATTTTCCTGGTTGCCATGTGAGGTGGGGTGGCAAACTGCTAGTCATGCCCCAGTATCCATTCTTGCTCCTTCCTTAGTAGCAGAACCCTCTCTAGTTTTAAGTAAGCATGTGGACAACCAAAGTGAAGATGAAAATGTCCCACTTGCCTTGAAGCCAGATGGGACTGCCTAGGTAACTATGTTCTCTCCAATAAGCATGAACAGAAGTGATTGTGCAGCTTCCAGATAGGCTGTTAAAAGCTAGGGGGCACACCCTCACCTTCCCTTTCTCCTTCTCCCACAGGCTGGAATGCAGATGACCTGCCCTGGGTCTTGTGGACAATGGTACCCCCCCACACAGGGATGGGGAGCAGCAGGGAGCCTCAGTCACTGACTTTGGCTGTCCCGTGAAGGGCATAGCATCCCTATGTCTTACATAAGGCACAGTCTTGGGGATTTCTGTGAAGGTGTTTGGTGTACATGCTCAGTTGTGTCCAACTCTTTGCCACCCCATGGACTGCAGCCCTCTAGGCTCCTCTATCCATGGAATTTTCCAGGCAAGAATACTGCAGTGAATTGCCTTTTTCCTCTTCCAGGGCATCTTCCTAACCCAGGGATCAAAACTGAGTCTCTCGTGTCTCCTACATTGGCTGGCAGATTCTCAACCACTGGGCCACCTAAGAAGCCCAAGGTGTTCACCCTGTATCCCAGCTAATACCAATAGGTTACTGTTACAGCTGTTTCACAGATAAGGAAACCACTGCTCAAGCAGAATGACTTCCATGCTATCAGAGCCAAGAATGGACCGGAGCTGCCTGGCTCCTCACCTGCTTTCTTTCCCATGAACCAGCCTGTCCCAGAGAAACTTTAGGAGATGTGCACGCATCTGTGACTGTGCTTGTGTTCGCATGCATGCTGTGTGTGTGTGCATCAATTTAGACTTTTTGTTGAACTAATTTCTAAAAAATGTAAAACTCTAGATATTAAATAATATTTACGTGGCTGCATCGGGTCCTTAGTTGCAGCATGCTGGATCATCTTTGCACCATGTGGGATCTTTCAGCACAGCACTGGGACTCACTAGTTGTGGCCTGTGAGCTCAGAAGTTGCAGCACGAAGACTCAGGAGTTGTGATGTGCTGGCTTAGTTTCTCCACCGAGGGTGGAATCTTAGTTCTCTGACCAGGAATTGAACCCATGTCCTCTGCATTGCAAAGCAGAGTCTTTACCACTGGACCTCCAGAATGAGTGAATGAATGAAATCCCTCAATCCTATCCTGACTTTTTGAGACCCCATGGAATGTAGCTTACCAGGCGTCTCCATCCACGGGATTTTCCAGGCAAGAGTATCAGAGTGGTTTGCCATTTCCTTCTCCAGGGGATCTTCCCGACCCAGGGATCAAACTCAGGTCTCCCGCATTGCAGGCAGATGCTTTACCCTCTGAGCCACCAGGGAAGCTAATTGTTAGGGACCTCCAGGGAAGTCCCTAAATAATATTTTGATTGCATCCAGGGCACTGTGTGGTTCAAAGACATTTTTAAATACAGACCTTTTGTAAGGTGAAGTCTAAGTCCCAGTTTTGTTTGGTTTTATTAAGCAAACTCAGATTCTCCTATGCTACATGTGGTTAGGGCAAAGTACACAAACAAATACACACCCAGACACATGCACACACACCCAGGTACATAAATCTCAATTGTCTTGATAGCCTGTCATATTTGCTTTCAGGCTCTGTTGATAATAATGGAGGAGGGAGAGACAGTGAAGAAGACAAGATGCATAATTTGCACTTCTGAATATTTCTTTTTTTCACTCTAATTTTTGTTTTAATTTAAAAAATTGTTTTAGTTTTTACAACATTTTTCTGGTTTCTCCCATAAAGCAATGTAAATCAGCCATTATTATACACACATCCCTTTCCTAGCCTCCCATCCCTCCCTCCCGTCCCCCACCCCACCCCTCCAGGTAATCACAGAACACCAAACTGCAATACTGAATTTTTAAATAAAAGCTCCCCAGACCAATCACATTTGCAACTTAAGTTGTTTTTCTGTTGCTCGAGTGGTTTAGAAAGTAAAACACATTTGAGGGAAGACGGGGGAGCAGACTGAAATGTTGGTTTCGAACCTCAAATGACCATGAGTTTAGTGGGAGTATATTATTATACTTGCTTAATTCTGCCATCTGCTGAGGTTTTCCATGTGATTAATGAGAGACCATCGTACAACATTACCAGAAGGGAAACAATCTCACTCACCAATATAGCTAAACCGTAATTACTATGCAAATGATTTCAGTAATGTAATAGAAAGGAATCTCTGGTCATTACAGGGCAGACAATTCACAATGCTAATTGGGGTTAGTCTGTTTTCTGAAAGTAAATAATATTAACAGTCAAATAAATCCAAACTAATATTAAGTTTGATTTTGCTTGTAATCAAGGAGAATGGCCTGCTTCCGAAATTACATCTCTATTCAGAAGATAAACTATACTTGCTGCAATCTCTAGTAAAAAAAGTACAATGAGTTGGGATTGAAAATACTGGGGAACAAAATCATATGAAGATGAGATTTAGGACTTGAGAAAAATGGTCCTCAGCTGAAAGTTTTCAGGCCAGAAGACAGACATGGAAGTGTTATTATGGTTTGGTCACTAAATTGTGTCTGATTCTTTCGCGACCCCTGCCGGGTTCCTCTGGCAATGGGATTTCCCAGGCAAGAATGCTGGAGTGGGTTGTCATTTCCTCCCCCAGGAAATCTTCCCAACCTTGGGACAGACTCGCATCTCCTGCATTGCAAGAGAATTCTTTACCACTGAGCCACCAGGGAGGCCCCAGATGTGGAAATATACAAGCTTTAATTCTCAGAGTTACTTATATATACTTGGGGTCGGAGAGAATGTCTCAGAACGTGAAGAAAAAAGGACAAAGAGGAAGAACACTGCTGCTAAGTCATCCTCTTAGACCTTTTAGTTTCTCCCCAGTCTCTCTCCTGTTACCCGAGTTTAAGTCTTACATCACCACTTACTTGTTCTATGATAATCGTTTTCAGATCTGTCTCTTCCTCTGCCCATTCTCTCTTAGCTTTGCCCATCCCATGCTCTGGAAGGGCAGAAGTTCCTTTTCCCCACAGCTAAATCCCCACACTTTCTACCTTGGGAGGAGGTATCCAAAGGTGCCCTCCATCACAATCTTTCTCTCCCCATCCTGTACACCCACTGGGACACAGAACCTGAGCTTGGACAATGAGCTCCTTTTCCGGTTGGAGCTCATAGCAATGGGCTCCTATGAGCCCATCCTTCCAGCTCCAGGGCCCTATTGCTTGTGCTCCACCACACACAAGGTTTCTGTTTGTGGCCCCTCTTGTTCTGTTTTTAGGCCAGATCCTCCAGCCTGCCTCCCTCTCCCTGATCCACACAACATCCCTCTAACAAATTCTCCTTTTTATATGATCTTAGCCAAAAAGAAGAATCCTAACAGATACACTTATCCTAAGAAATTTAAGTCAGATCATCAGAGCATCAAGTGGGGCCCCAGGGCAGGAAGAAGACAATGATTAGACAGTAGATTAGGGCTGTTTCTTAACACTGCTTGTGGTCAGCTTAAATTCAGAAATATCCTGTGAGCAGATGACATCATCAGAAACAGTGGAGGTCGTGGTTAGGAACCAACCTCCAAATTCAGACCGCGTTGGTTTGAACCTCACTTTCTCCACTTCAGAACGGCACGACCTTGGGCAAATTGCTTACAAGTAAAATGCGTGGTGCAGGAATCCATTCCTCCCAGGATTGTTAGGAAAATGAATGAGTTATACATGTGAAATGCATAGAGCAGAGTCTGATGCTAGCCAGCATGGTAAGCATGTAAATTGTTATTAAGGTTTCTGAAAAACAGCTTATGTGGGTAGGCAAATAAGATTTGAAAAATAAGATTCAATACACTGACTAGACATCTGTGTACAGAGAGTTAGGTAGCATCCAAAGTTATCCCCTTGGGGCTACTATTGCCATGATTCAAGCCTAGGATTTTTTCCTCCAGAATTTCTCCTTTAAAGCCTGCCAAACATAGCAGCCTTGGACTGCGAGGAGATCAAACCAGTCAATCCTAAAGGAAATCAACCCTGAATATTCACGGGAAGAACGGATGCTGAAGCTCCAATATTTTGGCCACCTGATGAGAAGAGCCAACTCTTTGGAAAAGACCCTGATGCTGGGAAAGATTGAAGGCAAAAGAAGAAACAGGTGGCAAGAGATGAGACGGTTAGATAGCATCACCAACACAGTGGACATTAATCTAACCAAACTCCAGGAGATAGCGAATGACAGGGGAAAGACTGGTGTGCTGCAGTCCATGGGGTCACAAAATCAGACACAACTTAGTGGCTGAACAATGACAGCATGCATAGGTAGGTTTGGTTGCCTTTGTGCCTCTTAGAAAGGGATTCTGTTACTAAATACCAAAAGATAGTAACTGTGAGAGCATCTAGACCATGCCTGACCATTCTCCCCAGGGGTCACTCATGCCCTGCCAAAAATGTAAATTGCAGAAGTGAGGAATTACAAGTCTTTGTTCTCACAGACCCCTCTGGTTCACAAAAGCAAGTCCTGGGAAACAAGCAGGTGCTTGCCTAACATGATACCCAGTCCATGATCCCCAAACCCCCTGTGGTCCCTGATGGCCTTCTTAGATGGTTTCCAAGGCACCTGGGTCCCGGGAGATGCCCCTGCCCCTCCTCCATTGTCTCTCTTCTCCCAGAAGCCCTTGATCAGCACCTGTATCCTCTGCTTCACCTCCTGGTCCTTCCCCCAGGCTGGGGTGGGATTACTCTCCAGCCCTGTCCAAAGCGCTCTCAGGCTTTCCAAAGGGAGCTAATCTCATGCACCATCACTTGAACGAGTTCCCAGGAGCCAGAGCCACCAAGCATTTGAGAGTCCACTAGGGCCTTACTAAGTCCAACCCTCTATACATTTCTGGATTTGAAGGCAGTGGGACACCCTGTACTCTGAATGAGATACTTGAGTTTCCAGCTGCCTGTAAATCATTAGGAAAGACCCTGATGCTGGGAAAGACTGAAGACAGGAAGAGAAGGGGACCACAGAGGTTGAGATGGTTGAATAGCATCATTGACTCAATGGACATGAATTTGAGCAAACCCCAGGAAACAGTGAAGGACAGGGAAGCCTGGTGTGCTATGGGGTCACAGAATCAGACACAAATTAGAGACTGAACAGCAATAAGAGCAGGACATCAAAAAGTCTATGGATCTCAGTCTGAAACTCCATCATACACCATGTTTTGCATCCATCTTCCTGCTCAGGATGTCTTGCTTGAGCTGAGGTGGTGGTGGACAGAATCAAGGCACAGGCATATTTCAAGGCAGATCTGAGTCAGACACCAGGGCTTGCCAGGCAGCCCTAGTGGTAAAAGAACCTGCCTGCCAGTGCAAGAGATGCAAGAGACTCAGGTTCGATCCCTGGGTTGGGAAGATCCCCTGAAGTAGGAAATGACACCCCACTCCAGTATTCTTGCCTGGAAAATTCCATGGACAGAGCAACCTGGTGGGCAGTCCATGGGGTCCCAAGGAGTCAGACACAACTGAGGACACACACACACACTGAGAGAAACAGTGGCTAGTGAACGGAGGCTGTACTGGCCTGCTCGCGTTCTGATCCCCGAAGGTGGCCAGGTTACCAAGTCCTGTCGTAGACACCGTGGTGGTGTCCTTCCCCAGAAGTCCCTACTCTTAGGTGGGCTGCTGGCTCTCCAGCAATGCAGTCCTTAAAGACTTTTTCACCCAACTTGTCAGGTTCTTAGCTAAAAGTTCATTTGATTCCGTAGAGCTTTACAGGTAAGTCGTCTCTAATGCCAGCCAGTGCCATGGGTTCCAATTACAGCACCCTACGTGACAAGTCAAAGCTAGGGTTTTTCCAGTAGTCATGTATGGATGTGAGAGTTCGACTATAAAGAAAGCTGAGTGCTGAAGAATCAATGCTTTTGAACTGTGGTGTTAGAAAAGACTCTTGAGAGTCCCTTGGACTGCAAGATCAAACCAGTCGATTTTAAAGGGAATCAATCTTGAATATTCATTAGAAGGACTGATGCTGAAGCTGAAACTTCAATACTTTGGCCACGTGATTCAAAGAACTGACTCACTGGAAAAGACCCTAATGCTGGGAAAGATTAAAGGCAGGAGGAGAAGGGGACGACAGAGGACGAGATGGTTGGATGGCATCACTGACTCGATGGACATGAGTTTGAGTAAGATCTGGCAGTTGGTGATGGACAGGGAAGCCTGGTATGCTGCAGTCCACGGGGTCCCAAAGAGTTGGACACGACTGAGTGACTGAACTAACTAAATAAAGTAATGAGAGGCTTGGGAATAAGGGATAATGACCCCCCTCAGCATAGCCAGGGATGCTTAGAAACAGGGTGGACTCTCTCATGACAAGTCTCAGGGGAGAAATCTCTGGTGCATGGGAGCAGTCACTGAAATCAAGGCAGACATGCATGGAGGAGGCCCTTTGACAAGGAGGTTCTGGATTACAAGCCCCCCATCACAAGGCTCTGGAGAGGCTTAGCAGCACTTACTAGGCTGTGCCCAGTGTGTTTCCATGGCGACAGGCTGGCATGGGTCTTCCTACATGATTATGGCACAGAGCACCTCATACCTTGCCAGCAAAAGGTGCCAAGTAGTCAATATTCTGAGTTCTGAGTACTGTTGGGTGACAGGGTAATGACCTCTCTCCTTAAAATGCTTACTGAGCATGGTTATTTCAACAGAATGAAACCACCATCCCAAGCCACACGCCAATAGGGATGGGGCAGAGGTTAAATTTTAACTATTTTCCTAGTGGCTCAGTGGTCAAGAATCTGCCTGCCAAAGCAGGAGATTTAAGTTGATCCCTGGGTCAGGAAGTGCCCATGAAGAAGGAAATGGTCACTCCCTCCAGTATTCTTGCCTGGAGAATTCCATGAGCAGAGGAACCTGGCAGGCTACAGTGCATAAGCTCACAAAGAGTTGGGCACTACTTAGTGAGTAAACAGCAACAACAAAAGAGATTAATTTAGGGCTTGAGTAGGAGGAAACTGAGACGCTGTAAGATACCAGCCTGGCCTCCCTCCTCCTGAAGACAGGGACAAAGTCTCCAATTCACCATTCCGGCTCTAGTACCCAGGACTTTTTGGCTCTCATCTAATGTTGCCGTTGCTCTGCAGTCCCTACCTCTTCCCCAGCTCTTTGTGATCCCATGGACTGCAGCACGCCAGTCTCCCCTGTCCTTCACTATCTCCCAAAGTCTGCTCAAATTCATGTCCATTGAGTCGGGGATGCCATCCGACCATCTCATCCTCTGTCATCCCCTTCTCCTCCTGCCCTCAATCTTTCCTAGCATCAGGGTCTTTTCCAATGAGTCAGCTCTTCACATCAGGTGGCCAAAGTATTAGAGCTTCAGCTTCAGCATCAGTCCTTCTGATGAACATTCAGGGCTGATTTCCTTTAGGATGGACTGGTTGGATGTCCTTGCCAACAAAGGGAGTCATCCAATAGGAGCTGGATAAATACTTGTTCAGGAAGAGTTCTAAAAATGTCTTCAGTGGGAGACTACAGGAGATAGACGTTTTCCTTCAGTCACACTCTGTCTACTTGTAAGTTGGAACACAGCCACAATCATGATCCTCCTTCCCTCTTATTTTCCTTCCATAATTTTTTTCTAATCTATTCACGGAGTTAATGTGTATAGTTAAAAATGAACCATAATAGAAAAAGATTAGATGTTTAGTGACCGCCACTCAAAAGAAACCTTGTCAAGTTCAGAATTAAGCAGGAACATGTGGCCACGGTGATCTTTTATCTACTCTCGGTGTATCTAATCTAAAAAGGCCCATGTCCAACAAGACTCATTCCAAGATTTTCCGTATGCCTGCTTATCCCCAGAGTAAAATCTGTCCCTATCTGAATCACCAGATCCCCAGTGCCGGGGATACAGGTTCGATCCCTGGTCTGCAAGGAGCCCGCATGCCACAGAACAACCAGCGGAGCTCACGAGCTTAGAGCTGTGCAGTGTCGGACATGACTGAGCAACTGAACTGAACTGAACTGAAGCTTTCTCACCATTAGCAGAAATATACCCATTTCTCCTTAAAATTCTTTCCATGTTTTAGAATGTATTTTGAAAACCACGCTGTTAGGTGTAGATGAGTTCAGAACTGTTTGAGTTTCCTGGGGGGTTGTTTATGGTTACGATCATCTTTATCTCTACCACTGATTTTACTGCTATGAAAAAGCTAGTGCTAATTATTAACACAGCCAGTTATAATTAGATAGTTTTTGTTGCTGTTCAGTCACTCAGCCATGTCCAACTCTGTGACCCCATGGAGTGCAGCATGCCAGGCTCCTCTGTCTTCCACCATCTCCCAGAGTTTGCTAATTCATGTTCATTGAGTCGGTGATGCCATCCAACCACCTCATCCTCTGTCGCCCCCTTCTCCTCCTGCCCTTAATCTTGCCCAGCATCAGGGTCTTTTCCAATGAGTTGGTGCTTGGCCTCAGGTGGCCAAAGGATTGGAGGTTCAGCTTCAGCATCAGTCCTTCCAGTGAATGCTCAGTGTTGATCTCTTTCAGGATTGACTAGCTTGATCTCCTTGCAGTCCAAGGGACTCTCAAGAGTCTTCTTCCACATCACAATTTGAAAGCATCAATTCTTTGGCACTCAGCCCTCTTTATGGTCCAACTCTCAAATCTGTACGTGACTATTGGAAAAATCATAGTATACTAGTACACTAAATATTAACATGGAATTAAACTAATATAGGCAATTAACAATTACTAGTAATAATAAGTAGCTATATAATTTTAATAACTAATTATGTGAAATTAATAACATCACTAATGACTAGTAATAGTATAAGGATATGGCTTTAGCAGTTTTTCTTTTTCTTGGCTTATATAGAAAAAGGTGTTTGGGGAGTCAAAGAGGATGGTGCAAGCTCAACCCCATCAAGCCAGCTGCCAACTGTAGCTCAGCATCTCTCAGCTCCAGCCAGCACTTCTGAATAGGAAGGGTAGCTGCTGCTGCTGCTGCTAAGGCGCTTCAGTCATGTCCGACTCTGTGTGACCCCACAGACAGCAGCCCACCAGGCTCCTCTGTCCCTGGGATTCTGCAGGCAAGAATACTGGAGTGGGCTGCCATTTCTGTCTCCAAAGCACGCATGCACGCTAAGTTGCTTCAGTCATGTCCGACTCTATGAGACCCTGTGAACAGCAGCCCACCAGGCTCCTCTGTCCACAAGATTCTCTACGCAAGAATGCTGGAGTGGGTTGCCATTTCCTCCAAGGAAGGGCAGACGCACATCTTTTCCTTGCCCTGCATGACCTTAACAAATGCAGGGTGAGTCCCCACAGGCTGGGTGAAGAGAAGTTTGCTGATAAACACTGCGTCCTCGGCTGCAGACCACCCCAGTGCTCCAGAGCTGAGGTTCCCTCTTCTGACCAGGGTCCTCCTGCCCCTCTGATGGAGTGGCATCTCCTCCCCAGCCCCAGCAAGCTCTCTTATCAGGACAAGGAGCACGTCCTTGTGTCCCGATGGCCATCAAGACACTTCAGCCTCATCCCAGCATTACTGAAAAGACACTCTGAGACCAGAGAAAGCCACAGGGCCCATCTGGGTGATGCTTCTTCTCTAAAGAGAGAAAAGTACATGTTTTTAAAGTCTGAGGTCATTTCTAGCAGAGGAGATGCGATGAATCTATGAATGATTGCAATAGGTGATCTGCTTGTCACATCTTGGAAACTTCAGATATAAAGTACTTTGCTGAGAAATTAAAGCCCCAGAACTGGACACAAGATGGTGAGGAGACTGGGAATGGTGGGGGGAAGCAGGAACATAAGAATTTACTTACTGGGGTGCAGTCTGGTGCAGCAGGAACGCTTTGCTTTAAAACAATGTTCAAAAGAATGATGACTTGTTTTCCCAGGAAATTTCCCCGTTTTTGTGAACCTCCACATCTCTAAAAAATGAAACACGACAATTTTGAAAACAAAGCAAGCTATATGTAAGGCTAAAACATTGCAAAGATATAATATGCCTTTGAATTTTTTTCAAGCTTTTGCTTTTTTTTTTTTTTTGTATTGGGGTATAGCTGATTAACAATGAGGTAGTGTCAGGTAAACAGCCAAGGGACTCAGCCATACATACACATGTATCCATTCTCCCCCAAACTCCCCTCCCATCCAGGCTGCCACATAACACTGAGCAGAGTTCCCTGTGCTATGCAGTAGGTCCTTGTTCTTTAACTGTTTTAAATATAGCAATGGGTACATGACCTTCCCAGCCTCCCTAACGATCCCATCCCCCTGGAAACTGTAAGTTCATTCTCTAAGTCTGTGAGTCTCTTTCTGTTTTCTAAGTAAGTTCGTTTGTATCATTCCACCTATTCCACTTAGGTTCCACCTTAAATTCCACTTAGGTTCCACCTTAAATTCCACTTAG
>NW_024070187.1:110182840-110239498 GCF_014754425.2 Oryx dammah | reverse complement strand
GGTTCCACCTTAAATTCCACTTAGGTTCCACCTTAAATTCCACTTAGATTCCACCTATGAGGGATGTCATATATTTTTCCTTCTCTGACTTACTTCACTCAGTATGACACTCTACATCCATCCATGTTGCTGCAAACAACCTGCTTTTGAATTTTATTTTAGACCTCCCTTCAAGAATCTAACAAAGTAACTGCTGCTGCTAAGTCACTTCAGTCGTGTCCGACTCTGTGCAACCCCATAGACTGCAGCCTACCAGGCTCCCCCAACCCTGGGATTCTCCAGGCAAGAACACTGGAGTGGGTTGCCATTTCCTTCTCCAGTGCTTTTAAAAAAAAAACTAAAAGCATTCATATTATATAGACCCTTCATTTTCTAGGGAATCTAGCCTATACCAATACTTTCACTCTAAGTGCGAAAAGTGAAAGTCTCTCAGTCAAATCCAGCTCTGTGACACCATGGCCTGTAGTCCGCCAGACTCCTCTGTCCATGGGATTCTCCAGGCAAGAATACTGGAATGGGAGGACATTCCCTTCTCCAGGGGACCTTCCTATCTCAGGGATTGAACCCGCGTCTCCAAGAATACTGGAGTGGGTTGCCATGCCCTCCTCCAGGGGATCTTCCCAACCCAAGGATCAAACCCACGTCTTTTATGCCTCCTGCATTGCTAGGCAAGATCTTTACCACAAGCGCCACTATATAATTTGGGAGAATCACAATACTCACCAAAATTCAGATACAAAAAGCACAAAATTTGAACTCACCTGCACAGCCCTTCTGCTATTTCACTAGGTGGCAGCATGGAATAACAAATAATGATATCACACAGAAGTAAGTAATGAAACTGTGAAAAGCTACTTTAAGAACAAATGTCAGCTTCGCAAAGATTTCTAAAACAACAGAAAGAACTTCAGTGCTTTTTCAGCTTGACTTGAAACTGTATTGATTAGCGGCATCATTGTAGCCCACACATTCACACATTCCATTTCAGGTAAAAATTCTTGAGACTGAAGTATGATGGAGGAAAAGGGTGGATTCTACGAGGTATCTTTTCTTCATTAATATTTAACCAAAGGAAATAACAATTCACCTCTAAGCAAAGAATCCGCCTGCAACACAGGAGACCTGGGTTCAATCTCTGGGTTGGGAAGATATCCTGGAGATGTGAAAGGCTGCCCACTCCAGTATTCTGGCCTAGAGAACTCCATGGAGTATACAGTCCACGGGGTCACAAAGAGTCGGACACTACTGAGCGACTTTCACTTTCACTTTCTAAGCAAAAAGAGCTATTGATAGATACCAATACCAGTTATAACGAAACTTTTCTCAAAGTCAGATCTTGGATTTTACTTGGCAATGAATGACCTACAAATGAAAATTGAAATTTTAACTCTAAGAAAACATACCAGCACAAATTAGAAATTTAAGACTGTTGGTAGCAAACTGTCATTCTACAGAGTCAGGGCATGAAGGCAGTTTCTTGACTTCATGTGTGTACATGTCTCTGTGTGCTGCTGCTGCTGCTGCTAAGTCGCTTCAGTCGTGTCCGACTCTGTGCGACCCCGTAGACAGCAGCCCACCAGGCTCCCCCGTCCCTGGGGTTCTCCAGGCAAGAATACTGGAGTGGGTTGCCATTTCCTTCTCCAAAGCATGCAAGTGAAAAGTGAAAGTGAAGTCGCTCAGTCGTGTCCGACTCTTGGCGACCCCATGGACTGCAGCCTACCAGGCTCCTCCATCCATGGGGTTTTCCAGGCAAGAGTACTGGAGTGGGGTGCCATTGCCTTCTCCGGTGTCTCTGTGTGTGTGTGTAGAATTTCCATGTTAAAATTCAAGCTGTTTCATACAAAAATCCAGATTCTTGGCTTCTCTAGAGCCCACAGATCTGTAAACACTGAATCCATATTTTCTCTTTTTTATTTTTTAATTGCAGTATAATCGCTTTGTTTCTGCTGTACCACAATGTGAATCAGCTACAAGTATACTTATATCCCCTCCATATTTTCACATGCAGCAGAAGGCTGGCATCAAGTGGCAGCCACCCCCTTTAACCAACTAGGAGCCCTCCAGAATCTTCCATCTGCTCTGACCCTGGTGTCTGCTTCCTAGCTGTGTTAGTTTTCTATTGTTTTGTAACAATGACCACACAAACTTAGAGGCTTAAAACAGCACCCATGGGGCAGCTGACACCTCTGTGGTCAGAAGCCCTGTGGTCAGAAGCCCGGGAACAGCATGACTGCGTTTCCTGCTCACAGTCTTATAAAGCTACCGTCTGTGTGCCAGCCAGCCTGCTTTCTCGTCCTCTTCCAGACCACGTGGTGCAGGCAGGGACTGGGTTCTGTGTGGTTGTATGCCTGTACTCCCCACTTGTCTCTTGGTTCTGAGCAGGAACAGTCTCAAGTCCTGCTGGCTGCCAGCATTCCTTACCACGTGGCCTGCATATTCAAAGGCAGCAAGGGAGCACCCCACTCATGCTCCAGCTCTCCCTCCAGAAGGAGCTCAGTCCCCTTTGAGGCCTCACCTAACTAGGGCTGGCCCACCCAAGTTCCTCTCCTATCCTTAAAGCCAAGCCCCTGTGTGACACAAGCTACTCCTGGGGGTAACGTCACCTCACAGTGTCAGTCTCAGGGCTTTTACAGGCCACACACACAAACACGAGGCGGGACTCTTAGAATCCTGTCTGCCACACTTGGCTACATAAAGTTTATCATTCATTATCAAACTTGCACTGGTGTTTTTGTTGGTGTTCGTTTCTTAGAATCGTGTTCACACTGAGCTATTTCCATGACACATTTCCAGCAAAAATTGAGAAGATGAAAAAGTCAAGTCCATATAGTTTGAGAACAACAAGACAAATGTTCGTACATGTTTCATATCAAAATGACACGGACTTTTTTTAGACTCGGGCCCCATGACTCATCTTTGCTGCCCACCTGGGAGTTTCAGGCTATGGCCCCTGGCTTAAACCGTCCTCAACATCTGTCTCCACTGAAGACATTTGAAGAACCTGTCCAACGCCTCTCATGTGACATCTGGCTCCCCGATTCCACTGCCCCTCTGCTCTTGAGTTTAGGAGCTTCAATCTTCAGGGTTCCCCGAGATGAGAGACTGTGCATTTTTTCTCTAGTGCTTCTCAAATTCTCTGTGATGAAGAAACTTCCTTCCCCAACCCATCACGCATAGCTCATGACTCAATGGACATGAGTTAGCAAATTCCAGGGGACAGTGAAGGATAAAGAAGCCTGGTGTGCTGCAGTCCGTGTGGTTGAAAGGAGATGGACACAACTACTTAGCAACTGAAAAACAACAACAACCCATCGCAGACTGATTTTTTTTTTAATACTATAGAAATAAAATGAGTTCACTGATGATGTTCTCAGATATTGGAGCAATGTAAAAAGCTGCTGTGAAAAACTGTGAAAGTTAGCTGCTCAGTCGCATCTGACTCTTTGTGACCCCATGTATTGTAGCCAGCCAGGCTCCTCTGTCCATGGAATGCTTCAGGCAAGAATATTGGAGTGGGTAGCCATTCCCTTCCCCGAGGGATCTTGCCAACCCAGGGATCAAACCTGGGTCTCCTGCATTGCAGGCAGATTCTTTACAGTCTGTGCCACCAAGGAAGAAAAAAAAAAAATTGCTATAAAAGTTTCCAAATTTTACCTTGTTAGAGACTGTTAGCAGATTACTCACAGAGAGCTACTACCCTTGTTACCATAAGAAGCTAATAATGACCATTCATTAAGCATGTTTTCAGTGTAAATGGAATTACATATCAGTTCAGTTCAGTCGCTTAGTCGTGTCCGACTCTTTGCGATCCCATGAATCGCAGCACGCCAGGCCTCCCTGTCCATCACCAGCTCCCGGAGTTCACTCAGACTCACGTCCATCCAGTCCGTGATGCCATCCAGCCATCTCATCCTCAGTCGTCCCCTTCTCCTCCTGCCCCCAATCCCTCCCAGCATCAAAGTCTTTTCCAATGAGTCAACTCTTCACATGAGGTGGCCAAAGTACTGCAGTTTCAGCTTCATCATCATCCCTTCCAAAGAAACCCCAGGGCTGATCTCCTTCAGAATGGACTGGTTGGATCTCCTTGCAGCCCAAGGGACTCTCAAGAGTCTTCTCCAACACCACAGTTCAAAAGCATCAATTCTTCGGTGCTCAGCCTTCTTCACAGTCCAACTCTCACATCCATACATGACCACAGGAAAAACCATAGCCTTGACTAGATGGACCTTTGTTGGCAAAGTAATGTCTCTGCTTTTGAATATGCTGTCTAGGTTGGTCATAACTTTCCTTCCAAGGAGTAAGCATCTTTTAATTTCATGGCTGCAATCACCATCTGCAGTGATTTTGGAGCCCAAAAAATTAAAGTCTGACACTCTTTCCACTGTTTCCCCATCTATTTCCCATGAAGTGATGGGACCAGATGCCATGATCTTAGTTTTCTGAATGTTGAGCTTTAAGCCAACTTTTTCACTCTCCTCTTTCACTTTCATCAAGAGGCTTTTGAGTTCCTCTTCACTTTCTGCCATAAGGGTGGTGTCATCTGCATATCTGAGGTTACTGATATTTCTCCCAGCAATCTTGATTCCAGCTTGTGTTTCTTCCAGTCCAGCGTTTCTCATGATGTACTCTCCATAGAAGTTAAATAAGCAGGGTGACAATATACAGCCTTGACGTACTCCTTTTCCTATTTGGAACCAGTCTGTTGTTCCATGTCCAGTTCTAACTGTTGCTTCCTGACCTGCATATAGGTTTCTCCAGAGGCAGGTCAGGTGGTCTGGAATTCCCATCTCTTTCAGAATTTTCCACAGTTTATTGTGATCCACACAGTCAAAGGCTTTGGCATAGTCAATAAAGCAGAAATCAAAATTTTTCTGGAACTCTCTTGCTTTTCCCATGATCCAGCGGATGTTGGCAATTTGATCTCTGGTTCCTCTGCCTTTTCTAAAACCAGCTTGAACACCTGGAAGTTTGCAGTTCACATACTGCTGAAGCCTGGCTTGCAGAATCAAATTACACACAGTGCGACAGTTGTGATAGGTAGATTTTCTGATGGAATTTTTGTGCCAATTATTGAGTTGGTCACAAAATTCATTCAGGTTTTTCTGCAATGTTACGGAAAACCCAGATGAACTTTTTTGCCGACTCAGCATTTTTCTAGTTCTTTACTTAAATTATCTCCTCTAGTCCTCAAAATCTCCCTGTGAAATAGATTCTACTATTATTTCATAGGTATGAAAAGCAGCCCCAGATCATGTAAATAAGTTTCCCCTTTCACAGAGAGAGTCCATGTTCTCAGACACCACGCTCGGTGGTCATTCATGGGACCGACATTCACGTGGCCACAAGGAGAGTTTGTGTTGGAGACCAGGGCTCAAACCACAGTCCCTCCATCTCCCAGGTATATGACACGGGTTAAATTATTTAGCCTGTCTGAGACTCATTGTCTTCATTGAATTTCAGCATTGTAATATGCAACTCACTGGGACAAAGGGAGAGAGAGGGTTACGTGATATAATTTGTGTTAGTACTTTATAAATCATAAACTTCTGCTCAAGCATTAATCACACATACACTCAATTTTTAAACCAAGATATCCGTGCTCGGGCTTAGTTGTATCTGACTCTTTGAGACCCTTTGGACAGTAGCACACTAGGCTTCTCTGTCCCTGGGATTTTCCAGGCAAGAGGACTGGAGTGGCTTCCATTTCCTTCTTGAGAGGGTCTTCCTGGCCCAGGAATCAAACCCCCATCTCCTATGCCTTCTGTATTGTTGGTAGATTCTTTCCCCACTGATCTGTGTAATATTGTTACAGGTGTGCTAACAGTGATTCTCAGTGTTCAAAGGTTATACTCCATTTATAGTTATTAAAAATATTGGCTATATTCCCTGTGTTGTACAATATGTCTTTGCAACTTCGTTATTTTATATGCAATAGTTGGTACCTCTCAAGCCCCTAGCCCGGTGTTGTCCTTCCCTCTCCCCACTGGGAACTGCTAGTTTTTTCCTGTATCTGTGAGTCTGTATCCTTTTTGATGTATTTATTTGTTTTATTATTTTAAATTCCACATATAAGTGATACCATATAGCATTTGTCTTTTCCTGTCTGACCTATCTCACTTAGTTTAATACCCCTCAAATTCACCCATGTTGTTGTAACTGGCATTATTTCATTCTTTTTATAGCTGAGTAATACTCCACTGTATGTATGTATATATATGTGTATTCATATATATACCACATCTTTTTTATCCATTCATCTGTTGATGAACACTTAGGTTGAGTCTGTATCTTGGCTATTATAAATAATGCTGCTATGAACACTGGAAAGTATGTATCTTTTCGAATTAGCATTTTCTTTTTTTTTCCAGATTTATACCCAGGAATGGAATTATTGGGTCACATGGTAATTCTGTTTGGGGGTTTTTTTTTGGGAAACCACTGTACTATTTTTCCACAGTGGCTGCACCAATTTACATGCCCACCAACAACGCACAGGGGTTCCCTTTTCTCCACATTCTTGCCACCATTTGTAATCTGTGCTCTTTTGGATGATAGCCATTCTGCCAGGTATGAGGTGATGTATTATTGTGGTTTTAATTTGCATTTCGCCGACATAGTGATGCTGAGCAACTTGTCATGCGCCTGTTGGCCCTCTGTACGTCTTCTTTGGGAAACTGTCTATTCAGGTCTTCTTCCCATTTTTAAATTGAGTTGTTTGTTTTACTGATATTGAGTTGTATGAGCTCTTTATATATTTTGGAAATTAACCCCTTATCAGTCAAATCATTAGCAAATATTTTCTTCTATTCAGAAGGCTGTCTGTTTTGTAGATGGTTTCCTTGGCTGTGCAAAAGCTTTTAAGCCTAATTAGGTACCATTTGTTTATTTTTCCTTTTATTTATCTTGCTTTAAGAGACAAGATCCCAAAAATAATGCTACAATTTACATCAGAGAGTGCTCTACTTATATTTCCTTTCAGGAGATATGTGGTTTCTGGTCTTACATTTATATCTTTAATGAATTTATTTTTGTGTAGGGTGTGATAAAATGTTCCATTTTTATTCTTTTACATGTAGCTGTCCAGTTTTCCAAGCACCACTTATTGAAAAGGCTGTCTTTTCTCCATTGTGTATACATGCCTCCTTTGTCATTGATTAATTGATCACAATCACGTGGGTTTATTTCTGGGCTCTCTATGCTGTTCCACTGATCTATGACACACATGAATTTTTAAGGTAATGTTGGCATAGTCTGTAAACAATGTCCTTTGAAAAGTTTCTTTAAAATATACTGTGTCAGTGAGGGCTCACAGAGTAGAGAGATAACCTAGAGAGGACCTGCATCACTCAGGGCTCTGCCGGAGAAACAGAGCCAGCATATTAGACAGACAGATACGTGGATAGATAGATATTACATACGTTACACATTGTGAGAAACTAGCTCAGGTCATTGGTGGCTAGGCATCAGCTAGGCTGAAGCCATCAGCTAGGCTGTCAAAAAGTGTTCCCTCGGGATGCTTGGGCAGATGGTGATGCTGCAATCCACAGGGCCACAGGCAAAATGTCTTCTTTCTCAAGGAAACCTCAGTTCTGCTCTTAAGACCTTTCAACTGAAGGACCTTGGATCAGGTGTACCCACATTATTGGTCATCATCTCCTGAAAATCAACTGATTGTAGCTGTTAATCACATCTATAAAATACCTTCACAGCAACACCTAGATCAGAGTTTGATGGATAACTGGGTGCTATAGCTTAGTTGATACAGAAGACCGACCATCACTGTTGATGGCAAGAATCCATACCAGCACTAGAGCTGGGGGAACAGTGGGATGCTGAGGCATCCTGGAGTCCAGATGCTGGGGAGGTGTGGTGGGAGCTGCCTGGTAAGAGCTGGAACCATAGAAGACACATCACAGGTGGCAGAGCTGCCATGACCGGTGGGCGGAGCCAAAGAAAAGGGAGAGAAATGCCCATTCTCCCCTTCCCACCCGTGTTTCTCGTTGGCCAAACCTTCAGGAAACCAGAAGGCAAAGGGGCCTGGGAAATGAAATTTTCTCTGATGCAAAACAGTCTGGAGGAGTGAAGGGCAATGGGATTGTTGACATTATGTACCTAAACAAGAAAGAAAAAAAAAAAAAAAAAGATAATGTGTCCCATCCTAGGGAAGGTTAAAATTCAGAAAACACTCATTGGCTTAAGATAACTTGAAAGACAGCCTCTTCAGAAAACAAAGAATAGCCGTGTCATTCTTACCTTTCATTCATTTGGTAAATATCAAAGTTTTATGTGGTTGGAGACAAGCCCTCAGAAGAGCGACTTGGGTGCAGTGCTTAAGAGCCTGGAGTTTTTCCCTGTGGTCTACGTGCCTCCAAGTATGAGGCAAGTGCCACTTGCAGCCGGATGACCTGTGCACTGGTAGAAATAAAGATTTCTGAGCCCCATCCCGAACTACTGAGTCAGAACGTATGGAATGGAATACAGAACTATGCGTGTTTATCAAGCTTCCCTGGCGATCCTGAGGCAAACTGAAGTTTGAGAATCAGAGTTTTAGGCAGGATGGGGAGCCACAGAGGAGTGTCATGATAAGATTTAAGTTTCAAATAACCAACACTTATCGACCAAAAGACCAAACAGCGTCTTATGTACTTCACACATGGATTTATATAACGACTCCAGTGTCTCTGTGAATGATAGCTGGTTTTTTGGTTCTGGGTACCAAAATGGTGAGTAACAGCCAATGAGTGCTTTCCAATTTCAGAAAATTAAAACAACATCTGAAGGGGCTAAATCAGAACTTCATTAAACAAACGTTATTTGCTCCTGATTCGGGGAAGATAGCTGATCATGCACTATCAATTGCAAACTGCATGTGGTTTATCTAACCACAAATTTGAGCATATTCAAATACATCTACAGATAATACCCAGTGGGTGTGTGTTCAGTCGTTCAGTCACATCCGACTCTCTGCGATCACATGGACTTCAGCTCACCAGGCTCCCCTGTGAATCTGGGGAATCTCCCAGGCAAATATGCTGGAGTGGGTTGCCATTTCCTCCTCCAGGGAATCTTCGCAACAAAGGGACTGATCTCCTGCATCTCCTGTGTTGGCAGGAGGGTTCTTTACTACTGAGCCCTCTGGGAAACCCAACACCTAGTGAGTTTCTGGCAGTGTAGTAGAGTCCTTTGGTCCCAGTATTAACACCTTCCTGCACACACACTCTTTGCCATGTGACTCCGAAGTGAGCAGGGTGCTCTGTGGCACCCCTTGACCTTGAGCTCAATCACGTCACTTCACCAGCAGAGGTTAGCAGCCGTGACACAAGCAGAGGCTTGAGACAGGGTGCACACTGGGCTTACTCACGCTCGTGCCGCTGTCGTTACGTGAGTGTGTGCCCTGGCTGGCCAGTTGGAAGATGAGAAGCACGTGGAGTGAGCTACACCCCACCAGCTGCACCAGCCATGGCCAGCTGAGGTCTGCCAGTTTACCTTAGACGCGTGGAAAACATATTCTCTAGTGAAGATTGCACTAAGGTTTTATAATTGCTTGTTACATAGTATAATTGGACCATACATAACTCTATCGGCACTACATTTCAATTCTGCTTCATTGCACGGTGGACCAGGAATGACATCTGCGGCATCAGGGAAAGAAGGATGTTGCAGCCATCGAGCCATCTCAGGATGGAAACCGGATGCCTGCCGTCAAGCCCACAGCCGCTGCAGGTACCCACCCCCAAGGGTGCCCCCTTGGAAACTCAGGAATGTGAAAACACAGGATACTGGCCCCAGAGAGCTGAGATCCACGTCAAAGGAATAATTTCAATGAGTCCAGACTTTTGCATCTCCCCATGTATAGAAAACCACTAAATTCATTAACAAGATATCTCATTTTCTTTCATTAACAGTCATCTTTTGATGTTCCGGCCACCTGGTTTTTGTTACAAAACTCCTATATATCCTGGCTCCTCCCTTATCTCTTCCGAGCGGTTCTCTCAGAGCCATCTGAGAGTCCTATCTCCTGGGCTTGAAATCTGCCAAATAAAACACAACTCACAACTTTGATGTTGTGCATTTTCCTTTTCAGTCAATGCTATGCTGGTAAAATTCCTTGTAAACTGTGCTTGGTGAACAGTGCATGTCTCTCTAAAGTGATTGCTTTTTTCTTTAATTTTTCCAACTCTGTATCACCCTCAAACTTTATCCCATATTTCTACAGGTCATGATCCTAAGGAATGTGGAATGGCCTTCCATTCCAGACACATCTAGGAAGGAACTTAGGGTTCTTGAGTTTAGTGCTAGAGCTGGAGGCATTTCCACCAAGACAACAGGCTCCAAGATCGGAGTTGCTGGTGAGGTTAGAGTCTAAAACAAAAAGAGCGAAAGTCCAGCACAGAGGATGGAGAGAAACCACAGATTAGAAGAAATGATTGTAGTCCAGCTCTCCAAGGAAAACATTCAGGGGTATGGAGCTGATTTTAAAGGGAATACATACATAGAGAACCTTGCTGCTGCTAAGTCACTTCAGTTGTGTCCAACTCTGTGCGACCCCATATACGGCAGCTCACCAGGCTCCCCCGTCCCTGGGATTCTCCAGGCAAGAACACCAGAGTGGATTGCCATTTCCTTCTCCAATGGGTGAAAGTGAAAAGTGAATGTGAAGTTGCTCAGTCGTGTCCAACTCTTCGCAACCCCATGGACTGCAGCCCACCAGGCTCTCCCATCCATGGGACTTTCTAGGCAAGAGTACTGGAGTGGGTTTCCATTGCCTTCTCCCAGAGAACCCTAAAGAATCTAAAAAAAAAGAAAATAACAAAACTGATAGAACTAATTAAATGGAGTTAGCAAGGTTTTAGATACAAGGTCAGCAACCAGTTATATTTCTATATATCAGCAACAGACATGAACATCGAAATTCCCAAAATAAGCGATTTTAATAGCACCAAAAAACACAAACCAGTAAATAGCAAATTGAAATATATGTGTATATATAGGCTCTGTACCTTGAAAAATGCAAAATACTCATGGGACAAAGTAAAGGAGAGCTAAATTAATGGAGAGCCATCTGGACTCAATGGACATGAGTTTGAGCAAACTCCAAGAGATCGTGAAGGACAGGGAGGCTGGCATGCTGCAGTCCATGGGGTCACAAAGTGTCAGACAGGACTGAGCAGCTGAAAAACAGCAACAAAATTCACAGATTAGAAGACTCAATACTGTTAAGATGTCAGTTCTACACAATCAGAATAGCAGCAGGCAGTTTTGTTTTTAAAGACTTAGATTCTAGTTTTTTGTAAATCTAAGTGACAGAATTGCCAAAACTATTTTGAAACAGAAGAGTAAAGTTGGAGAACTTACATCACCTAATTTCAAAACTTACTGTAAAGCATCAGAAACCAAGACAATGTGAGACTCATACAAAGATAGACACATAAATAAATGGATCAGAAGAGAGAGTTCAGAAATAGATGCCAACAAACACGGCCCATTGCTTTTGCTGAAAACGCCAAGATAAATCAATAGCAATAGTCCTTTCCATAAATGATGTTGAACAACTGAATATCCATTCACAAAAAATTAACCTCAACTCTTGGCTCACTGCATACATAAAAACTAGTTCAAAATAGATGAGAGGCAAACATAAAAGGGCAAACTATTAAACTTCTATTTAAAAAAAAAACTAACATGAAAATCTTCCCAACATTGGGGGTTCCTTAGGTAGAATGCAGAAGGTTGCATTATGAAAGAAAAATAATAAATTTGAGTTTTATAAAATTAAAAACTTTTCTTCAAAAGATGCTATTAAGAAAATGTAAGAACAAGCCACAGATGGGGAGAAAATATTTGCGATGAATGTATCTGACAAAGTACGTGAATTCAGAATATACCAAGAATTCTTACAATTGAATAATAGAAGGATAAACACTCGATGAAAATATGCAAAGGCTTAAACAGACGCTTCACAGAAGAAGATGATATATGAATACCCAAAAGAAAAACAACATCATTAGTTATTAGGTAATGCAGAAAATTAAAAGCCAAAAATAAAATACAGCTATCCATCTATTAGAATGGATAAATTTTAAAATATTGCCAGGAATAAATGAAGCAATATTGCTGGTAGAAAACAGCTTGGCATTTTCCTATAAAGCCAAACATGTACTTACTTTCTTACTCCTGAGCATGTACCCCCTACCAAATATTCAAATTTATGTCCACACACACGAACGTTCACAGCAGTTTTATTCATAAGAGCCAAACATAGGAAACAACTCAAATGTGTGATTTTGTTGGATAAACAGATTATGGTATATTTATACAATAAGAGAGAGCCTCCCTTGTGGCTCAGTGGTGAAGAATCCACCTGCAGTGCAGAAGAGCTGGCTTCAATCCCTGGGTCAAGAAGATCCACTGGGGAAGGAAATGGCAACCCACTCCAGTATTCTTGCCTGGAGAATCCCATGGACAGAGGAGCCTGGCGGGCTACAGTCCATGGGGTTGCAAAGAGTTGGATACAACTTAGGGACTAAATCACCACCACTATATATAATAAAATAGCACTGAGGAATAAAAAGGAACAAACTACTGATATGTATAATAACATAGATGAATCTCAAACATGATGTTGAGGAAAAGAAATCAAGCACAAACAAGCTATACTGTCTCCACCATTTACCTACACAGTCAAAGCTAATATGTAATTCCACTCTAGAAAAGGCAACACTAGTCAATACTAAGTGTCTTAGTCAGCTCAAGCTGCTATAACAAAAGTACCATAGACTAGGTGGTTTAAACAACAAACATTTCTCATAGTTCTTGAGGTCGGATAATCCAGGATCAAGGTGCAGACAGATCTGGTGTCTGGTGTGAGCCTTCTTGCTGGTTTACAGAAGCACGTCTTCTTCTTGTGTCTTTACATGGTAGAGACAGCAGACAGCTTGATAATAATGGTACTAACCCCATGGACGGAGGAGCCTGGTGGGCTGCAGTCCATGGGGTCGCTAAGGGCCAGACATGACTGAGCGACTTCACTTTCACTTTTCACTTTCATGCATTGGAGAAGGAAATGGCAACCCACTCCAGTGTTCTTGCCTGGAGAATCCCAGGGACGGGGGAGCCTGGTGGGCTGCCGTCTATGGGGTCACACAGAGTCGGACATGACTGAAGTGACTTAGCAGCAGCAGTAGCAGCATGATTTGAGCCTAATTATTCACGACCTAATTATCTCCCAGAGGCCCCACCTATTGGGGATTAGACTTCCAACACATCCATCTTAGGGGGATACAAACATGCAGTTCAGGACACCAAGAGAAACCAGATCAGTGGTTTCCTAAAATTGTGAGTGGGGGAACATTTGAATGCAAAGGGACATGAGGGGACTCTGGGGGAATGATGGGATTGAAACTACGTCTTGAGTGTGCTGGTGATTGCATAACTGTATCCATCTTTCAAAACTCATCCAACTGTGCATGGAAATGGGGGAATTATTTTATGTCAATTATATACTAAGATAAACAAGACAGTGGGTCCAGCAGCGGGGATGGGGACATACGGAAGGGAGGGAGCCTAGTCACCGCATCCATATTGCTACTGTCTGCAACTTGTCCTTCGTGCACAGTAAGCGGGTGACTCTGGTCGCCATGCCCCACGCTTTCTCTGCTGCTGCTGCTGCTAAGTTGCTTCAGTCGTGTCCGACTCTGTGCGACCCCATAGACGGCAGCCCACCAGGCTCCCCCGTCCCTGGGATTCTCCAGGCAAGAACACTGGAGTGGGTTGCCATTTCCATGGACTGTAGGCCACCAGGCTCCTCCATCCGTGGGATTCTCCAGGCTTTCTCTGCTAGCATGTATTAAAACTCAGTACAAATAGCAAAGAACTCCTGGTCTCTCTGCCCACAAACACCTCATGCTTCCTGGTTCTGTTTTTGTATGCCTGCTTTTCTTTTTGTTATCTTGACTTCCTGCTTCCCTGCCTTCCCTGGTGGCTCAGAAGGTAAAATCTGCCTGCAGTGCAGGAGACCCATGTTCAATCCCTGGGCTGGGAAGATCCCCTGGAGAAGGAAATGGCAACCTGCTTCAGTATTTTTGCCTGGAAAATCCCATGGATGGAGGACCCTGGCAGGCTAGTCCATGGCGTTGCAAAGAGTTGGACACGACTGTGCAACTTCACTTCACTTCACTTCCCCCCACACTAGTCCAAACATACCCAGACAGATAGAAGCTAGATAGGTGAGAGATGGATAGATAGATAAATATGTTACTCATCTGGTTTACATATAAATCCTGTCAGCCATAAGCTTAGCATAGCAGACAGTGACATGAAAAAAGCTAACTGCCACAAAATATTAAATGCAAAGAACATCTCATATTTGTTTCTAAAAAACTGTATGTTCACCAAATGAGCAAGGACCTGGAGAAGGTGGAAAAGAGTGAGCCAAGCAAAGAAGCAAGTAAACTGGTCTTGGGGAAAATCCAGGAAATCTATTCATTCAGATAAGAAAGAAGCTCTGAAAATAGAGGTGTTTAGGAAGGATGCTACAGAATCGGTGGCCTTTTGTCTCTACATTGAGGGAAATAAAGTGAATGGGAGGGGAGGGACTTGAGGGAAAGGGGGAAATTTTGTGACACTCACTGCAAGCAGTGGGCGATGAAGTCACGACAGCAGGGCAGGAATAGTGCTGCGTAGGATCAGCTGTGGTCTGAAGTCATCATTGATTGATGGTTCCAACTCATCTTGAGTCAAAATCCATCTCCTCTGAAAGTCCTGGTTCTCCTCCTTGCCTTTCATATGCAGGCATTTGTGCATTTTGCAAATGCAGAAGATATGTAAGATAGATACAAAAAAGACATATATTCAAGATATATATATCTATAACATAGTGTAAGATACAGAGAGATACAAGATAGTAACACCTTGATGTTCTCATAGCCTAGCGATATACAGTGTGTGTGTAACATATATATCTGGGTTGTGAGAACAGCAAGGTGTTCCTGTCTTTGTATTACGGTAAGCCCCTAAGTTGTCTTCTTCCCAGTTTATTATCTCAACCTGCAGCTGTTCCTCAAAGAGCCGCTGTTTGGCCATTTGGGCAGCATTATTTATCTCTCTTACAGATAGATAAATAACCATAAAAATATTAGTCATACTTCACAGCAAATCATGTGGTGGCTAATTTTATTTGTCGGCTTGGCTGGGCCATAATTCCCAGACAGTCAGTCAAGCATTGCTTTTGATGTTTCTCCAAAGGTATTTTTTTGGAGGACAGTAACACTTAAACTGGTGGACTTGGGGTCAAGCAGATTGTCCTCCATAATGTGGGTGGGCCTCATCCAATCAGTTGAAGGTCCTAATAGAAAAAGACTGACCTCGCCCATGAAAGAAGGAATTCTACCAGCTGACTGCCTTTGGACTCAAACTACAATTCTTCCCAGGGTCTCCAGCCTGCTGGCCTACCCCATCAGAATTTGGACTCCCCAAGCCTCCACAACTGCATAAGCCAATTCCTTAAAATAAGTCTCATAGATAGATAGATAGATAGAAAGAGAAAGAAAGAAAAATAAATATAAAGATTAGACATACAGCCAATTCCTTAAAATAAATCTCACAGATCAATAGATAGAAAAATAGATACAAAGATTAGAAATAGAGATTGAGATAGAGGTAGAGACAAATCTTTGGTTCTATTTCCCTGGAGAATCCTGGCTAATATACTTTACAAAAAGTACTTTCACATAAGCTCTCCAGTAGGTGAATTATGGAAGTCATTTGGGCTAATCAGCTTACACAGCCTTTTCAAACATCTTTCACTTGGAAAAGAACATAAAGATTTGTGATCTCACTTCCAACTCTCCTAACTATAATTTCCAGACTTCAGACCCCACAGAAGCCACTGACTTGTCAGGATATCTAGTATATCAGTATAGATCTTAAATGAGTTATACAGAGGAATATTAAATATCAATTCCTTAATAGCATTTTTATAATATAGTGACTAGAAGTTTGTTTATTCACCAACTTTCCCTCTGATCATCAAATAAGTTGCTGTTTTTCAAATAATGCAGGATTTCTAACATTCCAGTTATACATACTGCTACTCAAGTGGATTTGAAATTCAGCATCAAATCTACAGTTGACGATGAGGAATTTGTCAGAATAAAGATGACTAATAATGGATTATCAAGAGCAGCAAACAGCTACGGATGATGCAATTGGCAACTCACCCACATGTTACCAAAAACGGACCGCATTTCACAGATCCCTAAAGGAACACTCACACCCTTCTCCTGATGCTGAGTTCTTGGGGGTCTTTTCTTTGACCTAGTTCTTTGACAGAACATTACTTAGGAGCAAGCAAACCCTAGTTTAGGATGGAAAGTGAACAGGAGAACAGTACACATGGGATATATTCTCTCTCCTTTCAACTCCAGTTCCCACAGGGTACAGTTCAGAGCTGCATCAGAACATAGGCGGGCTTTCCGGGTTTTGCCAGTGGTAAAGAAATTGCCTGCTGATGTAGGAGATGTAAGAGACTCAGGTTCAGTCCCAGGGTTGGGAAGATCTCCTGGAGAAGGGCACGGCAACCCACTCCCGTCCTCTTACCTGGAGAATCCCATGGACAGAAGAGCCTGGAGTCTACAGTTCATAGGATTGCGAAGAATTGGACGCGACTAAATGACTGAGCATGCATACACGCGGAACACAGGCACCAACACAGCTGGCCCAGATATTAAACCAGTGAAATGGCTTCCTATAGTGAAAGACAATTTGTTTACAATACTGTTTTCCGGTGTGCAGCACAGTGATTCAATATTTTTATAGATCATGCTCCCTTTAAAGTTAATACAAAACAATGGCTGTATTTCCCTATGCTGTACAATATATCCTTGTTGCTTATCTATTTTACACACAGCAATTTGTGCCTCTTAATCCCCTACTCCTACCTTGCCCTGCCTCTTCCCCAATGGTATCCAGGAGTTTATTCTCGGTACCTGTGAGTCTGTTTCTGTTTGTCTTATTTCTTGGATTCCACATATAAGTGATAAAAACAGTATTTGCATTTCTCTGTCCAACTTATTTCACTAAGCATAATGCCTTCTAGGTCCATAGCAAAATTGGTTTGTATGTGTTAGAAAATGACTTCTGTGCTCCACGAACGTCTCTACCCCAGACCTCTCGTTTTTCTCTGGTTCCTCCTTAGAGCTCCTCCAAGGATTTCTCGCCATCTTTAGCTAAAGGGATAATGCTGGGAAGGGTGGGAGGTCTTGGAACCCTACTCTCTGTAGCTACTGCTGGCAACCATTCTGAATGATCTACACACACGCCCTACCGATTGCTAAGTATTCTAAATATCATTCCTGGTTGGTTGGGAAAGTTTTGAGCATCTTTCTCTTTTTTTTTTTTTTGTCACACAAAGGCTTTTGATTCCTTGACCTATTTTTATTGAGACAATAAATAATAAAAGGCAGAAGCATTTTTATAACAATCTACACCTTGTAGATTTTCCAATACATTAGCTGATTCAACCATTATTTATTGTCTTACCATGTTCTGCACTGTAATAGGTATTAAACACAGGTGCATGCGCACACACACAGACACATACACACATCTCTTACTCCTCATGACAACCCTGTGATTTGGGTGCTGCTATAATAATTTCCCCCCAAAATCATGTTAATATTACCTAACTTTTTCCCCTGTGCTAGGTGACTAGCTCTATGCTAAGCACTGTGCATGTGTTTGCTCATTTAATCTACAACGATATCACAAGATATGTGCTTTTTCTCATCCTCAATACATAGATGAGTCATCTGGGATCAGAAAAGATTAAATAAATCCTTAAGGAACAAAGCAGGCACTCTCGTCCAGTTTTTCAATTTCAACTTTTCCATTGCCTTCTCCACTGTTCCCTGTTCCCTTGCATTAGGAGTGGATATTGGCAGAAGTCTTGAATAACAGGGCTGGTGTAATTTCTAAATGGCTCAAAGTATCTTGAGCTCTAAGTTTCAGCTTTCGGATTGCCAACTTACAGTTTTCGCATCAGAGAAGGGCCGTGTTCACACCAACTCATCTCACTGACCTCCAGATGAAGTCCTGCTTCAGCTGCTCAGTGGCTCTTGTCTTTAAGGAGTGGGCATTTTGCTATCCGGTGGAGACTCTTACTGTGTTTTTTCTTTTACATTGTATTCAAGATTCCCTGGCGGCTCAGAGAATAAAGAATCCACCCACAATGCAGGAGACCAGGGTTTGATCCCTGGGTCTGGAAGATTCCATGCCAGTATTCCTGCCTGGAGAATCCCATAGACAGAGGAGCCTGGCGGGCTACAGTCCATGGGGCCGCAAAGAGTCAGACCTGACTGAGTAATTAACACAAGGTTAAAATACTGAGAGTGCAACTTCCTGCAGACATTATGGAGACTTGCTCCATTATTGCCCCCTCCTCACTCTCCTCTGCTCTTTTCTGGTGGAGGATGCTGCACCAGAAGTGGGCAGGGACTGTGCCTGTCGTTTTATCCTTGGCCACTAACCCAATGCTTCGGACATGAGAACATGATAAATACTGTTTGAACACAGGAGTAAGTATGAGTGAGTGGTGGTGCTTTTTCAGTGTCTCCAGAAGAGACAATTGTCCTAATCATGACGACCATGTGCTTTTGCGCCCCCAGAAAACCTCCATTCCCATCAGGTCAAAACTTGACCATGTCTAGTATATGGCCTCTGATACATGGTGCTCTCTCTTAAAAAAAAAAAAAAAAAGATGTTTTTGGCTGTCCTGGGTCTTTGTTGCTCTGGGTGGGCTTTCTCTAGTTGCAGTGTGCAGGCTGCTCGTTGTGGTGGCCTCTCTTGTTGTGGAGCACAGTCTCTAGGGCACATGCGCTTCAGCAGTTGTGATGTGTGGGCCCAGCAGTTGTGGCTGGAGGGATTCAGAGGACAGGCTCATGAGTTGTGGCTCACAGGCTCAGCTGCCCCGAGGTCTGTGGGATCTTTCCAGGCCCGGAATGGAACCAACGTCCCTTGCATTGCAAGGCGAATTCTCAACCACTGGACCACCACGGAAGCCCATATGGTGCTCTTTATACAACAAACATTTAGTGGAATTTCCATTCATTTACTTTACTGGTGTTTGTGCACACATGTTCCAGACAAAGTGATACACTAGATTCTGGGAATACAGTGATAAAGAAGAAGGTAAGCAAGGCTCTGTCTTCAGGGGGCTCACATTCTTGTTGAGGGGAGGAGATTGAAATGAATACTTCCAAAAACTAGTGCAAAGAAAAAAGAAGGCAGAGGATAATTACTAATTGTATGAAGGGCTATGAAAAAAATAAACAGGAAAGAGAGATGGAGTCACCAGGAATAGCAATGAGAAGGTGACCTATGAGTTGAAATGACCTAAAGATAAAAAGGATCTTGTTGTTGTTTAGTAGCTCAGTCGTGTCCGACTCTTTGCCACCCCCTGGATTGCAGCACGCCAGGCTTCCTTGTCCTTCACCATCTCCTGGAGCTTGCTCAAACTCATGTCCACCGAAGATGACCTATCCATGCAAAATGATGGGATGAGAGCCTCCCAGGCAGAGAGGAGACATGGGCAAGCGCCCAGGCTCCCGGGGAACAGAGCAGAGGGGGTGCTGCTGGTCCAGTGGGAAATGGGAGAGCAGGAGAAGCCAGCCTCCCTGGGCTCCAGAGCACACAGTGGGGCTTTTATTTGGGGAGAAATGCAAGACCAGTGAAGGGAGTGTCTTCTGCAGTCTGAAGAGGAAAGAGTAAAGACAGGAGATGATGGGGCTTGGACTAAAAAGAGGATGGTAGACAGGGAAAGAAGTGGATGGATCTTAGCTCTACATGAACAAAGTATATTTGACAAGAGAGGGGGACAAAAAAGGACTGGCTTAAGCAACTGAGATGGGGAAAAGTGAGACCGGAACAGGGTTTCCATCAAGAGTTTTCATTTTGTATATATTATTTTTCCATTGCCTATTAAATACCCAAATGGGGCTATCACGTAAGGAGGTGGATATACAAGCTTTGAGTTCAGGGAGAGAGAAAAGTACAGGAGAGAGAGAGAAGCTGGGAATATTCAATTTGAGTAACAAGAACAGATGGTAGTGGCCGTTTAGCCACAAAGTCGTGTCCAACTCTTGTGATCCCATGGGCTGTAGCCTGCCAGGCTCCTCTGTCCATGGGATTCTTCAGGCAAGAATACTGCAGTGGGTTGTCATTTCCTTCTCCAGGGGATCTTCCCGACCCAGGAATTGAACCCAGGTCTCCTGCATTGCAGGCAGATTCTTTACCGACTGAGCTATGAGGGAGCTCTGAGAACAGATAGAAGGTATCAAAATCAAGCCAAGGGTCTGCTCTTCAACACTGGTCAGCTCCAGGCTAATTCTATGACCCTGAGTAAATAACTTCTTCATGTCTCTATTTTCTCATCTATAAAATGAGAACAAAAGTACCACTCCTTAGGTTTGCATTGAGGATTAATAAAATAATCCATACATTGTCAACTGAATGCCCTCTTTGTGGTCACTCAGACGTGTGTCTCTATCACACTCCTGAAGTCCTGGACAGTCATTTCTGCCCTCAGTGCTCAGTTGCTCTCTCAGACAGCTCCAATTAGCCTCCCACCCTCAGGACCCCCAGGCAAGGGGAAGACCCCAGGCTCATGGTCGGGGGATGTCAATGTCCTCTCCCGGCAGACTATCCTCTTTTCTAGCTTTGCTTGAGGACCACTCTAACTTGACTTAAAGGGACAATCCTCCTTTCTCACCCCAGAGAGAAGACCAGAAAAATACTGTGGTTCTCTTATACCTAAGAATCCCACCTAAAGCATCTTCCAGCTTTTTCTTATATAGTTGAAGGTGATTGATGGAGTTGATGGAGCTGACAAAAAATCGGTTTATTCACCTCTCAGTAAATCCTGCAGAAATGTGTCTAGCATTGATCTTTATAACACAGGGAATTCGTTATACATCTTAACTAGCTTTGAATTTCAGCCAGAATTCCTACAGGAAACTTCCCATTTCTCATCATATGTATTTTATTTGTAATTTTGTTTCTTAGTGTCAGCTTTATTTGCCTATCATGACCTCCATGACAATAAATCCTGGCCCATGAACTTGAAGTCTAAAGAGATTCAGGAAGAATAACAGTATAGAATATTGCCTCTCTTTTCTATATGCCTCTGCTCTTAGGTTACAAATCCTGAATAAGATACTATAAATTCTGTGCTATAGGAGAGTGCATTAAAAAAGATCATCTGGATGGTGTTTGAGTCTAAGGGAGGGTGACAGTTAATTGCTCTTCCTCCTCAGAGTCCAGAAACAAGAAATAGAGCCCAATGCATGGAGGCCAAAGCATTAAATTTACAATTCTAGAAGGCTAGGTTGGAGCATGGAGCTCATCCTGTAGCAAATGTAAGCTCCTCCTACTCAGAAAAGCAGGCCACTACATCCAGCAAAATGAAAACCCGTCTTCGAAGTCTATCATACAGAGGTGGGAACCACGAATGCAAGCTGGTTGTTGAAAGGCAGATCCCAGAGAGACAGTCACACAGCCTGTTTGGAAGATGGGGAGAAGCAATCAGAGAAGCTTGGACAAACGGACGTCCAACTTTCTCTACCTCCCCAATCAAGATGAAGAGAGAAGAGAGAGATACTAAAATTATTCCTTGCCTCCTTTTCCTTCCTTCCTCCTTTAAGGAAAGGCTGGATGGGAGATGAGTGCTTCCTCAAAAGGAAGAACCAAATGCCGTTAACATTCACCTGGAAGTGGAAAATCCTGGGAGGATAGCATTGTCGTGAGGTCATTTGCTCTGAACCTACCAAGTGTGAATTTTTCAGGGGAAGGGGTGCAGGAAGCATTCCTGCCAGAGAGAGACCATGAGTGAAGGGGAGGGGAAAGGCAGCTGTCCTCAGGGACAACTGAGTGGTCTAGATGGACTTGAACATCAAGAGCTTCAGTGGGTAACAGAGGGAGACCCTGGAAAGGCCATCTGAACTTGGGTTGGGGAAAATCTTGGTTACAAGCCAAGGATTTGTATATATTCTTTGGTCGGAAATCGGAAGACAGGCAAAGTTTTTGAGTAGGAGAGGAACATAATTATAGTAATGCTTTAAGAAAATTAAGTCAGCCGCAGAGTTTGGAATATATTATCTGAGGAAAGTTTGGAAGCAGGAAGGTAAGTGAGAGGCTCAAGTGGAAGCAATGCTAATTAGCGTCATCTCAGGGTGGGTGGGGGTGCTGGAAGGCAAACGATGTGTGTGCGGTGCTTTAGAGTTTACAAAGTTCTTACCCTATCACTTATTTCTGTTGATACGGCAATTGTGAGAAGTAAATCGCTCAACGGTAGACACACTGCAAGTCAATCAATTTGCATCAGTAAATCTTAATTGAATTAATACCAGGAAAAAGCTAAAGGACTTGGTGACTCAACACAGGAAGAAAGGCGAGTGAAGAGGCAAAAATGATTCACAGCCTTCAAGCTAGAGTAAGTTATTCATCTGTCAAATATTTATTGAGCTCTTACTATAATGCCAGGAACTGTTCCAGATTCTGGGCTGCAGTGAAGAATCTGGTGAATAAAGCCCTTACCCTCAGGGAGTGTCTGTACCGGGGATAAGATTTCATCAGCAGATGTACAAAGAAATATAAAATGTCATGGGATTAAAGAGACAAAAGTCAGGGTGAGAGTATGGAGGGCGAGAGCATCAGGGAGGTACTTTTTAAGATGTGTGATCAGAGTCCTTTCTGTGGAAGTGACAGAGATCTGGAGGCTAAAAGGGAAGTGAAAGGCCAGCCTAAGGACTTCTGGTCATTGTGCAAAAGAATGACTCGTAGAGGAGCAAAAGTGGAAATACAAAGACAAGCAAGAAGGTACTACAATACATGGGTCCAGGCAAGAGATGATGATAGCTTGACCTAAAGTGGTATTTTCAGAGAAGACAAAGACCAGCCAGATTCCCCCAATATATGTTTAGATAAGGTTTACAGAATCTGTTTTATTCCATGTGATGTAGTATGGAAGAAAAGGAGAGAAGTTAGGATGCTTCTGAAGTTTTCACTGTGAGTGTTTGGGTAAACAGTTGTGCCCTTCTCAGATGGAGAACAGTGGGCCAAGGAATCAAGGGTTTTGCTTTGAACCTGTTATCTTTGATTAACTTGCTGAAAATTCAGGTGGACAGATTGCAAAGGAAGGACATGATTCTAGACTTGCGGGAGATGTCAGGGTTAGAGATCTAAACCTCAGATGGCTTTTCCATCACCCAGGAGGGAGACGCTGATTCTTATACTCATCTAGCATTTATTAAGTACTTACTGTATGTGAAATACTTCTCTCGGCCTTGGGAGTGCAGAGATCAAAGACATTTTCCTTCCCTTCAAAGGGCACACAGCTTGTCAGGAACACAAATGAGGAAACAGCCAATCAGACTGTAACATGATAAGTTTCATAACAGGAGTTTCCAGCGGTAATACAGGAAACCTCAGAGGGGCAGGGGATCCAGGGATTCAAGGAAGCCTTCCTTGAAAGGGTGATGCTCAAGGGAAGTTTTGAGGATTGAAGAAGGGTTGCCTGGGAGAAGAGAAATCCAGGCTCAGAAAGAAGGGTTATTCAGGTGGAGGGAACATAGTTAAGAGCGTGGAAGCACAAGATTGCATGGCATGGTCATGCATCTGTGTTTATTTAGACATGACTGGGAAACCAGGTGTTTCTGTGAGGGCAGCAAGAGAAGAGATTGGACAGAAGTGGGTGAGGACAGATCATGAAGACCCCGCCTGGCCATGCTGAGGAGTCTGCCAGGAGAAGAGGACAGCCCTAGTCTTAGAAGTACTGAGACTGAGATATACATGGAACATGTCTAGAGGGCAACGGAAAATGGAAGATCAGACCCCAGAGAAGTTTGGGGCCAGACTCTTGCTTTCATTTCTAGCTATGTCTATAATATTTCAGCATCTCCCTCACAGAGATCATTGTGAAGACATTTTTGTTGTTTGTGTTGTTCAGTCGCTAAGTCTTGTCCAACTCTTTGTGATTCCGTGGACTGCAGCACACCAGGCTCCCCTGTCCTTCACCATCTCCCGGAGTTCACTCAGACTCACGTCCATCGAGTCAGTGATACCATCCAGCCATCTCATCCTCTGTCGTCCCCTTTTCCTCCTGCCCTCAAGACCCAGCATCAGGGTCTTTTCCAATGAGTTGGCTCTTCGAATCAAGTGGTCAAAGTACTGGAGCTTCAGTTCAGCATCAGTCTTTCCAGTGAATATTTAGGACTGATTTCTTTTAGGACTGACTGGTTGGATCTCCTTGCTGTCCAAGGGACTTTCAAGAGTCTTCTCCAACACCACAGTCCAAAAGCATTAATTCTTTGGTCAAGCTAAAGAAGCTCAACCTTCTTTAGGGTCCAACTGTCACATCCATACAAGACTACTAGAAAAACCACAGCTTTAACTATATGGACCTTTGTCAGCAAAGTAATGTCTCTGATTTTTAACATGCTGTCTAGGTTGGTCATAACCTTTCTTTCACAGAGCAAGCATCTTTTAATTTCATGGCTGCAACCACTGTCTGCAGTGATTTTGAAGCCCAAGAAAATAAAGCCTGTCACTGTTTCCATCTTTTCCCCATCTATTTGCCATGAAGTGATGGAACAAGATACCATGATCTTCGTTTTTCGGATGTTGAGTTTTAAGCCAGCTTTTCACTGTCCTCTTTCACCTTCACCAAGAGGCTCTTTAAGACGTAGATGTGAATTAAATGTCCAAGAAACAGGGACTGCAGACAGAAGAGAAGCAGGAAAGGGACCGGTTTGTAGGCAATGTCCACAGCTTGAGGGCTGGGAGAGGAACAGAGTCAGGATGGAAATCAGGGCCAGAAAGGTCAGGGGTGGTCAAGAACTGAAAGGGTGCATCACCAGTGGCGCCAAGGACAGGGGAAGATGTGTGAGGAGGATGGGGGCTGGAAACACCATCTACTGAGCAAGGTTAAAGAAGGTGACATTTGAGGGCATGTCATTCAGTGTGCTGACCAAATGTCCCTCTGTGACCTTTGGGAGAATAATTTAGAGCAGCCAGGCATTAGAGGGACTAGGATTGGGGTGAGAAAGTGAAGGCGGAGAAGGGAGACTTCCAAGCCTCTGATCCTGAGCTCGTCCTAGTTTGCTGCCTGGCAGCGGCCATTTGTATTCAACCTTCACTTGACTCTTTTTCCCTGGCTTCCTGTCCTGTCTCTCTGTCTGCTGTCCCAATAGCACAGCATCTCCTGCCAACAGCAATCCCAGCGTTCAGCCAACCAGCAAGCTAAGAACTGAATCATCAAGTGGACTTTATCCGATAACAAAATAGGTCAAGGATTACCTCGATGACACATATGCTGTCCTCGATCCTGCAAAATGATTAGGATCTCTTCGAGGACACCTTCGACGTGGAAGAGTCCACAAGAATCTGTGACGAGTGGTTACTAACCGGGTCCGGAAAGTAGGGCATTCTGGGGGATGGGGATGTTTTTCATTTCTACTATATACCCCATTTTATCATTTTAGATTATTGTCATTGTTGTTGTCATTGTTTTGCAACAAAAATGTGTTCATTTTATCATTTTAAACACTTTTGGTTAAAAAAAAAAAAATTACATCACCCCCCTCCCCATGCTTCTACGCTGCAGAGACACCATTTGGCCAAGACCGCCTACATCTCTTCTTCTCTTTGTGTTCTCCTCTCATCAATCTTTGGCAGCTAGAATTAACTCAATGGAAATGTTGGCAAACCCACCAGTCAGACATTTGTTCTCTTTAACATCATGGCCATATCAAGATAATTGTTCTTCTGTATCAACTGATATCTAGCATTTAATTAATTGGCTTTGCATATCCAAAAGCTACTTATGCAAATTAAAATGATGACTCTGCTTAAGAAACTGGGAATGATAACCACGGTCATTATGAAAATGAGAGAAGCTAATCAAAGCCCCATTGTCATAATTTTCTTTTTAGAGACCAACAGCTGAAACAAGTGGAATCAGGAAAAGAATAATTGGCCACTTATTCCAAATGCCCACCATTTATAATAATAATGAACAGCACAAATAGCAAACAAATTAAGAACTGCACCCATTGAATTCATCAGTTACCAACATGACGGCTTTTCCTCTCACTACTTGAACTTCTCCCTTCTACCTCTGGCCCCATCCCTCTCCCTGGACCACAACAACCGCCTCCCAGACGCCACTCTTGTTCCTCTTAGGTGTAGTCTCCACACTGGCCACTGGAATGAACTCCTTAATACCAAAACCAGGCCATTGCCTTGGTGAGAACTCTTCAACCCGGAATTAAGCTCTTTGTCAACCATCCAAGATGGCTGGTCTCCTGGCTCCCACCTGGGGATCTTCTGAACTCAGGCTCATGGCGGATGAGCGGAAGCTGCTCACCTTGACCTTGGACTGTCCTGTGGCACTCAGATCACTGGCAGACTCTGCGCTGTCTTGTGGTGGACTTCCCTTTGGGGAATCCAAGTGTCCCCTTCTGCCCCAGCACCTTGGTCAGGACCACCACCATCCACTGTAGCAGTTTCCCTTAAGATTTAGGGAACTTTGCTGACAAAGGTCCATATAGTCAAAGCTATGGTGCTTCCAGTAGGCATGAATGGATGTGAGAGTTGGACCATAAAGAAGGCTGAGCACTGAAGAATTGATGCTTCTAAACTGTGGTGTTGGAGAAGACTCTTGAGAGTCCCTTGGACTGCAAGGAGATCAAGCCAGTCAATCTTAAAGGAAATCAACCCTGAATATTCATGCTGTTCAGGACCGATGCTGAAGCTGAAGCTCCAACACTTTGGCCACCTGATGTGAAGAGTTGACTCACTGGAGAAGACCCTGATGCTGAGAAAAACTAAAGATAAAAGGAGAAGGAAACGACAGAGGATGAGATGGTTGGATGGCATCACTGACTCAATGGGCATGAATTTGAGCAAACTCTGGGAGATGGCTCAGATGGTAAAGCATCTGCCCACAGTGCAGGAGACGCGGGTTCGATTCCTGGGTCGGGAAGATCCCCTGGAGAAGGAAATGGCAATCCACTCCAGCACTCTTGCCTGGAAAATCCCATGGATGGAGGAGCCTGGTAGGCTACAGTATATGGGGTCGCAAAGAGTCGGACACGACTGAGCGACTTCAATTCAATTCAAAATTCCGGGAGATGGTGATGGACAGGGAAGCCTGGCATGTTGCCGTCCATGGGGTCACAAAGAGTCGGTCATGACTTAGAAACTGAACAGCAACCTGGTAGCCCAGTGGCTAAGGCTCCACACTCCCAGTACTGGAGGCCTGGGTTTGATCCCTGGTCAGGGAACTAGATCCCACATGCTGCAGCTGAAGATCCCTCATGCTGAAATGAAGATCAAAGATACTGCCTGCCACAACTAAGACCTGGCCCAGCAAAAAAAAAAAAAAAAAACAGTTTTGGTGGAAGGGGTTTGGTACCTTACCTCTTCTCTTTTCACAAGTCTTTTGGGATCTTTAGGCAAATACATCTACTTCCTCCTACGCAAAATGAGGAAAAGTTTGGCTAAGTCACAGGATTTTTTTTTTTTTAAAGCTACTTAGTATGCCATTTCCCAAAGTCAAGATACGCCTCAATTGTTACATTTACATAAAGGACGCAACTCCTATGTGACTTTCTATGTTCACCTTTAACTAAAAACTTCCAGCATACCAGGTACTCATTATAGATATAAGCACACACATACATCTTAAGTCTTATTATCTCTGCTTAGAAAATGACTTTTCTGAAAACATCCTTTAATAATATCATTGCAGTTTTGTAAGTAGTCTGACACATCATTTCCTGGAGTCAATAGCACTAAGATTAGAGCCTTCTTGACATTAACCAGAAACAAAATGAATGGACTGTCTCAATCAACTGCTAATTACTTATTCTGCTCTAGACTTCTAAAAGAAAGAAGGGAAGAAGCTAGCAATTACAGATTTCTCAGGCCATTAATAGGCGCTGTTGAAACAGCATCTGCCTCTACAGCTCTCAATCACACGTACACACAGGAAAGGGCTATAGCCACAGTTCTTACGATCAGGAGACTCTTTGGAAGGCAAAATTTTCAAACTCAGTTTTCAAACGGTTCAAGCTCTTTCACCAAGAATAACCTTGCCTCTTGGAAGACATTACTCGGGCGTCTAGAAAATGGTGACTGCAGAGACAGGACTGTCCACTGAAAACCTAATGGGAAAAACTTTAGAGATATGATGCTGGACCGTCTGATATCAGTAAAAATTTCAGCAGGACCCAGAGACAAACAGTCAACTAGCAAGCTGTGATCGTTTTAAAGACCCTTCAATATACAAAAATACAGGGTTGGCCACAATTATGTCTTCAAGTCCACCAGCTTTCTGAGTTCATTTATTCTTACAAGGACAAGTTGAAGCAGACAAGGAAGTTATTTCAGGACACTGGGAGCGCTAGAATCTCTGGGAGTCATGTTTGGAGCCATCTGAGGTATCTAACCAGGAACAAGGCTGCTCAAGTTGGGCACACTTGCCACCCATTCAGTATGAGATTATTGGAAGAGGTTCATAAAGCCTTGTGTCTTTCTTCATATTATTGTTTCCTTTTACTCCCAAATAATACACTCTTATCCCATTTTTTGTCTTATCCCACTTTTGTCTTAAGTCTCAGAGGTCAATTTAAAGGCTCCTGCAGTAACACCCCAACCAAAGGTTTGGGCAGTGATTGCCAGGAGAAATATCAATAACCTCAGATATGCACATGACTCCACCCTAATGGCAGAAAGTGAAGAGGAACTAAAGAGCCTCGTGATGAAAGTGAAAGAAGAGAGTGAAAAAAGCTGGCTTAAAACTCAACAGTCAAAAAAGGAAGATCATGGCATCCGGTCCCATCAATTCATGGCAAATAGATGGGGAAACGACGGAAAAAGTGACAGACTATTTTCTTGGGCTTCAGAATCACTGCAGATGGTGACTGCAGCCATGAAATTAAGAGATGCTTACTCCTTGGAAGGAAAGTTATGACCAAACTAGATAGCATACTCAAAAGCAGAGACATTACTTTGCCAACAAAGGTCCGTCTAGTCAAGGCTATGGTTTCTCCAGTAGTTGTGTATGGATGTGAGAATTGGACTGTGAAGAAAGCTGAGCACCAAAGGATTGATGCTTTTGAACTGTGGTGTTGGAGAAGACTCTTGAGAGTCCCTTGGACTGCACTGAAAGCAAACCAATCCATCCTAAAGAAAATCAGTGCTGAATATTCATTGGAAGGACTGATGCTAAAGCTGAGGCTCCAATACTTTGGCCACCTGATATGAAGAACTGACTCATTAGAAAAGACCCTGATGCTGGATTGAAGAAAGGAGGAGAAGGGGATGACAGAGGATGAAGTGGTTGGATGGCTTCATGGACTCAATGGACACGAGTTTGTGTGAACTCCGGGAGTTGGTGCTGGACAGGGAGGCCTGGTGTGGAGCAGCCTCATTTATATGAGTTAAAGTCTACAAAGTCAGGTAAAATTTCTAAATAAATTAGGTAAACTAAGTAGAAAGCATAACACACTGCCATAGTCAATTGCTTCTAGACCTAGACACAGACACGGCACAACCTTGGTCTTTTAAACAGACCCTGGATTATCGAAAAATGAATGTCTGATATTTCCCTTTTGCTAAGTTCTCTATCTTCTAAGATCATCATCTTTTCAATATCTTAATGGAACTGCCTGGGCCCCATACCACAAAGTGATGCTTTCAAATTGTGGTTGCTGGAGAAGACTCTAGAGAATCCCTTGGACAGCAAGGAAATCAAATTAGTCCATCCCAAGGGAAGTCAGTCCTGAATATTCATTGGAATGACTGATGCTGCAATGAATCTCCAACCCTTTGGCCACCTGATGTGAAGAGTGACCCATTGGAAAAGACCCTGATGCTGGGAAAGATTGGGGGCAGGAGGAGAAGGGTGTGACAGAGGACGAGATGGATATATAGCATTACTGACTCAATGGACGTGAGTCTGAGCAAACTCCAGGAGATGGTAAAGGACAGGGGAGCCTGGTGTGTTGCAGTCCAGGAGGTCACAAAGTGCTGGACACGACTGAACAACAGCAAACATACCAGGTGCCTTGGGAAACCCCGACACAGGCATACACATGGAGATGCCATTTGCATCTACTTTGGAGAAGGAAATGGCAACCCACTCCAGTTTCTTGCCTGGAGAATCCCAGGGATAGGGGAGCCTGGTGGGCTGCTGTCTATGGGGTCGCACAGAGTCAGACACAACTGAAGCAACTTGGCAGCAGCATATCCCATGTCAGTATCTCCAAGGTGCCTGTGAGGTTATATTTCTAGTCATCAGTACGCCCTCTTAGCTTCCTCCTTCCACTTTGTGCTCCAGGATTGTGGACAAAATCTGTGGGCATCCAACCAAAAAGAGCTACATCATCCAGGAGGTTCAGCTTCCACCATCCCTTCTTCAGAGAAGACAGGGACAATGACTGACCAACCCAAGGATCTGAAACACCGCCCCTTTGCCTGAAGAAGGGCCCAGCTCTGTGATGCAGCGCATGCTCTGAAGCTCCCTACAAGGTCAGGTCCAAGTCAGCCCCCAGGCCACGTCTATGCGGTGTCCCCTCCTCCTTCCCCGCTCTTGTCCTCTTACGCCTCTTCTGCGGGGAGCACTCCCTCAAAATATCACAGTCACAACTCCCCCTGCCTCAGGCTCTGCTTCTAAGGACCCAGCCTAAGCCAGCTGGGTTTAGCAAATGTTTTCCAGAAGGGGACTGAGAACCCAAAACAGACCCATGGGGACTCAGATCTGTGTGTTCCTTGCTGTGTTGCTAAACCACGGATCCCCAGAAGGAAGAGGCACAAAGTAGAGAACCTTCTTCTTTCTGCAGGATGATGAGACAAAACCATAACTACTTTCATGGCTTCAGAGATTTTTAGTTTCTTTTCTCTTAACTGCCTCCAAGGAAGCAGATGAGCTCAGGAAGGAGAGGCCAGCAAAACCCTCAGTGTAGGAACCTCCCAGAGTTTGACACTCGTATTAAGGAGTTTCTAGGACCTCTCTGGTGGTCCAGTGATGTCTAAGACTCTGCACTCCAAATGCAAGGGGCCTGGGTTTGACCCCTAGTGAGGGAACCAGACCCCATATTGCCACAACTAAAGATCCTGCATCCAGTTCAGTTCAGTTCAGTTGCTCAGTCGTGTCCGACTCTGCGACCCCATGAATTGCAGCACGCCAGGCCTCCCAACTCCCGGAGTTCACCCAGATTCACGTCCATCGAGTCAGTGATGCAATCCAGCCATCTCATCCTCGGTTGTCCCCTTCTCCTCCTGCCCTAAATCCCTCCCAGCATCAGAGTCATTTCCAATGAGTCAACTCTTCGCATCAGGTGGCCAAAGAACAGGAGTTTCAGCTTTAGCATCATTCCTTCCAAAGAACACCCAGGACTGATCTCCTTCAGAATGGACTGGTTGGATCTCCTTGCAGTCCAAGGGACTCTCAAGAGTCTTCTCCAACACCACAGTTCAAAAGCATCAATTGTTCAGCACTCAGCCTTCTTCACAGTCCAACTTTCACATCCATACATGACCACTGGAAAAACCATAGCCTTGACTAGACGGACCTTAGTCGGCAAAGTAATGTCTCTGCTTTTGAATATACTATCTAGGCTGGTCATAACTTTTCTTCCAAGGAGTAAGCGTCTTTTAATTTCATGGCTGCAATCACCATCTGCAGTGATTTTGGAGCCCAAAAAATTAAAGTCTGACACTCTTTCCACTGTTTCCCCATCTATTTCCCATGAAGTGATGGGACCAGATGCCATGATCTTCGTTTTCTGAATGCTGAGCTTTAAGCCAACTTTTTCACTCTCCTCTTTCACTTTCATCAAGAGGCTTTTTAGTTCCTCTTCACTTTCTGCCATAAGGGTGGTGTCATCTGCATAGCTGAGGTTATTGATATTTCCCCCGGCAATCTTGATTCCAGCTTGTGTTTCTTCCAGTCCAGCATTCCTCATGATGTAATCTGCATAGAAGTTAAATAAGCAGGGTGACAATATACAGCCTTGATGTACTCCTTTTCCTATTTGGAACCAGTCTGTTGTTCCATGTCCAGTTCTAACTGTTGCTTCCTGACCTGCATACAGATTTCTCAAGAGGCAGGTCAGGTGGTCTGGTATGCCCATCTCTTTCAGAATTTTCCACAGTTTATTGTGGTCCACACAGTCAAAGGCTTTGGCATAGTCAAGAAAGCAGAAATAGATGTTTTTCTGGAACTCTCTTGCTTTTTCCATGACCCAGCGGAAGTTGGCAATTTGATCTCTGGTTCCTCTGCCTTTTCGAAAACCAGCTTGAACATCAGGGAGTTCACGGTTCACGTATTGCTGAAGCCTGACTTGGAGAATTTTGAGCATTTCTTTACTAGCATGTGAGATGAGTGCAATTGTGCGGTAGTTTGAGCATCCTTTGGCATTACCTTTCTTTGGAATTGGAATGAAAACTGACCTTTTCCAGTCCTGTGGCCACTGCTGAGTTTTCCAAATTTTCTGGCGTATTGAGTGCAGCACTTTCACAGCATCATCTTTCAGGATTTCAAACAGCTCACCTGGAATTCCATCACCTCCACTAGCTTTGTTTGTAGTGATGCTTTCTAAGGCCCACTTGACTTCACATTCCAGGATGTCTGGCTCTAGATGAGTGATCACACCATCATGATTATCTGGGTCATGAAGATCTTTTCTGTACAGTTCTTCTGTGTATTCTTGCCACCTCTTCTTAATATCTTCTGCTTCTGTTAGGTCCAGACCATTTCTGTCCTTTATCGAGCCCATCTTTGCATGAAATGTCCCCTTGGTATCTCTAATTTTCTTGAAGAAATCTCTAGTCTTTCCCATTCTGTTGTTTTCCTCTATTTCTTTGCATTGATCGCTGAAGAAGGCTTTCTTATCTCTTCTTGCTATTCTCTGGAACTCTGCATTCAGATGCTTATATCTTTCCTTTTCTCCTTGGCTTTTCACCTCTCTTCTTTTCACAGCTATTTGTAAGGCCTCCCAGACAGCCATTTTGCTTTTTTGCATTTCTTTTCCATGGGGATGGTCTTGATCCCTGTCTCCTGTACAATGTCACGAACCTCAGTCCATAGTTCATCAGGCACTCTATCTATCAGATCTAGGCCCTTAAATCTATTTCTCACTTCCACTGTATAATCATAAGGGATTTGATTGAGGTCATACCTGAATGGTCTAGCAGTTTTCCTTACTTTCTTCAATTTGAGTCTGAATTTGGCAATAAGGAGTTCATGATCTGAGCCACAGTCAGCTCCTGGTCTTTTTTGTGTTGACTGTATGGAGCTTCTCCATCTTTGGCTGAAAACAATATAATCAATCTGATTTCGGTGTTGACCATCTGGTCATGTCCATGTGTAGAGTCTTCTCTTGTGTTGTTAGAAGAGGGTGTTTACTATGACCAGTGCATTTTCTTGGCAAAACTCTATTAGTCTTTGCCCTGCTTCATTCTGCATCCCAGGGCCAAATTTGCCTGTTACTCCAGGTTTTTCTTGACTTCCTACTTTTGCATTCCAGCCCCCTATAATGAAAAGGACATCTTTTTTGGGTGTTAGTTCTAAAAGGTCTTGTAGGTCTTCATAAAACCGTTCAGCTTCAGCTTCTTCAGTGTTACTGGTTGGGGCATAGACTTGGATAACTGTGATATTGAATGGTTTGCCTTGGAGACGAACAGAGATCATTCTGTCGTTTTTGAGATTGCATCCAAGTACTGCATTTCAGACTCTTTTGTTGACCATGATGGCTACTCCATTTCTTCTGAGGGATTCCTGCCCACAGTAGTAGATGTAACGGTCATCTGAGTTAAATTCACCCATTCCAGTCCATTTTAGTTCGCTGATTCCTAGAATGTCGACATTCACTCTTGCCATCTCTTGTTCGACCACTTCCAATTTGCTTTGATTCATGGACCTGACATTCCAGGTTCCTATGCAATATTGCTCGTTACAGCATTGGACCTTGCTTCTATCACCAGTCACATCCACAGCTGGGTATTGTTTTTGCTTTGTCTCCATCCCTTCATTCTTTCTGGAGTTATTTCTCCACTGATCTCCAGTAGCATATTGGGCACCTACTGATCTGGGGAGTTCCTCTTTCAGTATCCTATCATTTTGCCTTTTCATACTGTTCATGGGGTTCTCAAGGCAAGAATACTGAAGTGGTTTGCCATTCCCTTCTCCAGTGGACCGCATTCTATCAGGCCTCTCCACCATGACCCGCCCGTCTTGGGTTGCCCCACGGGCATGGCTTGGTTTCATTGAGTTAGACAAGGCTGTGGTCCTAGTGTGATTAGATTGACTAGTTTTCTGTGAGTATGGTTTCAGTGTGTCTGCCCTCTGATGCCCTCTTGCAACACCTACCATCTTACTTGGGTTTCTCTTACCTTGGGCATGGGGTATCTCTTCACAGCTGCTCCAGCAAAGCACAGCTGCTGCTCCTTACCTTGGACGAGGGGTCTCTCCTTACCGCTGCCTTTCCTGACCTTCAAGGTGGGATGGCTCCTCTAGGCCCTCCTGCGCCGGTGCAGCCACCGCTCCTCCCGGCCGCCGCCCCTGGCCTCCGGCGCAGGGTAGCTCCTCTCGGCCACCGCCCCCCTACACCCGACCTCGGACGCGCGGTGTCTCCTCCGGGCCGCCACTGACCTCGGATGTGGGGTAGCTCCTCTCGGCCACCGCCCCTGACTTCGGACACGGGGTAGCCCCTCTCAGCCGTTCCTGCGCCGTCTCAGCCTGGCACTCTCGGCTGCTGCCCCTGACCTCGGACGTGGCTTAACTCCTCTCCATCGCGCTCAGTGCGCCGGGAAGCAGCCGCCCGCACTCAGTGCGCCCCGCGTGTCACAACAAAGATCGAAGAACCAGCGTGCGGCAACCAAGACCCAGCCCAGCCAAATTAACAGATAAACACGTCCTTGAAAAAGAAAAGTGCTGGAGAAGCATAAAGATGGTGTGGCCGTCAGATTATTTAGCTCCTATAAATCTGCCCTTCACCAGGCTCATTCTTCTCGTTGTCTTTGGCAACCACTTTTTCGCACAGAATAAAGCACACTCGCCTCCATTCCGGTAGGGACTGTTTACTGCTGGGAAGAGGGATGCGGGATGGTGTGAGTGAAGGTGGAAGGTGGTCTGATCCCAGGAAATCCTGTGGGCACCGAGATGCACAGGAAGGGCGCGGCTTTCCCCTCCACTGGGTCAGGTAACCTGGAGTGCACACGTATTCTCCCTGCCGCGGCCACATCAGAGGGACTGACAAATTGCCAGGAGACTGCAGGAAAGACAGCAGTCCATGTGACACGGTGATGAGGAGGGCAAAGTCCGCAAAGGGTTCACGCAGCTCAGGACATCTGATCTGTGCCTGAAGGTTGAGACGCGGATATTAACCAAGGGAGGAAAGGTGAAAGAAGGCAAGCCCAGCTGAGAGCCCCGGGGGGCAGAGAGGTGACTGCAGGTTGCAGGGGAAGGTCCAGAGAGTCCTGCAGGGCTGCGGCAGGAGATGAGACAGGGAAGAGGCCTTGGAAGCCGCTTGAGAAGGTCCGCAGGATTGTGCAAGCAGTTGCCACAGGAAGCAGTCTGCCCAGCCTGAGGGGAATGAATTAGAGAGAAACAGAGAAGGCAGCGAAACCTGTCAGTAGGCTCTTGAAGTGATCTCTAGCGCTCACTGTGTACTTAAGACATGCCAGGTGCTGGCCAAGCATTTTCCACATTTTATTTCACTTAATCCTCACAAGGGTTGAATGTGACCAACCCTGTTGTGCATCTCAAACGGCAGGAGGAAACTGGGACGTGGACGCCTAGGTCAGCGGTCCAGGGAGTCAAGGCTGCTAAGCACGGAGCAGTGCCGTCAGCCTGCGAGGCAGCACCTCCCTGGTGTCCAGTGGTTAAGACTCAGAGCTTCCCATGCAGGGGGCATGGGTTTGATCCCTGCTTAGGGAACTAAAATCCCACATGATGCTCTGCAGAGCCAAAAGCAAACAAAAAACCTGGGATTCCGGCTCCAGAGTCGGCAGGCTTTTCTGCTCAATTCCAGGGGAGAAACGTTGAGGTTCTGTCTAGGGCAGTAAGAACTGGAAGCGAGAAGTGTGGAAATGTTAGTTGCTCAGTCGTGTCCAATTCTTTGTAACCCCATGGACTGTAGCCCACCAGGCTCCTCTGTCCATGGGATTCTCCAGGCAAGAATACTGGAGGGGGTTCCCATTCCCTTCTGCAGGGGATCTTCCTGATTCAAGCATCAGACCCAGGTCTCCTGTATCGCAGGCAGATTCTTTACCATCTGAGCCACCAGGGAACAGAGAAGGGACAAAACAAATGACATTTTCAGGGTGAAGAAGTGAGACAGAGATCAGCACAGATTACTGAGGTTTCCAGTGAACCAAGGCAAGGGTATTCAAATTAATAAGATGGGGAATAGCAGCGTCAGGGGTTAAAGTCTACCTGTGTGTGAGATGTGAAGGTTGCAGGGATTGTGGGTCTTGAGATGTGAAGGTTGCAGGGACTGTGGGTCTTACCCCTCTCCCCAGCTCCCATCTTCCCACGTGGCACAGTCACACTTGCTCTGACCTTTGCTCTATTGAAACGTCTTCTCAAGGAAGTGCCTGGGACACTGGGACAGATGCCATCAACACACTGAGGCCAGTAAGTGCTCTCTGGCTGGACAGCTCTGATCGTAAATGTCAGGCTTATTCCTGTAGAAGGAGTCAGGAAAAATCAGGGAATGTGCTGGAGAGGAGGTTTCCCAGCACCACGGAAACCCTGACCTGCTTAAGTAGATGACCGTCAGTCCCACCCTCAAGGACAAATTCAAACTTCAAACAGAGCAGTTGTTCTTGTTGTTGTTGTTCAGTGACTAAGTCAAGTCCAGCTCTTGGCTGCCCCATGGACTGCCAGGCCCCTCTGTCCTTCACTATCTCCTAGAGCTTGCTCAAATTCATGTCCACTGAGTAGGTGATACCATCCACCCATCTCATCCTCTGTCATCCCCTTCTCCTCCTGTCTTCAATCCTTCCCAGCATCAGGGTCTTTTCCAATGAGTCAGTTCTTCGTATCAGGTGACCAAATTATTGGAGCTTCAGCTTCAGCATCAGTCCTTCCAATGAATATTCAGGGTTGATTTCCTTTAGGATGGATTGGTTGGATCTCCTTGCTGTCCAAGGAATATATTGGACCCCTTCAGACCTGATGGGGCTCATCTTCCAGTGTCCTATCTTTTTGCCTTTTCATACTGTTCATGTGGTTCTCCCGGCAAGAATCCTGGAGTGGTTTGCCATTCCCTCCTCCAGTGGAACACATTTTGTCAGAACTCTCCACTATGACTCTTCTGTCACGGGTGGCCCTGAACGGAATGGCTCCTAGCTTCATTGAGTTACACAAGCCCTTTGATCCCAACAAGGCTGTGATCCATGAAGGGGAAACAAATCAGGGTCCCCCATTGATTCGCTGCCTATGGACGGATTGGGGTAGTTCTCAGGGTTCTCTCACAAGACACAAAAGCCACTGGGAAGAGAAAATGCTCTGGAATGCCAGCTGATTCCCAAGGGCATATGGGGCTTCTTGCAAAAATGTTCTAGTCCTAAGCACCATCTTTTAAAACAATCAAGCATCTCTCTCTCTACCTCTCCATCTATTCCTCCCTCCTGCCCTACTATCCACACTGCTAGTGGTTTTACCTAAAGGAAGTCACTGACAAAGGGAGAAGGCTATTTATTCATTGTGTCATCATTTATACCAGCAGAGCACTGGACACAATCCAAGCCTCCATCCATAGAGGACTTAGAAACTACGATGCTGTTACTGCTGCTCTTGGTCAGTCGCTCAGCTGTGTCTGACTCTTTGTGACTCTAAAGACTGTAGCCTGCCAGGCTCCTCTGTCCATGAGATTTCCCAGGCAAGAGTACCGGAGTGGTTTGCCATTTCCTCCTCCAAGGGATCTTCCCATCCCAGGGACGGAACTCACATATCCTCTGTCTCCTGCATTGCAGGAGCCCTCTCTTTACCACTGAGCCACCTGGGAAGCCCATAAACTATGATACATTCTCATAATCCTGTATATTCAGCCTTGAAAAAAAATGAGGTTCAATGGCATATGTACCAATATGGAAGCTGAGATAAATGATGTGCAAAAAAGCAAGGTGCAACCCAGCAAGTCATATGCCGTGTTTCCTATATGTATTCTTATATTCGCAGAAAGAAACAGTAGAAGGCTATTTGCAGCCACAGCCTGAGTTACCTGCAGACTGCAGAGGCAAGAGGGGTACAGAGCACAGGAGGGAGGCAATGGAGCCCTGAGGATGACTCTGTCTTCTTGACTTTGCTGCTGCTGCTAAGTTGCTTCAGTCGTGTCCGACTCTGTGCGACCCCATAGACGGCAGCCCCTCAGGCTCCACTGTCCCTGGGATTCTCCAGGCAAGAACACTGGAGTGGGTTGCTATTTCCTTCCCCACCTCTTGACTTTGGAATCACAGAAATATTGTGTTCCAAGAGGAAAACTTAATGTAAAAAGAAAAAATCTCCTGCAGAAATTAAAAGGAGATATTTTATGAAAGTAAACCCTAGGGAGAAGTCAAAACGTGGCGTATGGCCCGCTGGACAAACCCTCCAAAGTGGGGGTCCAACTGGGGCCCGCCGGTCCTCTCCAAAGGTCTTTCCGAGGATGTCTATAGGATGGGAGGAGGACACAGGCGGGGAAAGACGGGGCTGCATGGAGCAGGGGGCCACGTGGCTCAGGAGGAGGGGGTCCAGAAGAAGAGGCAGGAGAGCCGGAAGGGCAGAGCAGCATGGCGCGACAGCACCCCCACCCCGCCCCTCCACCAGCCGGCAGGGACGTCCCCCTCCGTCACGCCAGGAGTCTGTCATTCCCCCAGATTGTTTTTAAATCAGAAACGTTTTTTTTCTAAATATTTAGGAGAGACCCTCTTTGCCGTGAGCATTTGGGGCTTGCAGGACAGGATCCTAATTGAAGACAGTAAACTGTGCCTTTGTTTCTCCACGAGTGTCCCACCCTTTGTCTCTGCTCCCCTGTCCCCATCGGAGCAGGGAGGTGGTGCCTGTGGGTTTCACTGCCTTGGGGAGCAGATGGGGAGGGTAGACCTCAAATGCTTGTCTTTCCAAGACTCACTGCCCCACCACTGCACCAGGAAGGAGGGAAGATGAGCGAGAAAATGATGTCTAGGGTCCCGAGAATGAGAGGATCCCGCTAATATGCCAGGAATGGACTGAACACAAGGCCAGGACTCTCCAGGCAGAGCCCAGCCTGCGACCTGCGCTCCAGGCAAGGCAGGGAGACGATGAGGGGGAGGGCAGAGGGGGGAGGAGACCCACGCCATGTGAAAAGGCTGTGCAGAGCCCGACCTATAAAGACGGGGGGTGAACACCGCCCAGCCCCAGCCCCACCCATTCTCTGGCAGGGTAGGAGGTCAGGAACTGAGACACACGTCAGGAAGAGAGGCCGCTCTGGGATGGGGTGAGGGTTTCCTCTTCCCAGCAACCTACCGTGGGTCTGAAAGTGAAGTGAAGTCTCTCAGTCGTGTTCCACTCTTTGCAGCCCCATGGACTGTAGCCTACCAGGCTCCTCCATCCATGGAATTTTCCAGGCAAGAGTACTGGAGTGGGTTGTCATTTCATTCTCCAGGGGATCTTCCTGACCCAGGGATTGAACCCTGGTCTCCCGCACTGCAGGCAGATGCTTTACCTTGTGAGCCACCAGGGAAGCCCATGGGTCTGAAGTTAGTATTAAATTGGTCTACAGATCACTTGCATGCAGGGTTGATCGCACAGTTCGATTTAGGGGATGAAAGATATGCCCAGTATCTCTGATTCTTTCCAAGCTCATTAGACACACGCACTCTACAAGCAGAACTCTGGCTTGGTGCGGGGAAACAAAAGTAGGGTGTCTCTGATTTTCCTTGAGCTCCCCCAGCCCCGTCCTGACCCACCAGAGGGTCACCCCACACCAGGTGTCTGTGCTAAGACCCAGAGGCAGCAGCATCTCTGTGGAGTTGGGAGGGCAACACGAATCAAAGGCAGAAGCTGAGAGAATTTGTCAGGGAGGACTCATGATCGCTCGGTCCACCTTTCTTTAATTCAGAACGAAATTCCAAGGAGGTCACACAAACACGGTCAACTCAAGATCAGCCAAGAGAAGTGCCCTGTACTTTGTCCTAAAGGCAAAACAACAGCAGAAAAACAAACCAAAGAAGGGTCAGAATGGGGACAAGGTGGGAGGGATGCTAACTAGAAATACAAAGGAAGCAAAGAGAATCAGGGTTCTTCGAAGTCCTGGAGGTGGTAGCTGTGTCAGCTGCTACAGGAGACAAACTTTCGTGAAGGTAATCACAGTCCTGAAACCTGTTCGACTTCCTAAAACAAACTTAACCTTTGGGTTTGTGTGAACCGGCAGGTGAAATGACAACATTTGGGAAAGAGTGCATTTCATATGTATCAACAGTGATACCAATGAGCTCACTTACAAAACAGAAAGAGGCTCACAGACTTAGAAAGGGAACTTACGGTTGCAGGGCTGGATGGGGGAAGGGATAGTTAAGGAGTCTGGGAAGTCATGTACACACGGCTATATTTAAACTGGATAACCAGCAAGGACCTATTGTATAGCACGTGGAACTCTATCCAATGTCATGTGGCAGCCTGGATGGGAGGGAGGTTGGGGGGTCGGGGAGAATGAGTACATGTCTATGAAAGGCTGAATCCCTTTGCTGTTTACTTGAAACTATCAAAACATTGTTAATCAGCTATACCCCAATACAAAATTAAAAGTTTAAAGTTTGAAAAAAAAAGAGTGTATTTCATATGTTCAACTGCTCTCCTAAGATTGCTATTTGTTGTTATTGCTTAGTTGCTCAGTCTTAGTCTGACTCTTTTGCAACCCCATGAACTGTAGCCCACCAGGCTCTTCTGCCCAGGGGATTCTTCAGGCAAGAATACTGCGGTGGGTTGCCATTTCCTTCTCCAGGGGATCTTCCTGACCCAGGGATTGAATCCATGTCTCCTGCATTGGCAGGAGGATTCTTTATCACTGAGCCACCAGGAAAGCCCAAGATTGATTCAGATTCTACAATAATAATAATAATTAAGGCCATGTACCGGTCTCTGCTTCCCAGGTGGCTCAGTGATAATCCATCTGCCATTGCAGGAGGTTAGGGTTTGATCCCTGCATCGGGAAGATTCCCGGGAGAAGGAAATGGCAACCCACTCCAGTATTCTTGCCTGGAGAATCCCATGGACAGAGGAGCCTGGTGGGCTGCAGCCCATAGCGTGGCGAAGAGTCAGACATGACTGGGTGACTGAGCATGAATGTGTGTGCGCGTCTCTGCTGGCTTTTTACCCCGTCCACTTTCACACATTATTGCAACTCACTCACTCATTATTGCAAACTAACTCACCTGCTGGACCATGAGCTCTGAGAGGGCTGTAACAGTGTGTTTTCACATTTTAACCCCACTGTTCACCACAGCGCTCGGTGCAACTAAGCACCTACCAAGCAGGAAACAGAGATGGCTGGGGGGCTGGGGGGAGCTTGGAGGATGCATAGCGGATATGTGTTGCCTCCAGCCTCTTTTTTGTGAGGCGACCCAAGTACTGTGCAGTCTGAGAACAAATGGGAGAAGCAGGGATGGGCAGGGTCATAGCACCATGCCCTGTGAGCGATTCTAGGTCAATGTGCTAAATGCCTGCTCACAAACTAGAAAGCAAAGGTGTCAAAACATGCGTGTGTGCGTGCTAAGCTGCTTCAGTCGCATCCGAATCTTTGCGACCCTATGGGATGATAGTAGCCCGCCAGGCTCCTCTGTTCATGGGATTCTCCAGACAAGAATACTGCAGTGGGTTGCCATTTCCTCCCCGAGGGGATCGTTCCAATTCAGGGATCAAACCCACGTCTCTTAAGTCTCCTGCATGGGCAGGCGGGTTCTTTACCACTAGTACCACCTGGAAAGCCACATGGCAACTGAACATTCACTACAGCAGGTCAAGGCGTATGATAGCATCGTGGGTTTAGAGACAAGATAAAACCCCCCTGACTAAGGATTTTAAGTGTGAATCAAACAGCGATAGTTCAAGGCAGAGCTCCAGGCCCAGTAAGGCATCACAACATTAACTGGGACACCACACTGGACAGGCCAATTGATTTCTGATGGTTACTTCTCTGGGGGCACTAGGTGGCTGACTCACTGGATACAGAGCTTTAGGCAGCAAGACTGATGTCAGATCACACCCCCTGGAAAGGACTGGGGTCTTAACTGTCCTTGGAGATGCCCTTCCAATTCTCCTGCGTGTTCAGTCTCTCGCTCCAACCCACGGGCCGTTCACCACACTCAAGCCTCTTTTCTGTTTGTTGTTGGTTTAGTTGCTAAGTCGTGTCTGACTCTTTTGTGACTTCAAGGGCTTTCCCAGGCAAGGATACTGGAGTGAGTGCCATTTCCCTCTCCAGGGGATCTTCCCGACCCACTGATCAAACTCAAGTCTCCTGGTTGGCAGAGAGATTCTTTACCACTGGGCCACAAGGGAAACCCATCTCTCTTCTGTTAAAGGAAATAAATAAACCAATCAACAGAGAAGCAAACAGGCTTGCATTCCTGCAGCCGCGCTTGGCTGGACAACTGAATCCACATCTTCTCTTCCCTCTCACTCCTCTTGTGAGTCTCCCCCCACCCTGCTGTGTTTCTCTCCTGCTCATGACGATGGTGTCACTGTTGCTCACCCTAAAGGACAGGTTCATGTGGTTCCTGCACGGCCTCTACTGCGCCCTTGTCACTGACCGCTGCTCTTCCTCGACACGTCCTCCATGGTGATGCCCTCCACCGGGCTTCCTTCTGCCTTTCCTCCACAGACCTCTCCTCCGGCTCCTCCAACTTTCTGGAATGCTGGTGCTCCTCCTACTTTTCCTGGGTGCACTCCTGTCATACTGCCTACCCTCCTTGGGAGACATTCACCCATTCCCTTGTCTTCAACACCAATGCAAATGACACCCAAATCTACCTTTGACCCCAATTTCTATCCAAATCGCCATACCTAAGTACATATGCTATTTCCTGAACACCCCTCCTTGGCTGTTAGTGGGCTGAAATAGGCCACTTTTATTCTGTCATTAGAAGGCAGTTTGATTTGAAGGACCAAAATGAAGCTGACAAGGGCCAAAATGAAACAGATTTCCCAGGAAGCTCAATGGTAAAGAGTCTGCCTGCAACGCAGGAGTCTTGAGTTTGATCTCTGGGTCAGGAAGGTCCTAGGGATGGGTGACATGACAACCCACTCCAGTATTCTTGCCTAGAAGATTTCATGGGCAGAGGAGCCTGGTGGGCTACAATCCATGGGGGTCATGAAGAGTCAGACACAACGAGTGACTGAGCACTGAAAATGAGATGCAGAAAAATGTGTGACAGGTGAAAAGCTGACTTGAGGATCATATATCATTGCTAAATTTAAAAACCACAAAAATTTTTTCAGAAAATATTGGGTTAGGTTAAAAAAGAAAAGCAAACTACTGTGGACAATAGCTAAATCAGCAAATGGTAAAATAAATAAATAAATATAAATATATAGTTTACAGATTAATGAAAAATCAAAAAGACTTGATTAAAGTTTGTGTATATAAAAATTTGGCATGGTTAAAAAAAAATAATAAAAGTGGACCTAAAAGGAATCTTGCCATAGAAAAAACTATGATCTATAAAAATTTGACAGTGATGAAGAAAAAGAGGTTGAAAAATCATGTCTTCCTTATGAAAGGTACATCAGAAAGATTTTATCCTGATGCAAATAATATTGGTAAGATGAAAATGAAAGTAGAAACCAGTGGAAACAGTTGTAATATGCTGCAGAGAAAGTGGATCAAGGAATTAAATTGCCTCCATGGCATTCACAGAATTCATCAGTGTTGATATCATCCTAACAGAAGTGTCTACATTCCAGAACAAAACCCATCAGGGTCTAAATATACAAGAGCTGAAAACGATGAAGTCAAAATGTCCCACGCTCCCTTGTGGGTACTTCAAACCCCACAGTTTCCAAACAGGACTCTCTTTTCCTCCCCCACTTATACCCCACATCATTTCTTCCCCCTCTCTCCCCTCCCCACTCTCTCACCGTATCTGATCACATCCTGACTTTTCTGGCTCCTAAAGGAAAAGGAAAGGAAAGTGAAGTTGCTCACTCATGTCCGATTCTTTGTGACCCCATGGACTGTAGCCAACCAGGTTCCTTGATCCATGGAATTCTCCAGGCAAGAGTATCAGAATAGGTTGCCATTTCCTTCTCCAGGGCATCTTCCTAACCCAGGGAACAAACCTGGGTCTCCCGCATTGCAGATGGACGCTTTACCGTCTGAGCCACCAGGGAAGCTTTCTGGCTCCTAAATGTCCCTTGATGTGTTCCCATCACTCCATCCCCACTATGATTCCTGCTATGGAAGCCACAGCACTTCAGCGCTGCAGCCTCTTAACTGGTCCTCTTGGTTTCCGAGACTATGGTAAACCACTCCCACTCACTGGACAGAGGGAGAGCTTTCTGAATGTCTCACCTGATCACAGATTCATCACAGGTTCCCTCTGCCTTATGCCTGGCACGCAGGGGCCCTCATGGGTTTTCTACATCTCCATCCGCAAACCCGCATCCACTGGTCAATGACGACTCTCTCGTCTCTCTGATGCCAGAGCAGTTCACGTTATTCCCTTAGACCTCAGATCCTGCTGCCCTCACCCAAACCCAAGAATGCCTGTGCTAGGGACTTCCTACCTGTCCTTCAAGAATGACACTGTAGTTGCTTGTTTTCTTGTCCAATAAATCACAAAGCTCTCAAGGGAGAATCATGCCTTGTTCACCGCTGTATTCTTAGTACAGAGTACAGCGGCTTGTCTGTGATAGGAGCCCTCTCTACGTGATTGTCGCAACAATCCTGCATAGCAGGCATTACTGCCTTTACTGAAGGAAGCACAAAGAAGTCAGCTAACTTGTCCAAGTTTCCACAGAAAGTAAACAGCAGTTAAGGTTAAACCTATAACAGTTTAATCATAAAGTACATCTTCTTTTTATTCCATCATGTAGTGTCTTTGTTCCAAATTGGGTCTGGTTCCAAATTGGGAAAGGAGTAGGTCAAGGCTATATATTGTCACCCTGCTTATTTAACTTATACGCAGAGTACATCATGAGAAATGCCGGGCTGGATGAAGCACAGGCTGGAATCAAGATTGCTGGGAGAAACATCAGTAACCTCAGATATGCAGATGACACCACCCTATGGCAGAAAGTGAAAAAGAACTAGAGTCTCTTGTGAAAGTGAAAGAGGAGAGTGAAAAAGCTAGCTTAAAATTCAACATTCAAAAAACAAAGATCATGGCATATGGTCCCATCACTATTTCCCATACGGCAAATAGATGGAGAAACAATGGAAACAGCCAGAGAATTTTTCTTCGGCTCCAAAATCACTGCATATGATTCTGCAGCCATGAAATCAAAAGACACATGCTCCTTGGAAGAAAAGCTATGACCAACCTAGACAGCATATTAAAAAACAGAGACATTACTTTGCCGACAAAGGTCTAAGTCAAAGCTACAGTTTTTCTAGTAGTCATGTATGGATGTGAGAGTTGGACTCTAAAGAAAGCTGAGTGCCAAATTTATGCTTTTGAACTGTGGTATTGGAGAAGACTCTTGACAGTCCCTTGGACTGCAAGGAGATCAAACCAGTACATCCTAAAGGAAACCAGTCCTATTCATTTGAAGGACTGATGCTGAAGCTGAAGCTCCAAAACTTTGGCTATCTGATGCAAAGAACTGACTCATTGGAAAAGATCCTGATGCTGGGAAAGATTGAAGGCTGGAGGAGAATGGGACGACAGAGGATGAGATGGTTGGATGGCATCACTGACATCATGGACATGAATTTGAGCAAGCTCCGGGAGTTGGTGATGGACAGGGAAGCCTGGAATGCTGCAGTCCATGGGGTCACAAAGAGTCAGACACGACTAAGCGACTGAACTGAGTGTCTTTGAATTAGATGCAAACAAAATACAGATAAGGAGACACAATTCCTACAGATATGGTGTTGAGAGTCAACAGGAGAGGAACGCATTAAAAAATGACAGTGTAGGGCTGCCCTGGTGGCCCAGGGGTAAAGAATCCACTTGCCAATGTAGGAGACATGAGTTTGATCCCTGGTCCAGGAAGATTCCACATACCACAGAACCCGCGTGCCACAGCTACTAAGCCTGTGCTCTAGAGCCTGTGCTCCACGACAAGAGAAGCCACTGCAACGCGAAGCCCACGAACGACAACTAGAGAGAGCCACCACTGAGCCCCAGCTCTCTGAACCTTGAGACAGGCCGGCGCAGCAACAAAGAGCCAGCACAGGCAAGTAAGCAAGTAAAATTACTAAAAATAAGTAACAATGCAGTTGCAGGTGCATGGATAATAGGTACATACAGAAAACAGACTGGCCACGGGGAAAGGGGAGGTTCGGAAAGACTGGGAGGAGGGATGTTCCAACTAGGGTTTAAAGGATGACTAAGAGCTTGACTGGCAAAGTTGGGAAGCAAATCCTTGGGCAGATGTAGAAAACGAGTTTAGTTTTCTCATATACTGGTTGCTGCATCATAAGAAGCTTAAGAAATTAATATTCCCTCCAAGTGTCGTTTAGATGACAAAGCACCCAATGCCAGCATTTTGACATTTCAAAACACTGAAGTGATTAAACGTGTAAGAGGGTACGTGCCAGCGGAGGTGATTTCTCGGAAGTGTCAGGCACAATGCTGGAAGCCGCTTTGCCGGACACTGCCAGGGTCCTCGGGCAGGCCGTCATGAACACATTTCCTTGTGTCGTGTACCTCGTCAACCTATTCTGCTGTGTTCCAAGTGCTAATTAAAATTGTACACTGCCTGCCAAAGGAAAAGTGCTTATATTAAAACAATAAGTGTCTAAATTAAATGGCTCCAAACAGCCTGATTCCAAGTTGACGTACAGTTCTTACCCCACCCCAGAACTGTCGGGGGGAGAGGGGTAAGACTCAGACATAACATTTAATAGTGTTCTTTCTGATATTTATAATTACTCAAAATAATCTAGAGCTTTAATGTTCCAAAGAGCAACCTCCAAGCTGTCATCCCATTTTATTCTTTCAAAAGACTGAAAGATTTGGGGCTTGGAGGTGAAATGTGATATTCTCTATGTAAAGAATACATTGCTTATCATTAAATTGCCCCTGTGATTCCCTGTCAAATACCTAATCCTTTGTCTTCTAGCCAAACAAAACAAAACACATCTTTAAGAAATGTTTGTTCTGTAAACATACTGTGATAAATCTTCAGAAAAAAAAAAAGATGTCAGTAAAAGTTAACCAGGTATGAGACTTGGACTTTGAGAATAAGACTTGTTGTTGTTGTTCAGGGGCTAAGTCAAGCCCCACTCTGCGATCCCATGGACTGCAGCACACCAGGCTCCTCTGTCCTCCACTATTTCCCGGAATAAAACTTAATACATAGTAAACAGGGGCTGCCCCAGTGGGTCAGTGGTAAAGAATCCACCTGGAACACAGGAGACTTGGGTTCGATCCCTGAGTCGGGAGGACCCCTTGAAAGAGGAAATGGCAACCCACGCCATTACTCTTGCCTGGAGAATCCCATGGACACGGGAGCCTGGTTTAGCCGTGGAAACAAACTCAGTCTTGAACCTCCACTCGAACACTGCATTTTCCTGCCTTGCTCCCTCCGCCCATGCTGTTCCATCTGCCCATTAAGGCCTATTTAGCCACCTCCCTCTGCCCCACTTTCCACCTGACAAACACATCTTCCAGGTGAAGTTGCTCAGTCATGTCCAACTCTTTGCAACCACTTGGACTGTAGCCCACCAGGTTCCTCCATCCATGGAATTTGCCAGGCAAGAATACTGGGGTGGGTTGCCATTTCCTTCTCCAGGAGATCTTCCTGACCCAGGGATCGAACTAGGGTCTCCCGCATTACAGGCGGACTCTTTACCAGCTGAGCCACCAGGGCATCATCCAAGACCTGTTCAAAAGCCACTTGCTTCTAAACTGTCCTGCACGCCCCGGCCTACCCCCTGCACCCCTAGCAGAATTATTCCATCTCCCCTCTGAACTACCACAGCACTTCATTCATTCCTCTGCAGTGATACTTACCATGTGTGTGTGTGCGTGCTTAGTTGCTTCAGCCTTTTCTCTTTGCAACACTATGGACTGTAGCTCACCAGGCTCCTCTGTCCATGGGATTCACCAGACAAGAATACTGGAGGGGGTTGTCATGCCCTCCTCTAAGGGATCCTCCTGACCCAGGGATCGAACCCATGTTCCCTGCATTGCAGATGATTCTTTACTCACTGAGCAACTGTGGCTCAGCCATCAGGGAAGCCCTGATACTTATCATACTGCCCTTACTTGCAGACAGGAAACACATGTCATTTGCCGTTGTTACTCTTGGGTTCTGTATAGTAACCGACATCAAAAACACTCAACGAATGTTTGCTGAATAGGAAATACTGAAGTCTGTGGATTAAAGGTAAGCAATTTAAGATAAGCATTATAATTTAGAATAGGGAACTTGACTTCATCAGAAGAAAAATAACATTACAAGCTTTATGCTAAGTCGACATTTAAATTCAACCTAAAATACCCTCAAGAGGTATTCATACTTAAAACCTCCTAAGTCTAAAACTGAAAGGAAACTTCAAGAAAATATAGCCCGTCCCCTGCTATCAGGGAATTAAGACCCAGCGCTCATCCCAAGGATGACTAGTAACGTCTTCAGACACAGTGAAGATCTTTTCTAGCCTACTGCCATCACTTGATGTTAGACTGTACTTGTCCTATCCTTGTACTAAGTTGCTTCAGTGACGTCTGACTCTTTGCAACGCTATGGACTGCACCAGGCTCCTCTGTCCATAGGATTCTCCAGAAAAGAATACTGGAGTGGGTTGTTAAGCCCTCCTCCAGAGGATCTTCCCAACCCAGGGATCAAACCTGTGTCTCCTATGTCTCCTGCATTTGCAGGCAGGTTCTTTACCTGGGAAGCCAATGGGAAAGCCAGATTGTAAAATCTGTGCTGTGCTCAGTCACTCAGTCATGTCCAACTCTTTGTGAGCCTATGGACTGTAGCCCACCAGGCTCCTCTGTCCAGGGGATTCTCTAGGCAAGTGGAGTGGGTTGCCATGCCCTCCTCCAAGGGATCTTCCCAACCCAGGGATTGAACCCAGGTCTCCCACATTGCAGGCGGATTCTTTACCATGTGAGCCACCAGGAAAGCCTTTGTAAGGTCTAGTCCCGAATAAAGATGCCACCCACTCTGGTACAGAAGCAAAACAGATTGTTTTGAGAAAGCCATCAGCTAGCGAGAAATAAATGCTTGCATGGATGAATCCACCTGTGTGTTTATACAAGTCCCTTAAAAATCAACAGACACTGCCTATCTGAAAGTTTAGTTTAAAAATTACAGATTCTGAAAAAAAAAACCACTGCTAATATATTGCTTTTAAAAATACAACTTAACAATCCCCACAAATACATAGAAAATGATTTGCTTTCAAGGGAAAAGCCAATTATACTACTCTCCATAAAACAGAACATTGTCTATAAAATACCAGTGAAGGGACCATATTGTACCAATTAGGCTTCTCTACGGAATGTTATTACAATATTAGAAGGAAACAAATGGCTGAAGATTTAGAATGAATATTAAGTTGCCCAAACTCACCAGAATCAACTTATTTTTGAACCTGTAATTACTTAGTACAAGAATGATTTTATTGTCTGCACTAAGATAAACTGGAAACTGTGAAAGAGAATAATAAGCTTGTAAAAACAAACTCAGGTTGCATGAAACTTAACAATATCTAGAAAAAGGATATCTAGCTAACCATGTCAGATCATAAATTCCAGAGTGATACATATTAAAACTGAATAAAATAATAAAAATAGCTTGCAGGACTAGAAATGAATTTTTATTTGTATATTGTGTTACTACACAGCTAAGAATATGGACAAAAGGTCAGAGGTAAAGTCAAAAGATGATTAACAATGACCAGCCTCTGATATTGCTTGTTTCCGTAGCAATCAGATATTTATGTGTGAATTCCTCATGCCCCACGTTGGTAACCCCAGCATATATCTGTCATCAGTGGGCAATATGCACAAGGCATTGTGAATTAATACTAGTATCACCTTGGGCAAAGCATAATTAGGAGGATAAAACTGTCCCAAGAAAGTAATGCTCAATGCCCAAGAAAGTAAAGCCACAAGACATGTTTTCTTTTTATTGCTGTTTTGAAGAACTATTAATAATAATGTTTTTCTCCACGAAATTGTACACCTAAGTTATTTATTAAGCATTCACATGGAAGATAAGGAGGTCAAAGTTGTGCAGTATTTGAAATTGATACTAAATTAGCAAAATATCAGAAACAACAAAAGGATTTTACTTATCAACGTAAATTTAGAATGTTGAAAAGGAGATTACGATAGATGTTTATAAAAAAGCAATTTGAAAATTCAAGGCCTTAAACTCATACAGACAAATTTCTAAAGCCTGGATAGCAAAAACCCTTTTAAAAGGACTATTTTGAGACTCTATTGGTTTGGTATCAAAGACCAAAAAGAGATAAAAACTTGGGTTTGCACAAGAAGAGGCAAAATTTAAATAATCGATGTTAATAAGACCCAAGGGGTACATTCACTTCTAAGTATATCAGAAACAAAGAGGAGAAATGGAAAAAAAAAATATTAGAATGGAAATACTGATTCATGAGCAGAAGGGAAACTAATTACAAGCGTAGGACTGCATGATCACAGCCAAAAAGAACTTAAAAGGGCATGGAAGTAAAGAGAAACTGTACTCAGTTACTTTGATCCAAGAGAGCTCAACCAGAGACACTAAAAGAAAGAAAAATTGTCCTAAATAGCATGTGAGGTCTTCTGACTACCAACTACGACTCAGTAACTGGCCAGAAGAAGCAATAAATAACTCACCACCAGGGAATAATGGAAACAGGACAATAAAAACAAAAAAATTCTGAAAGGCAAAATCCAAAAGGGCTAGCAACATGAACCAAGTGATAAATAAAATCTTCTCTGCTGCATGAGTCCTAAAATTAAAACCTTTGGTAGCTAGAATCCTAATGAAGGATTTAGACAGTTATCAACAGTTCACTCTGCAAATGGATTCTTGTTAATTAACTAAATGATTAAAACCACGCTAAACACATCTTTTTTTTTAATCAGGATAATGAAAAATGAACAATGTTTTTCTTCTCAAAGAGAGAAATCTGGACTGCAGTTTGCTAAGCCATCACCATGGTCTCTCCCATCAGTATTTCAGAATTTTCCAGAAATTTAAAATTTAATATGAAACAAACCTTATAACTGATCATGAATAAAAGGTCTCATTAGCCAATAAAATATGGATTTATGTTCATACACTTTTATTACATAAACAGAACCTACTTTTAGGTCTTCAGAACAGAGTGTCTTTTATAAAGCATCTCTTGTAACAAAATACAGTTTTCAGTAGGTCCTGTTTAAAATGGTTTGAGTCCTATATTCTTGTGCCAGAAAAAAGCTTTTAGAAATAAGATTTTGCTCATGACCATTTTAGTTAAGTTGTAACAGGTACATTAGAATCAAAGGCACATTATTCAATTTGTGCTACATCTTCCAGAAACAAACTGAGTTGATGTTCTTTAGAAATTCATGGAATAAAGCCCAGCCGGGATAAAACACAATAAGTATCAGTCCAAAAATGATTACTGAAGATAGGAAATATTATTACTGAAACTCAGAGATTCAATAAACTCACATAAACTTACTGCAAAGACTCGCTCTGGGGCCCATAGTATATTTTATTTCTTTAGAACATCAGTTGCAAAACTGCTCGGATTTTTTAAAAAATCAATTCATACTTTTTTCTCAGAAAGAAAATGGCAAATGAATTAACTTCAGTACTACATTTTGTGAATTAGATCCATGGTATTTATGGTTGAAAGAATAGAAGTCATGTATTGCTAAAATGAATTTCAACTGGGAAATGCAGAATTCTTTTCAACTGTACTCTATTCAGTGGTTGAATCTATACTACCAAAACGAATGTTACAGCAGTAATCATCTCAAATACTGGGTTGGGCCAAAAAGTTCGTTTGGGTTTTTCGTAAGATGTTATTAATAAAAACCCAAATGAACTTTTTGGCCAACCCAATACCTTTTCAGTTGCTGTTCAATGCCACCTTCAAGCAGTATTCTTAGACTTATGTATGCACGGGTCCAGTAAGGGAAATTTATAAATGTACAAAAGTATTGGGGTTAGGTGGAGAAGGCAATGGCACCCCACTCCAGTACTCTTGCCTGGAAAATCCCATGGATGGAGGAGCCTGGTAGGCTTCAGTCCAATGGGTCGCTAAGAGTTGGATACGACTGAGCGACTTCACTTTCACTTTTCACTTTCATGCATTGGAGAAGGAAATGGCAACCCACTCCAGTGTTCTTGCCTGGAGCATCCCAGGGACGGTGGAGCCTGATGGGCTGCCATTTATGGGGTCGCACAGAGTCGGACATGACTGAAGTGACTTAGCAGCAGCAACGGGGTTAGGACTGGAAAGGTCAGCGGGAACCATCTGTTCTCACACACAGGGATGAAGAATTGATGCTTAGATCATGAAGAAGGGACATTAAAGATAACACACCTTTGTGCTATCAACAAAGCTGTGTGTCTGCATGCTCAATCTCTAAGTCACGTCCGACTCTTTGTGACCCCATGGACTGCAGCCTGCCACACTCCTCTGTCCATGGGATTTCCTAGGCTAGAATACTGGAGTGGGTAGCCATTTCCTTCTACAGGGGATCTTTCCTGACCCAGGGATGGAACCCATGTCTCCTGTGTTGGCAGGTGGGTTCTTTACCCACTGAGCCACCAGGGAAGCCTCTACCAATACAGTTATTGCATTTGAAATCCCTGCATTCAACTTAAAAGTTAAAGGCCTGATTACAAAGTAATTCTATAACTAAGGATTTCATACTTTTCTACAAATCTTGAGAGTGTAGGCAAATATCTAGCTTTTTATAATCCAGGGGTCCAAGAATCTGCAAAGGGTTAGGAAGGATTTTATCACAAAATTCTGCAAGAGGACACCAGGGTAATCTAGTGTAATGCTTTACAGGGGAGAAAATGAAACACAGAGATGTCATATGTGTCATCTTAGGTCAAAAGACTGATGGGAGAGCTAAAGTCCCAGCTTCTCCAGATTCAGAGTCCTTTCCAGTTAGCAAAGCACATGGTGTTTTTGTTACTTGGGAAAAGTATATGGAGCTAATTTCAAACATATTTTAGGGGCAATATACCAGAAATATTATCAAGAGTTAAGTTGCTTTGACCTACTCAGTCTAAACAAAAGGAAGCATTCAAAGTTAGCACTAAGGAGGAACAAAAAGGAAAATCTTTGTTTTTTTAGCTCCTACTACTGTGTAGGTATTGCCCCATTTACCAGTGAAAGATACTGAGAACCAGAGTTACAGACTTCATAAGAAAATCTTCTGGAGCTTGAACCCATGGTTCATATACAATGTGTTCAATGTATTTTCTATAGCCATAAAATCAGTTATTAAACATTTATTAAAAATGAAGTCATGTGATTTATTTTCTAAACTATATACACTACTCACCCAATTTTCATTCTTTTTAAAAACATTTTGTGTTTTGCTCTTTTCAAAATACAGCAGCTACATGGTAGATATTACCATCATTAGGTAAAGGTTACACAGTTAATTAAGAATATGTGTAGCAATTTACAAGCTCTTGATTGAATTTCCATAATCAGTTATGTGTACATATTAAAATATAATTTGAATGTATAAATCCCTTAAGAAGTTTCTCCACTCCTTCAATCGTTTCCTTTCTATACTGTTTACATGTAAAGACTATTCTCAGCTTCTCATTCTTGCCCATTACTTTCCTCTATTGAAACTATTACCCACCAATGAATTATTTCTTTCACTAGTAGTTAATACAGTGACATGTTAACAGTATACTGTCTAATTGTTTGTTGAATTAATGTTTTAAGTTCAATTCCTGTAGCTTATTGTCAACCAGATCCTGCTTTTAACTTATGCCTTAACTCAAAATGCCTTTTGATGTGTCTTTAACGGTGAGGGTTATCATGTCTTTTTTGAACTACTCCTATTATTTCCTAACAGTAGCATTATAAATCTAAGCGTATACCTTTTGTTCTGCAACTGATAAAGAAAACATTATATTTTAACTTCTATTTATTGTTCACAGAGAGCTGTTGGTTTTCTATGCTCTATAACTATTTAAGATTATGTGTAACTTGCCTTTTTGATGGTACAGAATACATATTTGACAATACCCTTTTCCTGGATTCTGAAATTCTGACAATGGGTTTAATGAACGCAAAGAAACTTTTCATGTACAATAAGATATTTGACTAATTATCAATACCTAGACAAGGAAAGAATAGTGTTAACTGAAAAAGTTAATGTTCATTTCAAAATGCTTTTTATTTTCTTTTCGGCCATGCTGAGTAGCATGTGCGATCTTATTTCCCGAATCAGGGACTGAATACAAGCCCCTTGCGTTGGAAGCACAGAGTGTTAACCACTGGACCACCGTAGAAGTCCCTCAAAAATGCTTTTTATCATGTTCCACTTCAAGATGGGTTTGTTTGAAATGGTGTAATTTCACAAAACATCAGAGAAAATAAGGTAGCGCCAGTAAAAAGATCCACTTGGTGAAAAGTTATCAGAGTTTCAGCTTTCCTGTTTCTGGTTAGGTTGTCTGCTGAAACACCTTCACACCTAGCCTGGACACAAGACTCCCTCCCTTTGCTGACTATTTTAAAGGACAAAGACGGCCTTTAGAACACTCTGTCTTCTTCAGGCCTTACAGAACAAGAGAGAAATCCATTCCTACAACTGGCTGCCTTAAGAAACAGACTTTACAATTCCTTCCCTTCCAGCTCCTGTGGAGTTAAAAGCAGGGCCCATCAGCCAGTAAACGTGGTGAGACAGGAATTGGGAACTGACAGCAACAAGCAGTAAACGCTTCCTTCCTCCTGGACAATCCGTAAATAATAGAACAGGATGGTTTTACTCTATCAAAGATCAGAGAATAACAGAATTCGAGCCTTAAGGAATCTCAGAGGCCACACAGTTTTCAGTACCTTTTGGTTTTCAAAATAATTCTGAAGATTTGACCAGAGCACTTGTTTTTGACTGATTTCTTAACTCAGTTTTGACAGATGTAACCAAAACAAGAGAATTTCGTGGTCACAGGGATGTTTAGAAATGTAATCTTCCCAACAGTTCCGTTTTCTGAAGAAGGATAAGAATGTTCCAAAGACATCAGTTCCTCCTTTCACTGGCGCCCGAGGGCCAGTTCCCATCTACCAGGCCTCCCTGGCCCAGCTGGGTCCCTCGTCCCCTACCCCTCAACCTGCTCTTAAATCTGCGAGGCGGCTGTCCTCTCTGCATGGAGCCCAGAACAGCCCACTCTGAGTTCGCAACCAGGTGGGTACCCGCTGGCGACAACAGAACCCTCAAGGTCTCTGATGAACCACCACGAAGTCGATTTTTGCTCTCTTCACACCCACTTGTATCTATCAGGGCTGCCCTGGTGGTTCAGACGGTCAAGCGTCCGGCCGTACTGCGGGATTCCCGGGTTCCATCCCTGGGTTGGGAAGATCTCCTGGAGAAGGAACAGCAACCCACTCCAGTCTTCTGGCCTGTGGGCTACAGTAGTCCGTGGGGTCACAAACAGTCGGACACGGCTGAAGTGACTTCACTTTTCTAGCTCTCCAGTTGAGGTCTAGGGAACTTCCAGACAACTTAACCTTAAGCGAAGAATTCCAGTTTTCCTTAATCAAACGGGAACCCGCAGAGGCACAGGTTTTAGTTGGCACACAAGAAACTCACCGGCCACAAACCCCCCACCCCCTTAAACGGAGCGAGCGGCCCCTTCCCGGAGTCTGGAGCATCCTGACTCCCAGCGGCGGCGGACACCGCGCTCGGTGCGGAGTCACACGCCCGAGCTGCCCAGGGCGGTCACCCCAAGTGAAGAGGGGGCGCCCCGGTTGATGAGCGAGGGCGGCCGAGAGCCGCATCCTAACCCTAACGCCGACAAGCGGCCTTAGGAGGTCCGCGGGCGCGGAAAAAAAAAACAAAACGGAGAAAACACCCGGCTCCTCGGGCGGAGTCCCCGGGCCCGTGCCCTCCCCGCTCCGCACCCCCACCTGTTGGGCAGCATCTCCGGGGCACCTTCTGGCCCAAGTGCTTTGGAAACTGTCGTCAACAACAACAACAACAACAAAACCCCAGAAGCCCGGGATGCTGACGGGCGAGCCTAACAATGCAGAAGAGGGGGAGCCCGAGGAGCCGACCCGCGGGGCCGGGGATCATCTGGAGGCCGGCCCGCAGCGCCGCGGCCGCGCCAGCGGTGCCAAGACCGGGCGGGCGGCGGCGCCGGCGCACTCCGGGCACCGAGCCTGCAAAAGGGGCCCCGGGCGAGCGGCCGGCCACCTCGCAGACGGCGGGCAGCGGGCGCAGCAGCAGCGGCCGCCGCCGCCGCCCCGGGGCTCCTCGGCCGAC
>NW_024070187.1:110170483-110182440 GCF_014754425.2 Oryx dammah | reverse complement strand
CCGCGGCGGCGAAGGGCGGCGAGAGGCGCCGCGCGGGACTCCGGCCGCGAGCGCCGGGGGCGGCCCGGGCTCGGTGGGGCGCGCGCGGAGCCGGCGCGGCTCCCGAGGCGCCGCGGCCGCTGACAGGCTCCTCGGGCGGGGCCGCCGGGCGGTAACACGCCCGCCCGGCCAGGTGCGTCCGAGAGACCGAGAGGGCCAGCGGCCGGGGGCGTTCGTCCCCGCTCCCTTTTCCTGCTGCTTCTGAAAGGTCGTTCTTTAAAACAAACAAACGAAACGCAGCGCCTGGGGTCTCCTCCCGCCTCGATAACGTGGGCGAGCATCTCACCCCCAACCCCCGGCTCGAGCTCAAAACTGAGCAGCGCGAGGCTGGATTTCATTATCTGTGTGCCAAGGTGACTTCTGTTCTGTTTTCAGCGAACTTGAGTCATCCGAACCTGTTAACTTGCTCTCTAAATAATGTGTTCTGCCGCAGATAACGCGGTGGTAATGACAGAGAAGTTTCAGCCCTTCTGCTCAGGGTATAAATATTTAGCACTCCTGCACGTATTACCTGTGAACTTTTCCTAAACCGAAACCTAAGCCACTTTTAAAAAGAAAAGAAAAGGCAGCTCTTGTGAATCCTCCTTTCAGTGACCGGTTTTTAAGCCTGTTGTTTTAGTATTGTTTCTTTCAGGTGTAGGGTTTTATTCTTGTGTTCAGAAAGTTTTTAAAAGTTGCCTTTGTATTCATACTGCAGTTCTGTATGAGGCTTGAAAGAAGGGAAGACATTGAGGTGTATGTTTCATTGAATGTAGAGTGATCATAGCATTTTAATTCTTGGCGTAATTCTGAGTTTTGAAGATCAGTGGAGCCATAACTCTCTTTGAATTTCTTCCAACTACAGATTGTTTCAGCTCCACAGCAGGAGCTGCATTGGTCGTTATTTCCTGCAGTTCGTGCCAATAAATGTTTAAGTCCTAAGGCTTACTGCATCATTGGCTGTACTTGTGTATGGAAGACTTGGAAGTCCTTTAGTGCTAACTTGGTCTGATCAAGTGAGATCGTGATTGATTTGCTAATTATCAGAACTAGACATAGGTTAGCTTCTGTAGAGATCTTTATCTTTGAAAAATTAAGTACAGACTGTGCCTTGTTTTGTCTTTCTCAATGGGACCACTTAAAAATTCTCAACTCTGATTAAGTTGTCAATGTAAACTTTTGCTTGGGAGAGTGTTTACTTTCTGAATTGGTCAGATCTGAGTAAGACAGAGGATTAAATCTCTCAGCTGTCTGTTTACTTACTTGGACTTGAAAATTAAAAGCACTCTGGTGCAAATAGAGAGCAATGTGGCCAGGTTTCACTGTAATTTTTTGAAATACTTATGAGTTTCAGGAAATTCAACATTATAAATGTTGCTTGCATGCACAAAAAATGAAGTTGTCAGGAGCCTTTTGATGAGCACAGATGCTGGGACCCTTAGCCCCGTTTCCGTGCCCTTGCCCACCATCCCTCTGGATACCTGTGCCCGTGGACTTCCACAGACTTCATGCCGCCCATGCATTCTTCCTCATCATGGGTTACTGAGGGTGGTTTACTTAACACCTTTGAAGCTGGACTTTCAACTCAGAGTTGGGGAAAGTCGTTACCAGGGACACACTTCCGGCTCTGGTTGTTGGGGTAGTTAAGTGTTTCCCCAGTTCCAGCCGTTCAGTGGAGGTGAGATGTGAGTGGCAGCTCTTGAGGATCAGGACTTAGGGTCCCAGGAGGTCTCAGCTGGAGTCACCAGCCAGCGTTGTTCTGTCTTGGCCTCCACGTGGGCCCCTTGTCCTCTCTCCTGGGTGTCTGTCCCTCTCTGCTAGGCACACAGCTCTCGCCACTGCCAAAACCCACTGCCTAACTCTGATGCTGCTCTGGTCAAACTCTCCTCACTGGAGATTCGAAGTCTTGCAGTCATTCTGGAAGGCCCTGGGCTGCTCAAGTGCTTAGCGCATTCACCCTGACCCTCAGCATTGCTCCCTTCTGCTGCTCAGCATCCTTTCCTTCCTCTCCTGTCCAGAATTTAGAAAATTCTTCCCTAGGGGCTGCCCTGGGCCAGAGGGCTTTGGAGTGGTACCACGTAGGGTCCTGTGAGCAGCATTTCTTCCTGAGTCAGATGTCTCCCAAGACTGGATGCTTGCACTAAAGGTGTTACTTTGTCCATTTTTTATATTCTGGCACTGCCTTTGCTACTCTGGTCTTCCCTCCTTTCCTGCCAATTCAGGGCAACCTTTGTCTCACCTTTTGAAAGTCAGAATTTTAGTGTCTTGGTGGCCTGAAGCATCAGTTAGTTCCAAAGTCCCCTTTATCATTTCTCCCAAGGAATGTAGGACTTTTATAAATTAGAAGTTTGTTGGCCTGTCCTAACCATCCGAGATCCTGTAAATGAACATACAGATTAGGTGATTAGCCAGACCCTCTCAGTCCAAGTAAAATAATTCAGAACATAGTGTTTGAGGTCCCTAGTTTTATTTTGTATTTGTCTGCGTTTACTGTGTGTGTGTGTAGAATGTATATGTATGTTGGTTGGTATATATACAGCTACATCAAGGGTAAGCTTTGTTTTTCTCCCTTAAACTCTTGTAATCATTTCATTCACTGAACTCGCTGAGTCTTAAGTAGCCTGGTGGTGGGCTGAGACTTTTCTCAGGTGCTGGTACTTAACTCCTAACATGGTTAGAAATGGCTAGTTCACTCCTCACTCCCAGTTTTGTTCTCTCTCTCATGACGGCCGCTGTGTATTTATTCCACCGTTGCCTCATATGGTCCTCTGTCTTGAACTCTGGTGGATGTATTTATTAGTCATCACGAACTGCAGATTCATCTCTTCTTTTTTTCTTCTTAAAAAATATGTATTAATGTGTACACTTAAGAATAGTTAATGGTAACATTTATGTATATTTTACTGCAATAAAAATAAATTTAAAAATTAAAACAAAATATGACCAACATCTATTGTCGTTTTTGCTAAAAGACCAGATAATAAGTACATATTGCTGGGACTTCCCTAGTGATCCAGTGGTTTCAGGACTCCACGCCTTCACTGCCAAAAGCATGGGTTTGATCCCTGAACAGGGAACTAAGATCCTGCCAGCCAGGAGATTCCCACCAGCCTCACCACCCCTCCCCGACCCCGCCACCTCACCAAAAACAAGTACATGTTGCTATGTTTCCCTGCTTGTTCCCCACCTCACTGCTCTGCAGAAGTTCCAAGTGGTAGAGTTTCTGTATAATCCTGTTCCCATTTAGGAATCTAGGTCCAGCAAGTCAACTTTGGACTAAGCGTTGGGCAATCCGTTCTTGGCTTATTTCGGCGGCTGAACTGCTTTGTGGACTCAGTGCTTGCCTAATCTGCTTGGCTCTGTTTCATAACTCCGCCACTCAGTGGCTTAGGACCCGAAGTATCTAAGTTGGCTCTAATGACTGGAGACTTAACAATGGAAGCCCTGGTGTAGAATAAGCGCAGCTTCTACTGGTGAAGACGAGGCAGTGACCATATAAGGCAGGTGTTGGAGTATGTATAGGAGCAGGTGTTGCTTATAGAACAAAAGAGCCTGGAGTAGGGGGTGGGTGAACATCCGGGTTTCTGACTGTAAATGGCCCCAGTGCCATGGGGCCCATTTCGTTCCTTTCTCAGTGGTGACTTTTCACTTCTGGAGCTTAAACTCGTTACCACCCCTTTTGCTTCTCTTCACTTTCTTTGCATTTTAGACCTCTTGCTTACCTCCATGAGAGAGTGAACAGAGGAAAGAAAACTAAAGCCCAGAAAAACCAAGTGACGCCTTTTTAGCAGCTCCCACAAAAGATTTCGTCTGGGACTAAGGTTCAGATTCACCATGTCTGTCCTGTTTGTAATTGAAAATTTAATATGTTAAAATACATTTTCATTTAACCAGTCCTGATCCTCTATAAAATATGTTACATGGTTATGCTTGTGGCCCAAGACTCATCCTGATGGATGATTAAAGGCTGTGATTTGGAAAATTATACCCTAGAGTAAATCAATTTCTCATCTACAAAAGAAATTAAGAATAGTTGTAAAACTGCCTAAGAAATTACCTGGAGTATCCACAACCCTGATACAGATAATGTAAAATTAGCTTCTTTTCTTGTGACAGATGATTGCTTTTCTTTTAAAATTCTCACCTGCTTTATTTAACTAGTACTTGCAAACTAAAAAGCAATGATATGATCTTTGACCAGGTCAATATCTTGACCTTTTTTAAGATGTTAAGCTTCCATCTGGTTCGCCCTCCAAAATTCAGTCCTAGAAGCTCATTTGCAGCCCACTTTGGGGAATGCTTGCATGAAAGAGGTCTTTGAAGAGACTGTATATCATTGACTGTCAAGTTAATGATACTCTGTTCCCATTTTCAGTCCTTTGTAACCTTGTAACCTTGGAAAAAGTCACCACTCTTTTTGTATCTGTTTTTCCATCTATAAATTTATAAGTATCTTTTCTGTTATTTACTTCCCTAAAGGAGGTTATTTATAAGCAGTTTGAGAGCTTTAACAGCTTAAGAGGTACCTGTACTATATTTGAGTTAGGAAAGCAAGATTGCTCTCATTGATTCCTAGTTGGCCTTGTACAAGGGTGTGCCTTTGTATTTGTGTAATAAACTTGTAACTAATATTTTAGTGTAACTTTAGTAAAGCCTATTAAGGATCACATTATTTAAGATCATGGAGATTTGCATGTTTCTTAGTATTTTCCTAGCAGTTAACCAATATTACTTTCCAATTTTTTAATGGTCAATGCTATTTTAAGAAAGATATATTTAGACATATTACTGAACATGTAAATATATTTAGGATTACTCATTACTTCAAATTAATACTTTTTTATCCTGAGTTCTTATTTCTAAAACAAGCTCTCTCAGAAGATAATTAATCATAATATTTCTTTGTTCAGGTATGAGGAAGAAGCCATTTATACTGTACTTGTTCTCAATTTGGATCAGCAAGCAATTCTGTAGTAGACGTGTACTAATTAAAAATAATCTGGAGGAATTGATTCAGATTTATGATTGATATTATTTTCCTAGTGTTAAATGTTTATAACTGGCAAGGCTTACTTATTCAAATGTAGGAGCTCCTATTTCTATTAAACAGTGAAATACTTCTATTTTTAAAAGACTTACTGAATAATGGTTCTTGTTGGTGAGAACTGGATAAATGAACTAAAATTGGTTGACATCTTAAAAGCTCAAGTGGTATTGAGAAAACAAACAACTGGGTTATTTTATTTTGGAAAATAGTTTGCACTTACACTATAAAGACAGATGTTTGATATAACAAATGAAAGTCACTCTTGCTAAGAAGGAATGAAGCACCCCCACAGCATGGAATAAGCTCAGGTCCCCTTGTGTGTGTGCTCAGTTCCTGAGTCGTGTCCAGCTCTTTGCGACCCTGTGGACTGTCGCCCGCCAGCTCCTCTATCCATGGGAGCTCTGGTCCACTGAACCAGCTGAGTTCTGGAAGAGTGGCAGCCACAGGTCAAAGAACAGTAGTCATCTTCCTGAATAATTAGCCAGGCAGCCTGCCAGTATCGCAGGACAAGTGAGTTCAGGTCCATCCGTATAATGGAGAAAACGGTGTTTAAATCAATAACAACAACAAACAGAAGCACTGAAACACAGCTGTGCTGCAGAGCGGACGGCTCCAGAACAGAAGTAGGCGATCTATTCAAGAATGTATCCGTGACCAGGCAAAGGCTGGGGGGCGGCGGGCCGGGGACCAGACAGCAGCAGGACTGCCGCGCCACCCCTGAGAAGCTCGGGCCCCAGGGCAGCAGAAGCCCCTTCTGCATTGTGGGTCAGAGGCTCCTCCTGGGAGATGGGAGCCAGGCAGGGCTCAGTCATCTTCTCTAGAATGATCGGCAGAGAGACGGATGGCAATTACGCTCCAGGGGAGAATGTGTGTGCAGTCGCTCAGCCGTGTCCAGCTGTTTGCAGCTCCAGGGGCTGCAGCACGCCATGCTTCCCTGTCTTTCACCATCTCCTGGAGTTTGCTCAAATTCATGTCCATCGAGTCGGTGATACTGTCTCATCGTCTGCTGTCCGCTTCTCCTTTTGCCTTCAGTCTTTCCAGCATCAGGGTCTTTGCCAGTGAATCAAGCTTGCCGAATCAGTTGGCCAAAGTATTGGAGCTTCAGCATCAGTCCTTCCAATGAATATTCAGTGTGGATTTCCTTTAGGATTGACTAGTTTGATCCCCTTGCAGTCCAAAGAACTCTCTAGAGTCTTCTCCAGCACCACAGTTTGCAAGCATCAATTCTTCAGTGCTGGGTTCTATTTCCAACTTACCTCTTAGCTTTTCAGTGACTTTGGACAAGTCTCTGAAGCTCTGTGAGCCTCAGATTCTTGATTTGAAAAACGTGAACACTGTCAACTGCGCCTTTAACTCTGACTTGTGGTGAGGATTTTTTGAAGTAATGTGTGCAGCACCTTTGTAAGCCACCTCAATCAGGTGCCTCATTCGTGTTAGTCCCTCAGTCGTGTCTTGACTCTTCGCCAGGCTCCCCTGTACATGGAATTCTCCAGGCAAGAATACTGGAGTGTGTGGCCATTCCTTTCTCCAGGGGATCGTCCCACTCCAGGGATCGAACCCAGGTCTCCTGCATTGCAGGCAGGTCTGAGCCACCAGAGAAGCAGAGGACCCTAATTCCTTAAGCAGGGCCAGTCCTTCAGGAGTGTGGCGGGGTTGGGGGGCTGTGGTGGACAGGGAGGAGTGTGGGGAGGAGGAGGTAGGAAAGCTTTCCATCTGTCTCACCCCATGAAACTTGGTTCTTTTGTTAGTATCGCTTTAATGTTTCTTTTAAAACTGTTCTCCAACCTGTTGCTGCTGCTGCTACTAAGTCACTTCAGTCGTGTCCAACTCTGTGCGACCCCATAGAGAGCAGCCCACCAGGCTCCCCCATGTCTGGGATTCTCCAGGCAAGAACACTGGAGTGGGGTGCCATTGCCTTTTCCACTCCAACCCACTAGTATGGTGTTAATGATAGGTAAACCCTACCCTTACACTCAGCTCACTGGGGGCTGGACTTGGGGAAGGAAGATCCGGATACATGGTGCTTGGTTTCAGAAAGTTTAAGGGCTGGCAAGGGAGCTGCTTAGTAAACAGTGTAACTTCACAGAAGTAAACCCAGGGTGCTGGGAGCACGGAGATGGGGTCAGGGGGTGGTTCCCAGTTTTCCAGAACACAGTGGCCTGTTTACAAAAGCACTGAAGATGATAGAATAATCTAGTGCCAGAAAGCACAGGCTTTAGGGATGGGCTGCTTGATTTGAATGCTGGCTGTACTGTTCGTTTCTTCTGTGACCTGGGAGGCCTCCTTCACTTCTCTGTGCCTCAGTTTCTTCATCTGTAAAATGGGCATGATGATAAAGCCTGTCTCGTGTTTGAGAACTGTGTACTCAAAACACGTTTTATCCTTTAATGCTTGGGTTTACTGTTAACTTTTCCATTGGAGAATCAAAATTGGTGTTTAAAACTGAAATTTTCTTGCATTTCTAGAGGTAGAATCCTGATACAGTACTCCTTCACATTTATAATAGAGTTAAAACACCCTCATAGGTGTATATTTCACAATTCTTTAAAACTCATTTAAGGAAAGTTCCTTAGGTTATATAGTTTGTTAAATGTGCTTGTTAGACGTGTTCCCTTTTATCCTTGGAAGCAGGATTGCAGACGTAGCAGTAAACATTAGGTGGCCACCAAACTCGGATTGGCTAGTGCTCTAGACCATGGGAAGTTGCTAGTGAGTGGTCCAGACAGCGTGTCATGCTCTGCGGTCTTCACAACCTTTCATACCCGGTCGCTCGAACATCCTTTGTGAATGACAAGCAGGTAACAAGTGTAAAACCGCTCCAAGCCTCGGTTTCCCTCTTCTGTGACTGTTGAGATCTGTGGGTGGAGCGGGGTCCCAGGACCAGTGGAGGCAGAACCGGTGCGGATCCACCCTCATCTGACTGCTCTCCCTGTGCTCTCCTCTGGACCAGGACAAAACCCTCCCTGTGGAGGGAGTTCCATCATCTGCGGGCCCAGGGAGGACACCAGCCTGGAGGATAACTTTCTAAATAAACAAGGGTACAGGGTCGGGCTGCAGCCCAGGGGCCCACCCAGCCTGAGCTTGCCCAGGTTCAGGACCGAAGGAAGAGTCGGGACTCGGCAACATAGAGACCTCAGTGGTTTGAAATGGATGGGGTGGGGGGCTCCCAGGGAGAAGGGGGCTCTTTTGTTACCAGGGAAACCAGCTGAAGGCCACGCCCCTCCCCTTCTTTGACCAGCACAGGCTAGGGCTGGGGGCTCTGCAGGAAGGTCAGCCCTGCGCCAGGGACACAGGTGAAGCAGGCCCTGGTCAGTCAGCGGATGGACAGAGAGCAAGAGGACAGCCATCTTGAGTGGCCTGACCACACGGACAGCTCATCCCAGCCTTTTGGTTTAATTTGCTTTTCAAAAGTTAAACTCATGTAACAGCCTGTTTATCTAATCTTTCACACACCAAGATACTAGCTCTCGCCCCTCAGCTCCCTTCGCTGCCCTTACTGTGTGTGGACGATGAGCCGGGGCCCTTATTGGCTGCGCCCCTGGGGCGGAGTGCAGGTGCCTGTCGGGGACCGTCCTTCGGATGCTCCAGAGCTCTTCCTGCAGAGAGCGCCTACATCTCAGAACACACCTGCCTCAGTCCCGGGCTCTGTGCTCGCGAAGCTGCTGCGCCCTGCTTCTGCCGCCTCTCATTTCCAGTTCTTGCTCTCCGCCACGCCTTCCTCTGTCACTGCCTTCCTCTCCTCTGAGCCACTCATTCGTTCAGGGAGCATCGGCTGAGCCCTCTTTAGCGCTGTGTCCCGAGGGTGCAGAGGGAAAGAACGCCGGATGAGAGTGCGTGTGTACCCGGGCTCCAGGAGGAAACCCGGGGAGTCTTCCTGGAGCAGATGACTCCGCGCGTTACTCGCCCATGGAGGCTCACCTGTGTGCTCACATGGGTGGACAGAGGGAGCCGACACAGCATTTGCCCGCGGTGAGACGTGTTGTACCTGGACAACAGTGACCTCGACGTTCAGGGGAGGCAGGCATGCTGCGTGGCGGAAAAGAAAGCTAACCCGGGCCCAAGTTGGCAGGGCTCTGCTGTCGCCCCTGCCAGGGTGTTGACCTCGCCCGGAGGTGCCACGAGCCCCGAAGGGTTTCTGCCGCCGGCCTGTGTGTGTGCCGACCCAGGCCAGGCCAGGTGGGGCCTAGGGGAGCAAGGAGCAGAAGGCAGGTGCTGGTCAGCCTCCGTGGTAACCTGGAGAGAGCTGGGAGGACCACACCCAGGTGGAGTCTGGAAGAAGAGTGCAAGTTTGTAAACGTTTTGAGGAGTCATCAGGCCTTGGAACGGGGCTAGAGGGGATGGTCAGAATCGGCCCCCAGCTGCCGGCCTGGAGCTGTGTCACTGGTGAGCCCTGAACTAACGGTGGGGCTGCAGTAGTGGGGGTTAATGGGGAAAGGGTGGATTGCAGTTTGCCGGCTAAAGGTGCCTTTGGAAATTCTAGGTGGAGTTGCCCACAAGGCAGTGGGAAGTAGGAGTCCAGGCTCAGAAGTCAAAAGCGGAAGCTATGGCAACGTCAGGATTGAGGTGATGGTTTTGACCTTAGACCACCCCAGGAGAGTATGTGTAGGGAAGAAAGATAAGAAGAATGAAGAAAAGGTACCTGGTGGCACGTGAAACAATATGGCCTAAAGGGTGGCCGGGAGTTCACTGGAGCCCTGCCCTGGTGCATGCGTGTGTGCGTGTGAAGCCGCTCAGTCATATCCGACTCTGCGGCCCCACTGGCTGTGGCCCGCCAGGCTCGTCTGTCCGTGGGATTCTCCAGGCAAGAGGACAGGAGCCGGTTGCCATGCCCTCCTCCAGGGGATCTTCCCCACCCAGGGATCGAACCCTTGTCTCTGGCATCTACCTGCATTAGCAGGCAGGTTCCTGACCCCTGGCGCCACCTGGGAAGCCCGTAAGAAGCAAGAGCACCCAACCGAACCCGCAAGCCCTTCAGGATCAGGTGGAGGAAGACCAGGGAGTCTGGTGACGTGACCCTCAGGTCTCGTGACCCCGCTCACTGGCATCAGTGCCAGTTTGTGCCAGCACAGTTTCTTCTGCTTCCTGAATGTCCCGTTGCTTCCCAGCATTCATTCACCTGAAAGAATTGATACTCTTCTGACTCTCTTCTGTCCAGTTGGAAAACCGAACTGCATTCAAGTCTTAACTGTTTGATCTTTCTCTTCCATTTTAGCTGTTCTTGTTTATAGCACAAAACACTTTTTTTTTCCCTCTCCTTCAGGCACTAGATCTTGTGCTGGATCTAGCCAGCCACCAACGTGTTAGAAAGTTCCGAGCCAGAAGCTTCACTCCGCACGGATGCGGTTGCCTTGAGGCACACACGGTGGAGTTCACACCTGTGTCCGTGGCTTCAGCCATAGGGTCCTGAGACCGCCACGTTCATGGTCACTGTGCAGTCTGACCTGCCTCTCTGCCCGGCTGCAGTAGGCACAGGTCGGGTTCTCTCTCCACCTCTTTCAGTCTCCAGGTGGCTTTCATGGTACCACTGACTCTCCAAGTCGATTATGAATCTTGTGTTTAAAGAAATCTGTAATTTGGGGGTGGGTGGGACTCTCACTTCTGCACATAAGCAAGCCACTTCACCTCATGTTCAAGGAACTTGCTGTCTGTCCCAGTGCTGGAGGAAGTCAGCTGTTTTAGGCCCACTGGGAGGTAGTAAGTCCACTTCTGAGTCTTCTAGGACTCTTCCAGAGTGTTTAGGACTGTACACTCTTCCCCACCCCTGCAGCCTTTAAATCTTGGCGTCACATAAGATGGAACTCCGCAGGTGGACGCTTGTGGGTGAAATTGACCTCCCTGCCTTGTCATCTGTGGGAGGGAACAGCAACATGGGGTTTGAGGAAGGAGCAAGAGGCCAGCTCGGAGCAGAGAGGATGCTTTGCAGCCCTTGGTGTCCTGAGTCCGGGAAGAGAGGGCGGCCTCCCAGGGAGTGAAGGAGGGAGGGGGCTGAGAGGTCGCCCATGTGGTGGGCTGCCGGGAAGCGTGGCCCACAAGGTGGAAACGTTGGGATCAGGTAACAGCCTTACTTGCCATCCCAGGTCTGCCAGATACAGCCCAGTGGAAAGCGTTCAGCCTCCTCCGGCCTTTGTTTCCTCAGCTGAGATGAGAGAATGGAGGGTGAATTTGCATCAGAGGAACGGAAAACAGGTGGACCAGTCCACGGGGAGTGAGGTCTTCAGATGGCGTTGAGGTTCTGTCTTGTATGACTCACGGTTACCATCGTGTTGGGAAACCTTCACCTGGGGAAATGGTGTTATTTAGACTCTGGCATGCATTGGAGAAGGAAATGGCAACCCACTCCAGTGTTCTTGCCTGGAGAATCCCAGGGACGGGGGAGCCTGGTGGGCTGCTGTCTATGGGGTTGCACAGAGTCGGACACGACTGAAGCGACTTAGCAGCATCTCTGAGGCTGAAGAAGGAAGAAATTGTAGCAGGGTCGAGTGTGTCCTTCAGCCCAGCTCACTCCTGGACTGGAGGAGTGCCTCTTGGGCGACTTGGCTCGCATGTGTGTGTGTCTCCGTTTTGTATGTACTTGGTGCCTGCTCTGTGTGTGGGGTGTTTGTGCGTGTGTGTGTGTCTCCATTTTGTGTGCACTTGGTACCCACTCTCTGTGGGTGTGTCTCCATTTTGTGTGTACTTGGTACCCGCTCTGTGTGTGTTTGTGCGTGTGTGTGTGTGTCTCCGTTTTGTGTGTACTTGGTACCCACTCTGTGTGTGTTTGTGCGTGTGTGTGTGTCTCCGTTTTGTGTGCACTCGGTACCCACTCTGTGTGTCTCCATTTTGTGTGTACTTGGTACCCACTCTGTGTGTGTGTGTGTCTCCGTTTTGTGTGCACTCGGTACCCACTCTGTGT